>NW_027202549.1:1056594-1416594 GCF_024711535.1 Dipodomys merriami
GCGCGCGGCGATGCAGGGGGCGGCCGCCGGGGGGCGCTGTGCGCGCGGGCGATTCAGGGGACGGCCGCCGGGGGGGCGCTGTGCGTGCGGCGATGCAGGGCGCGGCCGCCGGGGGGGCGCTGTGCGCGCGGCGATGCAGGGGGCGGCCGCCGGGGGGCGCTGTGCGCGCGGCGATGCAGGGGACGGCCGCCGGGGGGCGCCGCGCGCAGGCGCAGTGGGCACAGTCCCGCCGTCGGTGCAGGATGGAGCCAGGGCGGCAGCGCCGGACCCCCGGACCCCCCCAGTCCGGCTCGCCAGGATCCCCCAGCGGCGCCCCACGCCCGATTCCTGCTGCTGGTGGTGGTGCTGCTCCTGCTGCGCTGGCCCCTGGGTGAGGCCTGCCCAGCCCGGCCCAGCCCGGCCCAGCCCTGCCCACGCCGGGGCCGCCCCGACCCCAGGCCCTGCCCTGACCCTAGGCCCCGCCCTGACCCCAGGCCCCTCCCCAGACCCAGCCCCGACCCCAGGCCCCGCCCTGACCCCAGACCCTGCCCCTGACCCCAGGCCCCCGCCCCTGACCCCAGACCCTGCCCTGACCCCAGGCCCCGCCCCGACCCCCAGACCCCTGCCCTGACCCTAGGCCCCGCCCCCCGACCCCAGGCCCTGCCCTGACCCTAGGCCCCGCCCCGACCCCAGGCCCCTCCCCGACCCCAGGCCCCTCCCCGACCCCAGGCCCCTCCCTGACCCCAGGCCCCGCCCTGACTCCAGGCCCCTCCCCGACCCCAGGCCCCGCCCTGACTCCAGGCCCCTCCCCGACCCCAGGCCCTGCCCTGACCCCAGGCCCCGCCCCGACCCCAGGCCCCTCCCTGACCCCAGGTCCCTCACTGACCCCAGGTCCCTCCCTGACCCCAGGTCCCTCCCTGACCCCAGGCCCCGCCCCTACCCCAGGCCCCTCCCCAGACCCCGCCCTGACTCCAGGCCCCGCCCCGACCCCAGGCCCCTCCCCAGACCCCGTCCCGACCCCGGGCCCGGCCCCGACCCCAGGCCCCCCCACCCCCACCCCAGGTCCCTCCCTGACCCCGGGCCCCTCCCTGACCCCAGGTCCCTCCCTGTCTGCTCGCAGGCGGCCTGGCCACCGTCGGAGCCCAGGGCGTGCTGCCCACGGCGGCCCCAGCCCCCCCTGCGGCCTCCTCCTGCACCCCGGACGCCCCCTGCCCCTCGGACGGGCCTCCCCGTGCGCAGCAGGCCGAAGAGGAGACCTCGACAGAGGGGCTGACCAGTGCCACCATCAAAGCCCACAGCGTGTTACCCTGTGAGCTGCTGCGTTTTGGGGGCGCGGGGCGGGGAGGAAGCCTGGATGGACAGAGGAACGGAGGAGCCAGGGGTCCAGTAAACAAGCTGCAGCATGTTTCTGGAATAACTACCCACCACCACCACCACCCCCTCCCTTTAGCTGGTCCTGGGCTTGACCTCAGGCCCCCCAGGGTGCTCATCCCTGATGCTCTTGGTGCTCAAGGTGAGAGAGAGCTCTACCACTTGAGCCACAGCGCCACTTCCAGCTTTTTCTGCTTATGTGGTGCTGAGGAATCGAACCCAGAGCCTCATGCATGCCAGGCAAGCACTCTACCTCTGAGCCACCTTCCCAGCCTGCCATTCATTTTATTTTTCTTTTTGCTGGTCGTGGGGCTTGAACTCTGGGCCTGGCCACTGTCCCTGAACTCTTCACTCAAGGCTAGCGCTC
Organism: Dipodomys merriami; assembly: GCF_024711535.1. Taxonomy (NCBI): domain Eukaryota; kingdom Metazoa; phylum Chordata; class Mammalia; order Rodentia; family Heteromyidae; genus Dipodomys; species Dipodomys merriami. The sequence continues at coordinate 1,058,312 of NW_027202549.1, forward strand.
TAGCACTCAAGCCACAGCGCCAGGTCCGGTTTTCTGAGTGGTTTATGGGAGATAAGAGTTTCGTGGCCTTTCCTGTCCCGGGCTGGCTTTGAACCGTGATCCTCAGATCTCAGCCTCCTGAGTAGCTGGGATGACAGGCCGGAGCCAGCGGCGTCTGGCTCTGCAATTCATTTTTAAAGACGTTGCGGTGATCACATGAATTCTTCCTTTCCCTTTTCCTCTGGGTAAATTAGAGAAAGGGGGAGAGGGGGGATCCCCTTTGGAGAAGGGAAGAGGGCGGAGGCAGAAGCCCAGGGCTTGAAAGGCCTGGCTGGGGTTGAGAAGGGTATACACTGGGCATGTTGGCAGATGCTGGCGGTGGGGCCCAGGGTGGAGCTGGGTGGGTGTCCCCCCTCATTGAGTCCTCCATCCTGCAGCCTGCGGGTACTCCTACGAACGGGACACCACCCTGAGGGACCCAGTGGCCATGGCCAAGAGGTGGCCTTGGATGGTCAGCGTGCGGGCCAACGGCACCCACATCTGCGCGGGCACCCTCATCGCCTCCCAGTGGGTGCTGACCGCGGCTTACTGCTTGACCTAGTGAGTTGGGGCCCAGGTGGGGGATGGGTAGAGAGGGAGCTGGGGGACCCCCCCTCCCCCCAGTTCTCTCCTTATGGAGCCTACAGTCTTCATCTTGGCTCTAATGAGGTGGAGGCTTGATTGGCCTGCAGGTTTCCCTCCTGGAGTGTGTGTGGGGGGGCAGTATTTGGGGTGTGCACCCACATTTGGCCCGCTCACTTGCCCTTCCATCCCGTCAAGGTCATTGGCTGGCAAAGGCAAGAAGTCCCTGTGTTTGGCTACTTCTAGAAGGAGGTCCTAGGTCTTTCACTCCACCTCCTTTGCTCACTTATTGGGTTATCCTGCTGTCAATCAACCCTGGGAGGAGGGCCTAGGCCTTTAACTCCACCCCCTTTGCTCACTTATTGGGTCATCCTGCTGTCAATCAACCCTGTCTTTCACTCAATTGGGTCATCCTGCTGTCAATCAACTGTGTGTGTGTGTGTGTGTGTGTGTGTGTGTGTCTGTGTGTGTGTCTCTGTGTGTGTGTGTGTGTGTGTGTGTGTGTGTGTGTGTGTGTGTGTGTGTGTGTGTGTGTGTGTGTCTGTCTGTCTGTCTGTCTGTCTATGTGTGTCTGTGTGTGAGTACTGGGGCTTGAACTCAGGGCCTTGGTGCTGTCTCTGAGCATTTCCACTCAAGGCCAGCACTCTACCACTTTGAGCCACAGCTCCACTTCAGGCTTTTGGAGTGGTTCATGGGAGATGAGTCTCATGGGGACGTCTCTGCCCAGGGTGGCTTCGAACCCCGCTCTTCCCATCTCAGCCTCCTGAGGAGCTGACAGCCATGAGCCACTGATGCCCAGCTTCGCTCTTTCCTTTTCCTTGCACTCCCCTCTTCCTGGCTTTTCCTAGCTCCAATGTGAACTACACCGTGAGGGTGGGAAGCCCGTGGCTTGATGAGGTCACGGAGAAGACAGCAGATGTGCAGGTGCTAAAGGTCCTTGTGCACAGGAGGTACCGATCTGAGCGGTACTGGTCCTGGGTGGGCAGATCCCACAACATCGGGCTGCTCAAGCTCCAGCACACGCTCAAGTACAGCGACCACGTGTGGCCCATCTGCCTGCCGGGCCTGGAGTTCGAGGTGGAGGATAAAGCTGTGTGCGCTGTCACGGGCTGGGGCTATTCCAGAGCTGAAGGTGAGTCTCAGCCTCCCCACAGCCAGGGAGGCCATGGGGGAGACCGAGGACTTGGGTTAGAGGCCCAGGGATGTGAATTCTTCGGGTACTGTTTTGTTGTTGTTGTTTTTTAAATCAGTCGTGGGGCTTGAACTCAGGGCCTAGGTGCTGTCCCTGAGCTCTTTTGCTCAAGGTGAGCACTCTACCACTTTGAGCCACAGCCCTACTTCCAGTTTTCTAGTGGTTCATTGGAGCTAAGAGTCTCCCGGACCTGCCTAGGCTGGCTTTGAACTCTGATCTTCAGATCTCAGGCTCCCGAGTAGCTAGGATTGCAGTCTTCAGATATAAAATTGTGGATTTGTGGAGGGAGGGTAGGAAGGGGCCACCTGGAGCTGGCTGTGAACAGTGATTCTCCTGTCTGCCTACCAAGTAGCTGAGATTACAGGTGTGCGCTACTATGCCAGTCTCAAGACTTTATCTCAGTACTACACCTAGCTGTTCCCCAAGACCAGCCATAGCATGAACCACAGGGGGAGGATTCATTGGCTCCTTGCAACTTTGGTGGGTAGGGGGCAGGTGATGGCTTTGCTTCGTGACTGTCAGGTGGCACAGAAAGCAGGCTGTGGGTAGGGGTGTGTGTGTGAGGGGGAAGTGGGGGGAAGATGGCAGAAAGTAATGGAGGTAAGACTTGGTCAACATCACAAGAGCCAAGGCTAAATGCAGCTTTGTCGCCCAGGCGTGTGGCCGCAGTTTCGAACCATTCAGGAGAGGGAAGTGGTCATCTTGAATAGCTGGAAGTGTGAGGACTTCTACCACAGGTCGGCCAGGATCCCGTCCCTGATTCGAATCATCACCCCACAGATGATCTGTGTCTCAGACATCAACAGAGAGGACTTCTGCTACGTGAGTACCTCGGCACCCCTTCGAGCTTGGTAGTAGGGTGCAGGAGGCAGAGAAGAAGGGTAGACAGGGCTTCGAAGTAAATGAGGGCTGGGCGCCATTGGCTCATGCCTGTCATCCTAGCTACTTGGGAGGCTGAGACCTGAGGATCACATTTCGAGGCCAGCCTGGGCAGGAAAAGCTACAAGACCCTTATCTCAAATGAACCACCAGAAAACTGGAAGTGGTGCTGTGGCTCAAGTGGTAGAGTGCTTGCCTTGAGCTGAAGAGCTCAGGGACAGCACCCAGGCCCAGAGTTCAAGATCCATGACTGATTCCCTGCTCCGCTAAAAAGTAAATGAAAATGCAAAGCCGAAGTTGGGGTGGAGACAGAGAGGAAGGGGCGGGGACTGCGTGAAGATGCATTTGGAGGTGAGAGAGGAAATAGGAGAAGTGGGAAGGGAAGGTAAAGGGAGGGTGTCCTTTAACGGGGGGGGGGGTAAGAGGGGCTCCCCCAAGGTCTGGAGCAAGAAGAACATGGGGGAGATACTGAGTCATGACCTTGACTCTACCCTCACTTTCTTCCCCCCGCCCCGTTTTGTTTTGAGCAGGTCCTGGGGCTTGAACTCATAGCCTGGGCCTTGTCCCTGAGCTTGTTTTGCTCAAGGCTAGCGCTCTACCAACTTTGACCCACAGCGCCCTTTCTGGCTCTTTCTTTCTTTTTTGGGGGGGTGGTTCCTTGGAGATGATTGTTGCAGGTACTTTCCTGCCTGGGGCTGACTTTGAACCTCCATTCTTGATCCTCACATCTCAGCCTCCTGAGTAGCCAGGGTGATGAGGGTGAACCCCCACCCCCAGGCCCTTGGCCCTTGGGTAACCTGCTGCCCCCCTCCTCAGGAGAGCACGGGCGAACCCCTGGCCTGCAATGTGGACGACACCTGGTATCTGGTAGGATTGGTGAGCTGGGGTGCGGGTTGCGAGAAGACCGACTCCCCACCCATCTTCCTGAAAGTCTCCTCCTACCAGTCATGGATCTGGGACCGTCTAAGTGGGGAGCCCCCGGCCCTGCCGGCCCCATCCAAACCCCTGCTCCTGGCTCTCCTGCTATCCCTCGGCCTCCTAGGGGGTCTGTGACCCCAGATCCATCCGGGGACTTACGCTTCTTATCCCTCCATTCTCCTCCTCCTCCTCCTCTTCCCAGCTCTGAGTGTCCCCTGTTCTCGGAGCCCAAGGCCGGGCAGGAGATGTTCCATTAAACATTTCGTTTCTTTCCATGTCTCTTCCTTTGTGGGTCTGGGGTGGGGGCACCTCATTTTGTGTGTGTGGGGGGAAGAGACTCTGGATAGTTTATACCACAAAGTATAGATTCCCCCCCCCTCCAAAAAAAGTTTGGGGGTGACGGCTCTTGCCGTATGCTGGCAGCCATGGCTACTGCGCTCAGGAGGCTGAGATCTGAGGATCGTGGTTCAAATTCAGCCTGGGCAGGAAAAATCTGTGAGACTCAGGTCTCTAATAAGTTGAAAAAGAAAAAAAGATGGAAGTGGAGCTGTGGCTCTGCTGGTTAGAGCACTAAGCTGGTGCACAAGAAGTTCAGGAACAGCACTCAGGCCCTGAGTTCGAGCCCCAGGACTGACACCCCCCCCCCAAAAAAAAAAGAAGAAGAAAAAAATCCAAGGATGAATTAGGTCAGGAGACTGCTATGAGAAGGCACTCTACTTTATTTGTACTTCTACAAGGTGGTTTTGGGGGCTGGGAAGGTGGCTTAGTGGTAGAGTGCTCACCTAGCATGCCTGAAGCCCTGGGTTCGATTCCTCAGTACCACAGATGCAGATCAAGCAGGCTGCTGGCACCATTGCCCTGATCTCCTAAAGGGCACTGGAGATCAGAACTGAACTTCCTCTCTTCTTTTCCTTTCTTCTTTTTTGCACATCCAAGATGGAACTTGAACTCAGTACCTGATGCTTTGGCTCACTGCCTGGCGCTAAACCAAGGTAGAGAAACAATCCTGGGGGCTGGGAAGGTGGCTCAGTGGTAGAGCGCTCGCCTAGCATGCATGAAGCCCTGGGTTCGATTCCTCAGGACCACATACACAGAAAAAGCTGGAAGTGGCGCTGGGGCTCATGTGGTAGAGTGTTAGCCTTGAGCAAAAGCAGCTCAGAGACAGCGCCCAGGCCCTGAGTTCAAGCCCCAGAACTGGCAAAAAAAAAAAAAAAAAAAAATCTGGTACTAAGCTAGGTGCCGGTGGCTCAAACTGTCATCCTAACTACTCAGGAGGCTGAGATCTGAAATCTGTGGTTCAGAAGCAGCTGGGGCAGGAAAACCTGTGAGACTTTTTATCTCCCCAAAGCAGAAAGTGGAGATGTAGCTCAAGCGGTAGAGCACCAACCATGAGCAAAAAGCCAAGTGTAAAGAATATAAGGCAGCTGGATACCAATGGCTCACGCCTGTCATCCTAGCTACTCCGGAGACTGAGATCTGAGGATCGCAGTTCAAAGCCAGCCCAGGAAGAAAAGTCCCCGTGAGACTCTGATCTCCCATGAACCACTCAAAAACCACAACTGGTGCTGTGGCTCAAGTAGTAGAGGAACAGGGACCCAAGGACCGTGCCCATGGGAAAGGAGACTAAAGGATCAGACTCTATGTAGTGTTGTTCCTGTCCTGGTTGGGCCTTGAGGATGTGGTCAGGGCCTCAGTTTCCCCTCTGATCACAGCTTTGGTGGATAAGCTCAGAGTCCAGATGCCCATGGGTCATGGTGAGGGCTTAGGCTCTGGGCTAGCCAGCTGCCAGGCTGATGTCTTGGCTGCATTCATTTCTCTCCTTTCTTCTTTTTGGCTTCATTCTTCTCGTCTTCTTCAACTTTGATGGCCACCGTGTCCACGCTGTCCTTCTTCTTCTTCTTCTTCTCCTCTGTAAGGAGAAAAAAAAAAAAGAGGTCAAAACACAGTGGTGACATTGGCACCCAGGTTTTCTAAGTAGAAGGTCCTAGAACCTCTTCCATGGGGCCTTGAACTCAGGGCCTGGGCACTGTCCCTGAGCTCTTCAGCTCAAGGCGAGTGCTCTACCACTTGAGCCACAGCCCCACTTCCAGATTTGTTTTCGTTTCAGTGATTTATTGGAGAAAAGAGTCTCGTAGGATTTTCGTGCCCGGGGTGGCTTCAAACTGCAATCCTCAGATCTCAGCCTCCTGAGGATCTAGGGTGACCTGTGACCCACTGACACCTGGCTGGTTTCTGGTCGAAGAACAACCGCAGGGAGATTCTGAACAGCTGAACTGGGGGACTGGTTGGCCCAAGGATCTTCCTCACCTCCTGGGATTTCTGTGAGCTCGTTCAGTGGTGGTACGGTCTCCAGCTTGTCCGTGTACATCTTGGCTGCCTTTTTCTGGAGGTACCGGGCCTCGATCTCTTTCCGGGTACGAGGAACTCGACAGTTGAAGATACAGCACAAAGTGATGACTATAAAGAAGACATAGCAGGCTGGGCTAAAGCTGAGCTTCAGCTGGATTCATTGTGTGTGTTTGTGTATGTTGGTACTGGGACTTGAACTCAGGGCCTTCTCTAGCACCCTCCCACGTGAGCTTACACCATCTCCCCTTCATTTCAGGCTTTTTTTTTCTTTTTGATGGTTAATGAAGAGTCTCTTGGACTTCCCTGCCTGGGCTGGCTTTGAATGGCGATCCTCAGATCTCAGCCTCTCGAGTGGCTGGGATTACAGGCGTGAGCCTCAGCGCTCAATTCTTAAGTTGCAACTAAGGATGTCCTATGTTTATTTTGCACGGGTCCCAGAACCAGTTCATCCAACCCTGGTCCTAAAGGTTTTTCTCTAGACTCTTGGATGCCAGAGGACAAAGCGGAGGAAGGGCTTACATCATGGCTCTTAAGGACTGATGCTCAGCGTTTTCAACCCACACCTCTGGGTTTGTACCTTGTCCGTGGTAGGTTTCCTGTCCAAGGCTTCTGAGAGCAAAGCCAGAGCTGTCTCAGACACCCCTGGGGACTGTGTCCCTTCTCAGTTTCCCTGAGGACAAGCCCTGGGCCTCTCTGGCAGGGAGAAAGAACTAGACCTTGTCCTGGGCTGACGATTATTCCAGGAGTTGGTTTTCCGGTGCCTAGCAGTCACACCCACACCCAGTTGGGCTCTGGGTATGCCTGGTTCTGGGCAGGGAAGGTTCTAGCTGGGGCTGGACTGAGTTTATTTTTCTAAGGCCCCCACAGTCTGACCACCTTGGCCCATGTCCCAGGAGAGCAATGTGGAACTGTAGGCCTGGTTTCTATTATAAATCAGATGACAGACAACAACACTTCCTGGCAGAATGCTGGGGAGTTAGAAGGAGGCCCAGGCAGGAAACGCTAGGCCTATTTTGGGGTGAGGGAGGGGGATAGATCCGATCCATGTAGCGTGGTTGGAGCATCCTCTGGGATCATGGTGTGTATGTGTGTGTAAGCGCCAGTCTTGGGGCTTGAACTCAGCTTCTTTTGCTCAAAGCTAGCACTCTACCACTTGACCCACAGCACCATTTCTGGCTTTTTCTGTATATGTGGTACTGAGGAATTGAACCCAGAGCTTCATACATACCAGGCAAGCACTGTACCGCTAAGCCACCTTCCCAGCCCCATGCTGCTAGATCTTTTTTGTTGTTGTTGTTGGGTGGTGGTGGGGCTTGAACTCTGGGCCTGGGTGCTGTCCCTCAGCACTTCAGTTCAAGGCAAGCGCTCTACCACTTGAACCACAGCGCCGGTTTGCTGGTGGTTCATTGGAGAGAAGAGTCTCACAGATGTTCCTGCCCAGGCTGGCTTTGAACCTCGATCCTCAGATCTCAGCCTCCTGAATAGCTAGGATGACAGGCGTGAGCCACCAGCGCCCAGCTATGGTGCTAGATCTTAAATGCAAGCTGTATGATCTCTATGCAGGGAAGATGATCCACGGGGCTTATCTGAGGCCTCCTGTGGAAGTTGGGCTTCCTCTTGGCTGCTGGGACACCACGCCCCTGGCTTGGAGAGCCTCCCCTCCCCCCCCCACATGCCCCCAACTCTCTCCCCCTCTTTTTCAACTTCCAACCTTCACAGGAAGGCTGAGAGGTGTAGGCCAAGCCTTTGACTTTGCAACAAGAAACTCCCCGAAGCTGGTGGTGCAGACAAGTCATCCTAGCTACTCAGGAGGCTGAGATGAGAGGATCCTGGTTTGAAGTCAGGCTTCCCTCCAGTGAACCAGCAAAAAGCTAGGTAGGAGTGGAGGTATGGCTCAAATGGTAGTGGGCCAGCCTTGAATGGAAAAAAAAAATAGCTAAAGGACAACACCCAGGCCCTGAGTTTGAGCCCCAGTTGTGACAAAAACAACAAAACAAAACAAAAAAACAGAGAGCCGGTGGCTCAAGCCTGTCATCCTAGCTACTCAGGAGCCTGAGATCTAAGGATCGTGGTTCAAAGCCAGCTTGGGAAGAAAAAAAAAATCTGTGAGACACACCAGCAAAAAAAACTAAAGGGCTGGGATGGTGGCTCAGTGGTAGAGTGCTCGCCTAGCCTGCATGAAGCCCTGGGTTTGATTCCTCATACACAGAAAAAGCCAAAAGTGGGTGCTGTGGCTCAAGGGGTAGAGTACTAGCTTTGAGCAGAAACAGCTCAGGGACAGTGCCCAGGCCCTGAGTTCAAGCCCCAGGAAGGACTGGCTAATTAATTAATTAAAATTAGAGGTATCTCCAGCCTTGAGCCAAAAATAAGAAGCTAAGAAACAGTGCTCAGGCCCTGAGTTCAAGCCCTAATGTTGGCAGAGAGAGAGAGAGAGAGACAGAGAGAGAGAGAGAGAGAGAGAAAATAATGAAATACCCAGACCCTAGCAGAGGATAGGGCTCCAAGCACATGGTATGTGACAAGACAGGGCTGTGAGAGTCACATCTGCTGGGCATCTGTGGCGCGCCACTGGGGTGAGGGGGGCCTGGTGGGGGCCCCCTGGGTGTGTGGAGTTTCTGAACTGGCTCCACTTCAAGAAAAGCTTTGGGGAGGCCAACCAGAGGGAAAAATGACACGTCTTCGATTTTTAGCCCCGGAGTCCCCTGTAATTACCGTAATTGCCCTGTGGCTGCCTCTTTGGGGTCCAGTTGAAAAATGTTTCGGGTCACCACTAGACTGTCAGCCATCCACACGGGGACTTTGTGTGTGGATGAGAAAGTGCCAGAAATCAGGATGGGGGCCTCTTGTGGGCGCGTGGCCTGTTTATACTGCCCGGAATTGTTGCTCCTGAGGTCCAAGGGTGGAGTTGGTTGTAAGGGAGTTGGAGGTGAAGGTTGGAAGGGGTGGGGGTTCAGGGGAATTTAGGGGGTGCCGGGCCACGGGATTGGGGGAGGGATGAGGGGGAGGGTCTGGCTACTCACTGATGGAGAGCACGAAGAGCGAAAAGATGCCCACGACGTGCCACAGCCGCATGTCCCAAAACACCACGGTCTCCTTGGTCAGTGGGGGGGGCTTGGGCTTGGGGGGGGCCGTGCTGGGCTAGTGGAGGGTCAGGAGAGAGAGAGAGAGAGAGTGAGCCAAGGCAGAGGCCAGGAATTTGGGGACCTAGCCCAAGAGAAGCCCAAGTGTCAATAAAGCCTCAGTCCTCGACTTGCAGAACTTCCTAACATAAATGTATTTGATTTGGGGCCATTTCCATCACCAGCACCCTAGACCTTGGATTGATTGATTTGATTTTGTGCCAGGCCTGGGGCTTGAACTCAGGGCCTGGGCGCTGTCCCTGAGCTGCTTTAGGCTCAAGGCAAGCGCTCTACCACTTTGAGCCACAGCACCACTTCTGGTTTTCAGGTGGTTCCTTGGAGATCAGAGTCTCACAGGGACTTTTCTGCCTGGGCTTGGCTTTAAACCACGATCCTCAGATCTTGGCCTCTTGAGTAGCTAGGATGACAGGCGTGAGCCACCAGCACCAGGCTTTCTTGGTTGGTTGGTTGGTTGGTTGGTTTTTTTGTTTGTTTGTTTGCTCTAGACTAGCACTCTACCCCTTGAGCCACAGCGCCACTTCCAGCTTTTTCTGTGGATGTGGTACTGAGGAATCGAACCCAGGACTTCATGCATGCTACGCAAGCACTCTACCACTAAGCCACATTTCCAACCCTCATTTTTTTTTTTAAATTTGGTAACTCCAAGGTCTAGTTATGAATAAAATGTTATGTTAAAAAAGCCAGGTGTTGGTCTATACACACACACACACACACACACACACACACACACACACACACACACACACAAATGTCAACCACCCAAGCCTCCTCACTACACACAGGTATTGGGAAGGAGGGTGTCTCAGAATCAAGACTAGAGACAAGACAAGGCCTGTGTTGCATTGGTGGATTGGTTTTTCCTCTCCCCTTTGTCTCCCTCATAAATTTGGGGGGCTCAGACTCGCATGCTCTGTTCCCCTAGCAAAGACCAGAAGTCAGCCTCATAGCTAGGCTCAAGACCTGTCTAGAGATAGTATAATCCACCAGCGACACCTGGAGGCCAAGCCACATAAATGCAGCTGTACCCCAAATCACCTTCTACCTTTCAGCTTTGAGGGGGGGGTAGGGAGGGGAATCGGGAGTAGGGGGGCATATGACCCCACTTGGGGAGTTTGAAGACCGTGATCTTGTCCTGAGGGGACATGACTTTGTTCTGCCCTTCCTGGAGATATGACCTCATCCCAGAGATATGACCTTGTCTCAAGTGACTAGGCGACTTGACCTTGTCCTCGGTGTCTGGAGACACAGCTCCCCTACCCGGAGAGCCTTAGAGGACACAGTCCAGGTGTTTCCAAGGAGACATCGACCTAATGCACGTGGTCCTATGGTATGGTATCCGAGTGACACGTGTTCCGATCAGAAGAGAATGTCTGTCACCAAACGTGGCTGATAGGGAAGGGTGGGGGTTAGGGTGGGCGCCGGTGGCTCACACCTGTCATCCTACCTGCTCAGGAGGCTGAGATCTGGAGGATCACAGGTTCCAAGCCAGCCTGGGCAGGAAAAAGTCTTATCTCCAATGAACCACCAAAAAGCTAGCAAACAGAGGTGGAGTTCAAGTGGTTGAGCACACCAGCGTTGGGTAAGAGAGCTATAGCACAGTGCCCCAGACCCTGAGTACAAACCCTAGTAATGGCCCATGTGTACACACACACACACACACACACACACACACACACACACACATTTCCTTGGAGCCTCAGTTTCTCTACCTGTAGAGCTGGAGTGGGGTAATTCTAAGAATCCTGGGATTTCTCATTGTACCCAGCTTGAGAACAGAACAAGCAAGGACTCCCTCCCCCCCACATGGTCCCCAGGAGATAGGGGGGGAAAGGGGGTGGCTGGACAGAAGGCTCAGTGATAGAGCGCTCACCTAGCATTCATGAAGCCCTGGGTTCGAGTCCTCAGTACCACATACACAGACAAGGCTGGAAGGGGCGCTGTGGCTCAAGTGGTAGAGCACCCGCCTTGAGCTGATAGCGCTGAGGGACAGAGCCCAGGCCCAGAGTTCAAACCCCACGACTCGCAAAAAATACAAATACAAAATAAATAAAACTGACTTGATGATCGCCCCTCGCCCTTCCCCCAACACCCCCCTAACCCAGCCCAGCTCTGTTTCTACACCCAGGGCTTCAGGGCAGCTAGTAAGGGGTTCAACTCTATCCTATGAGGTTCCAGCCAGCTCAGCTCCCCTTACAGAGACACTGGAGCTGACATCAGAGGCCAGTGGCCGTCTTACTTCCCCACCCCCCCAGCCTGGCCAGCCACCCTGAGGTGCAAGATTCTATTCTCATGTCCCCAGATCTAGCTCAGAGATTTCCCCCTATAAAGACGAGTTTGGCTCTGTCTTATCTTGTCCTGTCCCCTAGAAACCACTTCCCACGGTCTCCTTGGAAGCCTTTCTAGAATTTCTGTCTCCTTTTTTTTTTTTTGGTCGGTGGTGGGGCTTGAACTCAGGGCCTGGGCGCTGTCCCTCAGCTCTTCAGCTTAAGGTGAGTGCTCTACCACTTGAGCCACAGCACTACTTCCTGTTTTTCTGGTGGTTCACTGGAGAGAAGAGTCTCACGGCCTTTCCTGCCCGGGCTGGCTTTGAACCGTGATCCTCAGCTCTCAGCCTCCTGAGTAGCTAGGATGACAGATATAAGCCACTGGCTGTCTCTAAAGGATTTCCATACCCTACAACTTACAACGCTAGGCATCCTTTCCCCCAGCTCCGATCCTCACCCCCCAAAAATCTCTTTCCCTAAGATCTCCAGGGGGCACTGGAAATCTTCAAAGTCTGAGGCTCTTTCCTTGGGAGTCCCCGAAGTTTTAGGTCTGAATCCCACCCCCTGGGTTCCCATCCAATCCTCCATGAGACCGGATGGCCCGGTCAGGCCGCTGGGTGGCTCCCGCCTGTCATCCTAGCTCCTTGAGCTAAAGAGCTGAGGGACAGCGCCCAGGCCCCGAGTTCAAGCCCCACAACCGACCAAAATAAATACACAAACAAATAAACAAACAAATAGAGACCAGATGATTGATAGGGGTTGTATCTGCCATCCAGGACTGGGGTCCCCAGTTGGACTTAGCCCCTTAGATCTGAAGACATATCTCCCTCTCTCAGCAGACTTAAGATTCCTCCCATCAGATCAGAGAGGAGTAAGTAAGCACTAAGTCCCACAGAGCCTGGGGGTGGGGGTGGGGGTTAGGGGGACCGGCTGTGTCAGCCCCCTAGAGAGTCAGATCTCCCCGATCCTCTTCCCCTGTCCCCACTCTTCCCTTCACCCCCCTTCCCCCTCCCTCCCTCCCTGCCTCACCTCCACCAGCTGCGCCGCCGCCACCCCTGCCAGGCAGGCCCCCAGCATGGCGCTGCCCAGAGCCCAGAGCTGCCTGGAGTCTGGGCCTGGTCCGGCCATCTTCCCACTGTGGGTCAGGAAGGGATCAGAGGGGCGGGTGTGCGTCTGGAGCTGCAGGGCCGGCCCCGCTGTGGGGGCCCCTGGCAGGTGATGAGGGAAGGGAGGAGTCAGTATCATTAATTCATCATGGGGGTGTTAGGTTCCTCTTCAGCATCCTGCTCCTGGTGTGGGTGTGGGGGGGGGGACAGGGAGGGGAGGGACTGATCAGACTCCTCCTCTCCTTGGTGATCAGACTCCAGGCTCCACCCCCTTTGAGATGGGGGGGAGAGAGAGACAGAGAGAGACAGAGAGAGAGGACAGGTGAAAGGTAAAACCCTTCTTCATCAACAGGTTTCCCCTTTCCAGTCTTCTTCCTCACTCCGGCCTCAGTTTCTCCTGGTGGATCCAGGGGGAGAGGATGGAATCTACTGACCTCAAAAATAAGACTGGACTTGGATGAAGGGGATGGTGGAGGGGGGGGGGAGGCGGGCCCAAGCAGGTGGTTGCTATGGGGACCAGCGCTCAGGGATGGATGTCCAGGGATTTCTGAGCTGGCTTCTTGCCCGGAGATGGCCCTGGTCACTGTGGATACCAGAGCTGGAGAGAAGGGGAACTGGTGTGCAGGGGAGGGCAGAATCCAAGCAGCCTGCCTGCAACCGGGGTCGGGGAAGGTGCTTGAAAGATCCAGAAGCTTCTGCCAATACAGTCAAGGCTGCTGGAGGGGCTGTTTTCTGATCCTACCCACTTAGCTTCTGCCCCAGTCCGAGCCTTGACCTGATTTTAGTTTAAGCTTTGGCTTCCCTCCTTTCCTTCCTTCCTTCCCTCCCTCCCTCCCTCCCTCCCTTCCTCCCTCCCTCCCTCCCTCCCTCCCTCCCTCTCTCCCTCCCTCCCTCTCTCCCTCCCTTCCTTCCTCCCTCCCTGCTTCCCTTTCTCTCTCTTCCTTCCCTCCTTCCTCCCCTTCCCTCCCTTCCTTTCTCCCTCCCTTCCTTTCTCCCTCTTTCCTCCCTTCCTCCTTCCCTCTCTCCCTTCCCCTTTCTCTTTTCTTCCTTCCTCCCTCTTTTCTTCCTTCCTTCCCCCCTCCCTTCCTCCCTCCTTCCTCTTTCCTTCCTTCCCTTCCCTTCCTTATTTCCTCCCTCCCTGTTTCCTTTCTTCTTCCCTCCCTCCCTTCCTTTCTCTCTCCTTCCTTCCTTCCCTCCCTCCCTCCCTCCCTTCCTCTCTCTTTTCTTCCTTCCTCCTTCCTCCTCCCTCCTCCCTCCTCCCTCCTCTCTCTCTCTCTCTCTCTCTCTCTCTCTCTCTCTCTCTCTCTCTCTCTCTCTCTCTCTCTCTCTAGTACTGGAGCTTGAACTCAGAACCTAGAACCTGGGCACTGTCCCTTAGCTTTTTTTTTTTTTTGTCACTGATGGGGCTTGAACTCAGGGCTGACCTTTTTGCTCAAGGCTAGCGCTCTACCAACTTGAGGCACAGAACCACTTCTGATTAGCCACCTAAAACTGGAAGCGGAGCTGTGGCTCAAGTGGTAGAGCACCAGCCTTGAGAAACAAAACAAAACAAAAACTAAGGGATGCTAGCATCAGTGGCCCACACCTGTCATCCTAGCTACTCAGAGGCTGAGATCTGGGGATCATGGTTCAAAGCCAGCCCTGGCAGGAAAGACTGTGAGACTCTTATCTCCCATGAACCGCTCAGAAAACCAGAAGTGGGGTGTAGCCTAGGCTGGCTTCAAACCATGATCTTCAGATCTCAGTCTCTTTGAGTAGCTGGGATTACAGGCGTGAGCCACCAACCCCTGGTCTGCTTCGGATTCTTATCAGGTTGTCTTAGACCCTGTTCATACCTAGCTGTGTCCATGAAGCCCTAGCTTAATGGGAGCAGAAGCTCTGGATTCTAGGCCAGACTTCGGCCAGATTCTCTTCCAAACAGTTTCCCCTCCCTGCCTGGTGACGGACGCTGGCCTACAAGAGACCGTTTGTCCCTCTATTTTTAGCTGCTGTGAGTTTCCTGTAGGGACCCAATTCAGTCTCCAGGGTCTCGGGTTGGGGAAAGTCACAGGCCGGGGGCTGGCAGCTCATTCCTGTCATCCTAGCCACTTGGGAGGCTGAGATGTGAGGATCATGATTTGAAGCCAGCCTAGGGAAGGAAAGTCCAGGAAACTCCTATCTCCTGTGAAGCCGGGGTTCATGGCACTGTGGACTTAGCTTGGAGCAGGGGTGGGGTGTGGGGGGAGCTAGAGAGCCACTGAGACACAGTGGCTGAGGCTGAACTTGAACTTGTTGGCCATAGGCCCAGCCAGGAATAGCTCAGGGGCTAGGCCCGATCTGGGCATGCGTGAGCCCTGCCAAGATACTGATGTGTAGGGGATTGTGCTATGCTCTGCTTTCTGATCGTCTTAATGTCTCCAGAATCACAGATGCCAGCCAGGCACTGGTGGCTCACGCCTATCATCCTATCTACTTGGGAGATCACGGTTCAAAGCCAGCCCGGGCAGGAAAGCCCATGAGAGACTCTTTATTTCTAGTGAATCACCAGAAATCTGGAAGTAGCGCTGTGGCTCAAAGTGGTAGAGCGCTTGCCTTGAGCAAAAGAGCTCAGGGACAGTGTCCAGGCCCTGAGTTCAAGCCCCAAGACCACAGTGGGGGAAAAAGTATGTCTGTGTCCAGGAAAGGTGTAGCATAGGGGACCCATCAGTTTGTTCAATAAATCACAGTCTATGTGGTACCGGTTAGCTTCCAAAGGCCTACATTCTCTGAGCTTGGGGTGGCTTGTGTCTGTAAGGCTTATACTCATTTATAAGGGACTAGGGGGTAGCTCTGGTTTGCAAAGGATCAAGAGCAGGTTGACCCAGTAAAGTCAGTTTTTTGAGCACTATCGGGAACCCTGAGGCCCTTACCTGGTCCCTAGCCAGGAAGAAAGAGAAAGGTTGGGCAGATCTTGCTCCATTTTGCAGATAATAAAACTAGTTTTCCAGCCAAGCAGCCACTGGTGGCTCCTGCCTGTCATCCTAGCTACTCAAGAGGCTGCTGAGATCTGGAGGATTGTGGTTTGAAAGCCATCCCAGCAGGAAAATCTGGGAGTCTCTTTAGTTCCAATGAACAGCTCCAAAGGCAGAAGCGGGGGGGGGGGGTGTCTGTGACTCAAATGGTAGAGCCTCAGCCTTGAGCAAAAAAGGAAATAAATTAAGAGATAGCACCAAGCCCTGAGTTCAAACCCTAGTACTGGCACAAAACAAGGAAACAAAAAAAACACCAGCTTCGCAATGTTCATAAACTTGCAAGTGGCGCTGTGACTCAAGTGGTAGAGTGTTAGCCTTGAGCAAAAGAAGCTCAGGGACAGTGTGCCCTGCCTGGCCCTGAGTTCAAGACCTGGGACTGTAAAACACACTCCCCCACCCCACCCCAATCTGTCTTGATCAGCCCCCTGCTTCACCAGCAACTGGGTTACAGAAAGGTTTTTTGTTGTTGTTGTTGTTATTTATTTTTGCTTTTATTTTATTTATTTTTGCCAGTCCTGGGGCTTGAACTCAGAGCCTGATTTCTGAGTCACTGTCCCTGAGCTGCTTTTGCTCAAGGCGAGCGCTCTACCCACTTGAGCCACTGCACCATTTCCAGCCTTTTTTTGTGCATGTAGTGCTGAGGAATTGAACTGCAGCATCAATGCATGCTAGGCAAGCATGCACTCTACCACTAAGCCACCTTCCCAGCCCTACAGTAAGGTTTTATGACCATGTGTCCTCTGTATCCCCCCAAATCCTACACCTCTGACTGCCCAGGGACTCCCCAATATCTATTAGTGCCCTAACCCTTGAGGCAGCAACACAGAGAGCTTCTATCGAACCCTGCCCCTTTCCTCCAGCCAGCCGGGACCTTAGATCTTTCCAGCACCCCTTTTCCAAGGTGGCCCGGCTGGGTTGCAAGAAACCGATCCAGCCTCAGGCTCTGATCTCAAGGTCACACAAACAGGAGTGGCAGCCACCCAGGGGCACTCGGCTTCAGGGTTGTGGGGTGACCTCGGTTGAATCCTCTGCCTTGCAAGTGGCATAAAAAAAAATCCACCTGGGGTCGAGCTGGGAGACTGATCCCAAATGGACCACCAAGATCATGGTGCAGCCTCCCCGTCCCTCCCCCTCCCCTCCCACACCGGTCCCAGGGAGCTTCATGCACACCTGGGAAACCTGAGCCTGGCAACTCCATCTCAGCCTAGCACCGGCTCCCCACCGAGCTTGATGAAAGCCAGGAGCACCGCGTCCCGCCTCCACCGCCTCCTCCTCCTCCTCCCCTAGTCCAGGACTGGGCGTGGCCAGTTGATAAAGGCGTGGCCCGGAGGGAACGGGTGAAGCCAATAGGAAGCGTGCGCGTACTTGGGAAGGGGGTGTGGCCAATTGGGCCCTTAAGTGAAACCAGTGGAGAAGGATGGGCGGAGCCAGCGGGACGGAGGAGGGGCCAGCGGGAGGGGGCTGCCAATGGGAATGGACGTAGTCTACTGAATGGGGAGGGGCCAGTGGGAAGGGCGTGGCCACTCGGGAGGGGCGGCCAATGGGGAAGAGCTTGATCTGGAAGGCTGGGACGAGCTGAACGGGGGAAGGCGGAGAGGTGGGGGGGGGGGCAGAGGGAAGGGCGTGGCCAGTCGAGAGGGGCGGCCAATGGGAAGGGGCCAGTGGGAAGGGCGTGGCCAGTCGAGAGGAGTGGCCAATGGGAAGGGCGTGATCTCCTGGAGGGGCGTGGCCAGCCTGGGGTGGGCGGGGCGGACACGGAGCCGGCGCAGCGCGGGGGCCGCGCGCAGAGCGCCGCTCACGCTCAGGTAGGAGGAGTGGGCGCCGGGGGTGGGGGGGGTGCACGGGTGGGGTACGGGGGTGGCGCGATCCCCGGCCCCGCAGGCTCGAGTCTGAGCACAGTCTCCGATCCCCCCCTCCTCCTCTCCAGTCCTTCTTCCACTCTAGAGCCCGGGCACTTGCAGGATGGCTGGGCTGGATTTGGGGTGGGGGGGGGTCGGGGGGGGGTACGGGCCTCACACCTGGGGATGGGGAGCGCTGGGTCGGGCGAGGCAGTCTGGAGGAGGGGATGACCCTTGGGTTGTCAGACCCCCCCCAAAAAAAGGCGATGCTCTCCCCCTCCCAGATTAGGAATAGTGTAGAACTCTCCCCCCCCCCCCGGCGCCCCCCCAAATAAAGATCTTTAGCATCTGAGACAGAAAACCCCAGTAGACTGAAGAAGGGGAGCAGGAGAGGGGGAGACGTCTGGGATCTCAGAGGGACAGGGAGTAGGTGGGACCCCCTCCCCCCCCCTTTGCAAGGGAGGTGTGGGGGGGAGGTGTTTTTCCACTCTCCACTGCCCATCCTGGATGCTGGCGAGGCCTCCAGGGCGCCCAGAATAAAGGATCTTTAGTGACAGTTGGACCAGGAAATAATCAGAGTTACCAAGACAGAGGTGAGGGTTGAGGGAATGAGGGGTGGGGTGGGGGGGGGCTGAGTTCCAGCCTGGGAGGGGAAGAGGAGGCCCCTCACCTCTGTATGTGTGGTTGGGGGGGTGTCCCTGTCCAGGAGTAGCGTCATGTGACCAGAAGGCTCTGGAATGCAGTGATGACGGTGTAGATGGGCACAAAGTGGTGGTGGTGGGGGGGGGGGGGTTTCCGGGAGACACAGTAGCTGATTCACCTGTGCAGGCCACAACCGGCCACTTCTGTCAAAGGGCCCCACCCCTGGCGAGCATGTCTGCCTGCCAGTAAACTATGTGCCAGGAACTTTCTGGGGTGCCTGTCGTGTGACTCACAGGGCTGCTCTGAGCGGCCCCGGGCTCAGCACCCAGGTTGTGTGTTCCTGAAGTCGGTATGTATCAGGGGTGAGGGTGGGTGCTGGGGCTTGAACTCGGGGCCTGGGCACTGTCCCTGAGCTTCTTTGGCTCAAGGCGAACACTCTACCACTTGAACCACAGCACCACTTCTGGCTTTTTTTTTTTTTTTTAATTTTATTTTTGGTGGTTCATTGGAGAGAAGAGGCTGGCTTTGAACCACGATCCTCACATCTCAGCCTCCGGAGGAGCTGGGATGACAGGCGTGAGCCACCAGCTCCTGGTTCTGGTCCCTTCTACAGTTTTGAGAGGCGACTGGAGTAGCTGGAGAAGCTGTATTCTAGTGGAATCCTCATGTCACCAGGAGGTGATGAAATCCCAGAGACTCGAGGCGTGACAGGGCCGGGAAACCTCTCCTGTGAGCATAGCTCACAGGAGGTTGGTTCAAAGCCGTGGGAACAGACTTGCTGCTCTATCTGTTTCTGGAATCATAGGGGTGTGTGTGTGTGTGTGTGTGTGTGTGTGTGTGTGTGTGTGTGTGTGTGATCCTGACCTCTTGCCTGGACTGTTGTCTCCCATCTGTTGTCCCCCCCCCCCCCCCCCCCCGAGTGGCTACAGCCAGAGATCCAACCATTTCCCCTTCCTGCCTCTCCCTCCACAATCTCCCCTTTCCACCCAACAGAATCTGAAGCAGGAAAGGTGGGGCAAGAATGTCTGGGGTCTGGGCTTCTGGCCAGAGTTCTGATGAAGTTTCTCCACTGTGTTCCCGACCCAAAAGTCATCAGCCCTGTCAGAGGTCTGGGAGGCTCTGTTGTCTCCTTTTAGAGTCGATTTGGGGAGTGCTGAGACCCTGCCCCGTTCCCCCCCCCCCCCATCCTGTTTGCTTTTCTGTATCTAAGCGATTTGCCCATTGGCTATTCCAAGGCTGGCTCCTGCCCCACCCTGGCTTGCTATGTTCACAACTTCTCCCTGACTAGACCAGGGAAAGACAGTCTAGAACTCTTGGAATTAAAGCAACAACAACAAATAAAACAAACCCTGGTGTACCGGGTGCTGGTGGCTCACACCTGTCATCCTAGCTCCTCAGGAGGCTGAGATCTAGAGGATCGTGGTTCAAAGCCAGCCTGGGCAGGAAAGTCCGTGAGACTCTGATCTCCAATCAACCACCAGAAAACCAGAAGTGGTGCTGTGGCTCAAAGGAGCAGGGGTCTAGCTTTAAGCTGAAGAGCTGAAGGACAGCGCCCAGACCCAGAGTTCAGGCCCCAGGACTGGCAAAACAAAAAACAACCCTCTTCCCTCCCCTCTCCCCCAGAAAAACCCTTTCACAACTTGTCCTGAGCTTTGTGTTCAGATCATTTGAGCAGATGAAAGTGTGTGTGTGTGTGTGTGTGTGTGTGTGTGTGCAACACTTTCACTTGGGGCTTTTTTGGTGATTAATTGGAGATAAGAGTTCCCTCAGGGATTTTCCCTCCCAGATTGGCTTTGAACTTTGCTCCTTTTTGATTTTTGGTTCTTGCCAGTCTTAGGGCGTGAACTCCGGGCCTGGGTGCTATCCCTGAGCTTCATTTGCTCAAGGCTGGCGCTCTACCCCTTGAGCCACGGCGCCATTTCTGCCTTTTTCTGTGTATGTGGTACTGAGGAATCGAACCCAGGGCTTCATGCATGCTAGGCAAGCACTCTACCACCAGGCCACCTTCCCAGCCCCTGGCTTTGAACTTTAATCTTTTAGATCTCAGCCTCCTGAGCACCTACAATGAATGACAGGTGCGAGTCACCTAGTGCCTGGCTCATTTTGCCTTAACTTAGTATCTGTCACTGTCATCAGTAAGACTTGGTTTCTATCTTAGCCCTTCCTGCTAATGCAGGTCTATTGGGTAACAACAGGAGCCTTGAGCCATGGCTCCTTAGGCAAGGCCAGACATCTCTACCAGCACATTCTCAATTCCAAAGTCTCCTGAGCCCCTTGGGCAGAGGTAGCTAGTATCCAAAGAACCTGAAATGTAGGGCTGAATTTTTTGGAGGGGGAAGTCAGTTGTGGGGCTTGAACTCAGAGGGCTTGGGCACTGTCCCTGAACTCTTTTGCTCAAGGTTAGACCTCTAACACTGTGAGCCACAGCACCACTTCCAGTTTTCTGGTGGTTCATTGAAGATAAGAGTCTCACAGACTTTCCTGCCCGGGCTGGCTTTGAACCGCGATCCTCAGATCTCAGTTTCCTTCGTAGCAAAACAAGATGTGAGCTACCCGGGTCCAGCTACTGTGGCTGATGTTCGAACAAGAGAATGGCCAGGCCAAAATTGAACTTGAAGACTGAGTACCGGTGGCTCACCCCTGTCATCTTCGCCACTTAGGAGGCTGAGATCTGAGGATTGAGATTTGAAGCCACTACGGGCCTGGTAATTCTGTGAGACTCTTTAGCTCCAACGAACCACCGAAAAGCCACAAATGGAGGTATGGTTCAAGTGGTAGAGTGCCAACCTTGGATGGAAAGATCTAAGGAAACAGCACCTGGGCCCTGAGTTCAAAGCCCACCCCTACACACACACACACACACACACACACACACAAAGTTGAACTTGTCCAACATGTTCCATTGTGTGCAGTTATGGGCTCTGGGGCAGGGGTGGGGGGAGAGGGAGGTGCTGATGGGCAGAATGCTCCTGTGTCTCGTTCAGTTGCTGGCTAACCTGCTCTGTGCTCTTTGCAGGAGAAGCGGAAGCCTGGGACCATGGGTATCTCTGAGGAGACTGCCCTGCTTCAGCTGGAGGAATTGTTTTCAGCCACTTTGGCCCGAATCGACAGCCTCATCCTCCAGCCTCTTCTCTCTGCCGGTGAGTCTGAGTATCTACAGGGCAGGGCAGGGGACACAGGAATAACCCCCAAGGGACCAAAGTCCTACTACACAGTTTACTCAGCCGCAAGAGGGATTAGGCATCATTGTATTGCTGCCTTTTTTTTTTTTTTTTGTCAGTTGTGGGACTTGAACTCAGGGCCTGAGCGTTGTCCCTCAGCTCTTCAGCTCAAGGCTAGTGCTCTACCACTAGAGCCACAGTGGCACTTCCAGTGGTTCGTTGGAGATCAGAGTCTCACAGACATTCCTACCCGGGCTGGCTTTGAACCATGATCCTCAGATCGCAGCCTCCTGAGTAGTTAGGATGAACAAGCGTGCGTCCCTGTAGATTCTGAGTTGAGAAGGCCAGAGACACACACAAGGCGGGGGTGGGGGAGGATGACCTTTGCTTGGTGAAGAACATACACACACACACACACACACACACACACACACACACACACACACGCCCCTGACTTCCATAAGATGCTTCCCCAGTTCCATTCCTGCCTTTCCCCTGATGAGCTCTAGAGGGCGCTAGTGCCCCTCTCCCAAGCTGGACGGTGGTTCCATTGTGTGCCTTTGGTCCTGGTAGAACCAGAGCATTTGGAGCCTCGAGGTGGAGAATGCTTGCAGCTCCTGCAGCGGCTGCACCAGTGCACCCAGCGCCTGTGGGAGGTGACAGACCAGAGCCTTCGTTCACTGAGACACAGGCTGCAGCATCCATCCTGCAGCCTGGAGACCTTGCTGTTGCTGAGCGAGGCTGATCGAGTCCTGGAAGTCCACGTGGAGTAAGATGGGCCCATCAAGGCAGGCTGGTACTGGGGGGGGGAGTGGTGGGGGTTGAGGGGACACATCTCTTAGCTGTTGAGTTACCATGGTTTGCCTGGAGTTCGAACTCGAAAGCCGGGTGCTGGTGGGCTCATGTTCTTTATCCCTGACATGATCTGAGGATCGTGGTTCAAAGCCAGCCTGGGCAGGAAAGTCAGTGGGACTCTTTTTTTTTGGTCAGTCTTGGGGCTTGAACTCTAGGCGTGGGCGCTGTCCCTGAGCTCTTCAGCTCAAGGCGAGTGCTCTACCACTTGAGCCACAGCGCCACTTCTGGTTTTCTGGTGGTTCATTGGAGGTGAGAGTCTCATGGCCAATTCCTGCCCTGGCGGGCTTTGAACTGGGATCCTCAGATCTCAGCTTCCTGAGTAGCTAGGATGAGAGGCGTGAGCCCCCATGCCCATTGGAGACTCTTATCTCCCACAAACCACCCAGACCCCAGAATCGGAGCTGTGACTCAATGTGGTAGAATGTTAGTCTAACCCCCCCCAAATCGACACACACAAGAAAAAGATGGAATCTGGAGACCTTCCCCTCACCCCTGGTCCCCAGAGGCTCGAGCTAGAGTGGACGGGGAGGGGAAGGTTTGGGGGGGTGTTGGTCAGGTCTGGCAGGATGTCTCTTTTGTCACCTGAAGGTACATCGAGTCCTATACGAACTGCATTGTCGCCACAGCCTTCCAGAGTGTGATAAAGAGGAAGAGGTGAAGCTGGGACCAGGGAGACCCCAAATTATTATTTGGATTTGGGGGGAGGGGAGGTGCATGTGGTCCTTCCCCCTTTTTTGTTTTTACCAGTCCTGGGGATTGAACTCGGGTCCTGGGCGCTGTCCCTGAGCTTCTTTTGCTCAAGGATGGCGCTCTACCACTTGAGCCACAGCGCCACTGCCAGCTTTTTCTGTGGATGGGGTACCGAGGAATCGAACCCAGGGCTACATGCATGCTAGGCAAGCACTCTACCACTGAGCCACCTTCCCAGCCGGGTCCTTCCTGTTCTACAGCAAGTATTGGCAAGGCCAGAGGAAGGCCTTGGGGCAGATCCTGACCGGCGGGCTGAGCTCTAAGGACTCACTGGGAGCCATGTTGGCTCAGGCCCTCCACCAGCCCCTCACCCAGCACGTGCAACAGTACGTGATTCTTCTCTTGCGCATGAAGGACAGCCTGGAGGAGGTAAGCCAGGCCTGGGGGTGGGGGTGGGGGCAGACAGTGGAGGGGAGAACTTGTGGAAAACCAGGGAAGGGCTTAGGGGACCCCAGCCTATACTCAGGAGGGACCCTGCCACACTGGATCCTAATACTCTCCTGGGGTTCTGGGGGAGGGAGAAATATAACTATGCCCTGAAAAAGGAGATCTGAGGATGGGCACTGTCCAGACAGATGGTCCTGATCACTTCTGGAAACTTCCCCCCTTCCCCATCCCAACAGAAGCAGAGCTGGCTGGCATCCTCGCTAAGTCAGGGAGGCTGAGATCGGAGGATCAAGGCTCAAAGTCAGACTCTTACCTCCAATGAAAGCCGGGAGCGGGAGGTGTGGTTCAAGTGGTAGAGCGCCAGCTTTGGGGAGGAAAAAAAAAAGCTAAGGAACAGTCACCCAGGCCCTGAGTTCAAGTCTCAGGACTTTGAACACACACACACACACACACATACACATCCTAAGTTCAGGCCTGCTGACCAGCTGGGGGTCAGCACAGACATCTCAGAAGTGGGGAGAAAGCTCCAGGAAGACCCCTCAAAACCCTCACCAGCTGCTCATCCGCCATTAAAGGGGCACCCCTCCCAGAAAACAGTGATGAGAGCCATCAGTCTCTTCGGGGACCTGCAGTCATTCATGAGACAGGCATTACTCCAGGCGGAGGTCACGCAAAGTCTCTGGTACAACCTGAGCAGCCATCTCAGGGTGAGTTGGGAATCAGAGGGGTAGTTCGGGGAATGCTGAGGCCAGAGCTGCTGGTTGTCCTGTCCCTGACTCAGTTTCCCTACATGTGTACGTAGGGGAGAGGCAGGGATTAACCAGGCTTTGAACTCAGGATCCCGGTGCTGTGCCTTAGCTTTTTCATTCCGCAAACTGGTGCTTCTCCACTTGAACCACAGCTCCACTTCCTGCTTTTGGGCAGCTTCGAAGAGTCTCACAGGCTTTTCTGCTCAGCCTAGCCTCGCATTGGGATCCTCAGATCTCAGCCTCCCGAGTCGCTGGGATGACAGGCGTGAGCCACCGTTTCCTGGCTATGACATGCCTACCATGTCACCGTGAGACTCTGATCTCCATCGAACCACTAGGAATCTAGAAGTGGTGCCGTGGTTCAAGTGGTAGAGCGCCAAGCCTTGAGCTGAAGAGCTGAGGGACAGCGCCCGGGCCCTGAGTTCAAGTACCACCACCGACAAAAATTGCTGTGGGATCCTGAGGAAGGGGTGGCAGGAGGCCTGTGGATTGGGGTACACAGAGGACCCCGGAGAGGGAAGGTCCTCTTGCTAGGAGGACGAGGCTGGAAATGACCTCAATCTTGGACAAGTCAGCAGCTGTCACCCTCCTGGAGCTCCCCAGAGGGTTCGCCCAGCATGGCTGAGTCCAGTGCCTCTCCCTCCTTCTGCACCCCCACCCCAGGATGTGCTGTGCACCCCAACTCGCCGTCTCCTGCTGGACAGCCAGGATGTCCCCGTGGCGGTCACTCCACTCCGCGCCGAACGTGTGTTGCTTTTTGATGACGCCCTGGTGCTGTTTCAGGTTGGGGAATGATACTGGCTTGGACATGGGGGGGCCCAGGGGGGGTCCTGATGGTCAGGTGGGAAAGGACCAAGGGAACCAAGCACCCCGGGGCTCACGCCTGGCATCCTGGCTACTTAGGAGGCTGAGATCGGAGGATTGTGGTTTGAAGCCAGCCTGGATAGAAGAGTCCAGGAGGCTGTTCTTATCTCTAATGAGTCACCAAAAAAGCTGGAAGTGGCGCTGTGGCTCAAGTGGTAGAGTGCTAGCCTTGAGCTGAAGAGCTGAGGGACAGTGCCCAGGCCCAGAGTTCAAGCCCTAGGACCAGCAAGAGAAAAAGAAAGGAAGAAGGAAAGGAAGGAAGGAAGAAAGGAAGGAAGGAAGGAAGGAAGGGAAGGAAGGAAAGAAAAAGAAAGAAAGAAAGAAGGAAAGAAAGAACGAAAGAAAGAAGGAAAGAAAGAAAGGAAAGAAAAAGAAAGAAAGAAGGAAGGAAAGAAGGAAAGAAAGAAAGGAAAGAAAGAGAAAGAAAGAAGGAAGGAGAGAAGGAAAGAAAGAGAAAGAAAGAAAGAAGGAAAGAAAGAGAAAGAAGGAAAGAAAGAAGGAAAGAAAGGAAGGAAGGAAGGAAGGAAGGAAAGAAAGAAAGAAAGGAAGGAAGGAAGGAAAGAGAAAGAAAGAAAGAAAGAAGGAAGGAAAGAAGGAAAGAAAGAAAGGAAAGAAAGAGAAAGAAAGAAAGAAGGAAAGAAAGAGAAAGAAAGAAAGGAAGAAGGAAGGAAAGAAGGAAAGAAAGAAATGAAAGAAAGAGAAAGAAAAAGAAAGAAGGAAGGAAAGAAGGAAAGACAGGAAAGAAAGAGAAAGAAAGGAAGAAGGAAGGAAAGGAAGGAAGGAAGGAAGGAAGGAAGGAAGGAAGGAAGGAAGGAAGGAAACCAAAGAAACTTGGCACCCATGGCTCACACCTGCAATCCTAGCTCCACAGAAGGCAAATTGAGGCTTGGAATTAGGTACACATGAACATGGTCTGTAGAGGGACTTACACGGAAGGCTTAACAGTCGTTCTAAAGCAGGAGGAGCCTGAGAGAAGCTTCCAGAAGTTTCTAGAACATTCTACCAGCCCCCTGAGGGTGTGGGAGGTGGGGATTGGACGGACCCGTCCTGAGATGCGGTCAGGGTTGTAGACAGGGTTGAGGGGTAACCTTTTCAGAGAGCCGGTGAGGGGCGGCAGGATCTGGGGTGCCACTGGTTGGTCTGTTTCTTGTTCCCAGGGACACAGAATCCACACTTTTGATCTGAAGCTGGTGTGGGTTGACTCGGGGCAGGATGAGTGAGTGGTACCACCCCCTCCCCTAACCCCCTCCCCACACCCCTCCACCTGGATGGGGGGGGTGGTGAGGGGCCTAGTTATCATCTCCGTCTGCCGTCTAGGTGTGAATGTCTCATCGCCACCCCCGAAGATGAATTCTCCTTGTGTGCCAGGGACCCCCAGGACCAGGTGGGTGGAGACACGAATCAGGGCCTCGAGCCGGGCGCCGACGGCTCACGCCTGTGTCATCCTAGCTACTCAGGAGGCTGAGATCTGAGGATGGGGGTTCGAGGCCAGCCCCGGGGGCGGGAAAGCCCGTGAGACTCTGATCTCCCATGAACCACCAGAAAACCAGAAGTGGCGCCGTGGCTCAAGTGGTAGAGCGCCAGCCTTGAGCAAAAAGAAGCTCAGGGACAGCGCCCAGGCCCTGAGATCAAGTCCCCCAAAATCAGTGTCTTGAGCTGTCCCACTGGGTTAGCAAGAACCAGGTGACAAAGCTCTCAGACCTGTGTATTGGCAGTGTGCTTGGTGTGAGCCAAGTATTCCTGAAGACCTCTTCCAAGTCTGGCCTTCTTCATCCATCCGCCATCAGGTGATCTGGAGGTGGAAGATGTTCCTGGCTGTGGGTCAGGCCCTGCAGGGAAAGAAAGACTTTCCAGGGCTGGGGTCAGACTTGGAGTCGGCAGTGCCTCCTGCCCACCGCCGCGCGGCCTACACCTTCCGCCAGGAGGGCCGGCTGTGCGGGGCGAGCTATGACGGTGAATGGCACAGGGGCAGGCCACAAGGCAAGTGAGTGACCTCTGACTGGTGGAGGGGGAAGAAAGGGGGGGAGGCTCGGCATTGTTATTGTCTCAGGGGAATTTAGACCCGATTAAGCCCGTGGATGGATCAGCAGTTGAGCTGCTGGGGTTTGAACTCTTGAGCTTCCTGTCGGCCAAGAGAAAAAGGGAACACAGATGTGTGTGTGTGTGTGTGTGTGTGTGTGTGTGTTGGGGAGGGGGTTCAGTCTTGTCTTTGGAGTGCAGTGAAAACCCCTCAAGGGACAACCATGCCAGCGAAGGGGGGGGTGTCCAGGGAATTTGGGGACCGGGAGGGGGGAAGGGGAAGGGGTTAAAGCCAGGTCCAGTTGGAGAGAGATTGGGGTGGTGGTGGGGCGGAGGGAAGGGAGTGAGGGAGGAGGGCTCTGAGGACATCTGCCACCAGCTGAGACCGAGGTTTTCATGGTCCAATTGTCCCCCCCTCCCCATCCACTCCCCCCATTCTAGGGGGACCCTGAAATGGCCGGATGGGCAGAATCACGTGGGACACTTCCACCATGGCCTGGAACATGGGTGAGTCTGTGTGCATGTGTGTGCACATGCATGTACATGTGTGTACATGTGTGCACAAATGCATGTGTGTGCATACATGCATGTGTGCGTGCATGTGTGTATGTGTGTGCGTGCATATGTGTATATCCATGTGTTGTGTGCATGCATGTGTCCGTGCATGCATGTGTGCATGTGTGCATTCGTGTATGTGCATGCACGAGTGTGTGCATGCATGCGTGTAAGCATGTGTGTGCGTGCATGCATGTGCATGTGTGTGCATGCACGTGTACACACACGTGTGTCCATGTGTTGTGTGTGCATGTGTGTGCATGCATGTGTGCAAGCATGTGTGTGCGTGCATGTGTGTGCGTGCATGTGCACTGTGTGCAAGCATGTGTGTGCATGCACAAGTGTGTGCATGCATGTGTGCATGCATGCGTGTGTGCGTGCATGTGTGTGTGCGTGCATGTGTGTGTGCGTGCATGTATGTGTGTGAGGGGTCCCCCCTTCCTTTGGGAGGCCCCCTCCCCAAGTGGCTGGAACAGTTCAACTTCATCCCATCGTCCCTTGCGGTGGCTAGCTTCGGCATCCTCCTGCTACCGGGAGCTGCAGAGGACAAATTTGACTGCTACAAATGCCACTGGAGGGAAGGCCGCAAGCACGGCTATGGCATGTGCGAGTGAGTGGACCCGGATGGATGGGGTGGGGCTAGGGAAGGGGCGTGTCCCCCTTGGACCAATGAGCAGCCAGCCAGCTCAAGGACACTCGTTCCCTCCCAGGTACAGCACTGGTGAAACCTATAAGGGCTACTTCCAGGATGACCTGAGGCACGGATTTGGGGTCCTGGAAAGGGCACCTCCTGCCCCCCAAGCTTTCAGGTACACGGGCCATTGGGAGAGAGGCCAGAGGAACGGCTTCGGCGTCCAGGATGACATCGACGGGTGAGTCATTGATCCAATGAGCAGCACCGTGCTCTAGGTCCTCAGAGGTTGGTTTTGCTTTTATTTGTGGCGCCAGCCCCAGGATTTGAACTCAGGGCCTGGCAGTTACCTCTGAGCTTTGTTGGATTTTTGTTGTTGTTGTTGTTGTCAGTTCTAGGGCTTTGAACTCAGGGCCTGGGTGCTACCCTGAGCTCTTTCGTTCAAGGCGAGCGCTCTACCACTTGAGCCACAGCGCCACTTCCAGTTTTCTGAGTGGTTCATTGGATATAAAAGTCTCACGGACTTTCCTGCCCAGGCTGGCTTTGAACCGCGATCCTCAGATCTCAGCCTCCTGAGTAGCTGCCAGTGCCCGGCCCCTCAACTTTCTAAACGACTCATTGTCCCTTCAAATCTCTCAAGTATCGCCCCCTCCTCCCCCAGCATGTTTCCCTTCTCCTCCTTCACCCCAAGTTCTCATCTGCCCCAAGTCTGAGCTGAGTGGATTCAGACATTGTACCCCCAGACTGAGGTTCTGGGGGGAAAAGCCTGATTCACCTCTTCGCCAGGGGTGAGCGATACATTGGCTGGTGGCAGACCGACCAGCACCACGGCCCTGGGATTTTGGTCACCCAGGCCGGGATCTGCTACCAGGGAACCTTCCAGATGGACAAGATGGCGGTATGTGGTGAGCCCTTTCCCTGTGGGGTGGACAGGGAGGGTCGCTGGGTTTCCATACCACACCTGCTGGCCGCCAGATAGTCGGCGCTTCCCAGCCTCAGTTTCCCCAGCGACACCCCCAATCAGTCAGTGGCTCTTACGCAAGCGGTGGGGCTGAGATCCAGAGGATCGTAGTTCAAAGCCAACCTGTAGGGAGGAAAATCTGTGAGCCTCTTTATCTTCAATGAACTGGCACAAAGCCAGCCAGCCATGTGGAGCTGTGGCTCCAGTAGTAGAAGCTTCCAGTAGCTTCCTGAAAAGACTGGAAGGTGCAGGGTGGAGTTGGAGGGGGGGAGTTGAAGGAACCAAGGTCAAGAGCCAGTGAGAAACCCCCACTCCCCAATGAGAAACATGGGGTACGGTTCTAACAGGCCAAGGGAAGAATCTCACTTTGTTTTTGTGCTAGTCCTGAGGTTTGAACTCAGGGCCTGGTCGCTATCCTTGAGCTTTTTATTTTTGCACAAGCCTGGCACCAGAGCCACACAGCTCCATTTCTGACTCTGTGTGCGTGCGTGTGTGTGCGTGTGTGTGTGTGTGTGTGTGTGTGTAAGTGTGTGTGGTTCATTGGCGATCAAGAGTCTCACAGACTTTCCTGCCCGGGGCTGGCTTTGAACTGCGATCCTCCAGATCTCAACCTTCTGAGTAGCTAGAATGACAGGCGTGAGCCACGGTGCCCAGCTGAGGCCCCCACTTTGGCACAGTCCTGGGGGAGGAGGGTATGTGTGTGTGTGGCAGAGCTCAGGGCCCCTGTTCCCACGGTCAGGGCCCACCTCCTCTCCCCACCCCATTTCCCAGCCCTCCCCACCCCAAGTCCCACTCTTGTACTCTTTCCCTGGCTTCCTCCCAAGGGCCCAGGTGTCCTGCTGTTCGAAGATGACTCCTTGCATGAAGGCACCTTCACGAGGGACCTGATGCTCAGGGGGAAGGTGAGGGCCACGGAGACGGAGGCCACGGAGGCTGAGGCCACGGAGGCCAAGGCCACAGAGACCCAGACTTCCACTCTGTCCCGGAAGCTCCTTCTCCATCTCTGTCGGTCCTTTGCCACCCTACAGCAGAGGGGTGAAGGCGTCGGTGGATGGGCCTTCCTGGGCCATTCCAAATTGGGGGACACTTTGACATGGATCCTGGGATGTTTTTTTTTTTTTTGGTCAGTCGTGGGGCTTGAACTCTGAGCCTAGATGCTATCCCTGAGCTCTTTTGGTTAAGGCTAATGCTCAACCACCTGAGCCATAGCACCACTTCTGGTTTTCTGGTGGTTCATTGGTGAGAGAAGAGTCTTCTGGACTTTCCTGTCCCAGGCTGGCCTTGAACTACCATTCTCTAGATCTCAGCCTCCTGAGGAGCTAGGATGACAAATCAATTCTTAAACCCCCCATGGTCTGGTCTAGGCCTGGTTACAGACATGTGGATGGACAGATCTCTCTTTTCTCTCCTCTCAGGGTAAGGTCACCTTGCCGGATGGCTTCGTGCTGGAGGGTTGGTTTGCACGAGGGACTGGAAAAGGATTATATACACAAGGGGTACTGGACACCAGTGCCTTCTCCCCAGATCCAAGCAGCACCTCGAAGAGGTGAGAGCCGGCCTGGGCGCTGTCCTTGAGCCTTTGATTTGTTCCCTTTTTTCTTTTAACTCAAGGCTGGTGCTCTACACTTGAGCCACAGCTCCACGTCTGGCTTTTGGGTGGTTCGTTGCAGATACGAGTCTCATGGACTTTGCCCTGCTGTGGGGCTGGTTTCGAACCACCGTCCTGCAGATCTCAGCCTCCCTGAGTAGCCAGGATGACAGGCGTGGGCCACAGGCGCCTGGGCCCTGGCCGCTGGGTCTCTCTTGGTCCAACTTGACCTTCGGCTTCTCCAGCTCCACCGTCTCCTCTTCTCCATCCCACCCAAGATGTTTCTGGGGCCTGTCTCTTCTTCATGGCGGAATATGTCTCCTCCCTCCTTCTTCCTCCTCCTCCCCTTCCTCCTCCTCCTCCCTTCTTCTTCCTCCTGCTTTTCCTCCTCCTCCTCTTCCTCCTCCTCCTCTTTCTCCTCCTTCCTTCTTCTTCCTCCTCTTTTTCCTCCTCCTCCTCTTCTTCCTTCTCCTTCTCTTCCTCCTCCTCCTCCTCTTCCCCTTCTTCTCCTTCTCCTCCTCTTCCTCCTCCTTTTCCTCCTCCTCCTCTTCCTCCTCCTCCTCCCCTTCCTCCTCCTTCCTTCTTCTTCCTCCTCCTTTTCCTCCTCCTCCTCTTCTTCCTTCTCTTCCTCCTCCTCTTCCCCTTCTTCTCCTCCTCCTCCCCTTCCTCTTCTTCCTCTTTCTCCTCCCCTTCCTCCTCCTTCCTTCTTCTTCCTCCTCCTTTTCCTCCTCCTCCTCTTCTTCCTTCTCCTTCTCTTCCTCCTCCTCCTCCTCTTCCCCTTCTTCTCCTCCTCCTCCCCTTCCTCTTCTTCCTCTTCCTCCTCCTCTTCCTCCTCCTCCCTCCTCCCTCCTCCTCCTTTTCTTCTTCCTCTTCCTCTTCTTCCTCTTCCTCTTCCTCCTGCTCCTCCTCTTCCTTCTCCTCCTCCCCCTTTCATCTTCCTCCTCCTTTTCTTCCCCCTCTTCCTCCTCCTCTTCCTCCTCCCCCCCTCCTCCTCTTCTCTGCTTCTCTTTCACCTCCAGGAGTCTTGGAGGTCGGCCCCGTGCTTTGTGCCCCACATGTTCCTTATCCCCCTGCCCCCCCCACCTACCCCCTACCATTTCTGGGGAACCAAGCTGGTTCCCTGGCTCCAAATCCTGCCCACCCCCACCTCCATCTCTTCCCTTTCACGCCTCTCCCCACTTCTAGGCAGTTGGGGGTGGGCGCCGTGCCCGCCAATGGCCACTGGCAGGGGGTCTTTGACCCCTTCTGGGCCTTCGTGCGTGAGGGCTGCCCCGAGGACCTGCAGGAGGCTTTTCTGGGGTTCCACATCCAGAGAGCCAAGGAGCTGCAAAGTTCCCAGGACAATCTGTGCTGTCAGAGGTAAGCCGGGGGCTGGGGGGGGAATCCCACTTTGTGCGGGCCCCACGGGGGCGGTGGGGGGGGTGGAAGGGGTAAGGAAAGGCTCTCATGGATGTCCCCAGAAGCCACCCAGAGGACAGTCGAGGCGCGATGAGAGACATCTTGGAAGATGTGCTGCGACACCGAGAGCCTGAGGCCTTGCAACCCTTCCTCAGGAAGGTGAAGAAGCCCCCAGAGCAGGTCCCCTCCATGGCTGCCCTCAGCTCCAAGAGGAAGAAGGGCTAAGTGGGAAGGAAGCTGCTAGGTTGGGATTGTGGACGGCCTTGGCATTCCCATCTGGGAAATGGGAGCAAATTGGGGGCTCGCCCCAAAACCTGAGTGGTTTTTTTTTAGGTTTGGGGGTTTACTTGGTCTGTTGTAGGACTTGAACTCAGGGCCTAGGCGCTATCCCTCAGCTCTTCAACTCAAGGCTAAGTGCTCTATCCCTTGAGCCCACAGTGCCACTTCTGGTTTTCTGGTGGTTCCTTGGAGAGAAGAGTCTCTCAGCCTTTTCCTGCCCGGGCTGGCTTTGAACTGCGATCTTCCAGATCTCAGCCTCCTGAGGAGCTAGGATGACAGGCGCGGGAGCCACCACCAGGGCCCGGCCTGAGTGTTTTTCCATTTGGTCTCTCCCATTGGCTCAGGCTCTGTGCAACTCCCAGCATCCTTTGGGAAAGCTGCTCTCAAAGCTCATGCTGACTTTCCAGGCAACGTACACAGGCGTGGGGGCCAATAAGCACCTGCAGGACCTGGCCCAGGACCAGGTGAAGCAACATGCCCGGGGCCTCTGGGCAGCCTACAGGTAAGGCCTGTGCCGGTGAGGCCAGCCTCGAACCCATAGCAATGCGGAGGCTAAACCCAGGTGGAGCTGAGCTCAGGGAGCCCGTGCGTAGCTGGCTCCTGAAATCCCAGCCCTGACCCATAATGCTCCCCCAGCTGGCCTGGCCTGGCCTCGGTGGCTCCTGCCTGTCATCCTAGCTACTCAAGAGGCTGAGATCTGGAGGATCGAGGTTCAAAGCCAGCCCGGGCAGGGAAAGGCCGTGAGAGACTCTTCTCTCCAAGGAACCATCAGGAAACCAAAAGTAGTGCTGTGGCTCAAGTGGTTGGGCTCTAGCCTTGAGCTGAAGAGCTCAGGGACAGCGCCCAGGCCCTGAGTTCAAGCTCCAGGACCAGCACACACACACACACACACACACACACACACACACACACACACACACACACACCTACTACTACTACTACTAATCCAAAATAAAACCCCTCTCACTCTGAAGAACCACAATCCTTCAAGCCCTCCTCTCTTATCCCAGGCTGAGCCATGAGCCCATGGAACATTCTAGATAGTTTCTTCTGCTGTCAAGAGGGCCAGTGGAACCCTTCTCCCTGGGCCCTGGGTCAGCTCTGGAAGTTAGAGCCACCCACTCTGGTGTTTTGGTGCTAGAAAAGATGGCGGCCTTGGTTCTGTGTCAGCGTGACCTCTGGTTGGCTTGCAGGGGTCTGCTACAGGTGGCGTTGGAGAGCAAGGGTCAGACCCTGGAAGAGGAAGATGAAAAGACCAGGTGACTGACCTATGGGACTCAGGGTGTGTGTGTGTGTGTGTGTGTGTGTGTGTGTGTGTGTGTGTGTGTGTGTGTGTGTGTGTGTGTGTGTGTGTGTGTGTGTGCACTTCTTTGGGAGGTTTGGGGGTCACACAGAAGATTCTAATGAAGCTGTATCTGTCTAGGCCTCAAGCCTATTTTCCATTTCATCATTAGGTCGTTCCTGCTTAGGGAATGCTGGGAGGATTAAGAATTTTGTTTGTCTTTTGGGTCGGTCGTGGGGCTTGAACTCAGGGCCTGGATGCTGTCACCAAAGCTCTTCCGTTCAAGGCAAGCGCTCTACCACTTGAGCCATAGCGCCACTTCCCGTTTTCTGGTGGTTCATTGGAGATCCGAGTCTCACAGACTTTCCTGCCCGGGCTGGTTTTGAACTGTGATCCTCAGCTCTCAGCCTCCTGAGAAGCTAGGCGGACTGGCGCCCTGCAGGATTACTTGGGGAAGAAAAAAAAAATCCATGAGACTCTACCATTAACCAGCTAAAAGCCTGAAGGGGCAGTGTGGCTCAAGTGGTAGAGGGCCAGCATTGTGTGGAACAAGAACAACAAAAAATGCAAAATGTGAGGTCCTGAGTTTAAATCCTATTTATAAGCATACAAGACAGGGGAGAGAGGGAGAGAGAGAGAGAGAGAGAGAGAGAGAGAGAGAGAGAGAGAGAGAGAGAGAGAGAGAGAGAGAGAGAGAGAGAGAGAGACTCTTAGGCACAGATGCTGACAGAGAAGCATTAGGGATTTTTCTTTTTTAATGTGTGTGCCAGTCCTGGGGCTTGAACTCAAGAACTTAAGCTTTTTTTACTCAAGGCTAGCGCTCTACCGTTTGAGCCATAGAGCCACTTCCTGCTTTTGGATGCTTCCTTGGAGATAAGTCTCATGAACGTTCCTGCTTGGGCTGGCCTTCCTAGCACAATCCTCAGCTCTCATCTTCCTCCCAACTTCCGGCTTCTCAGAAACCTGCAGGTGTACGGCCTGATACTACCCCTCCTGCTGCCCAGCTTCTACGGGGAACTCTTTACTCTCTACCTGCTTCTCCACAAGAAAGAAGACACCTGTTACAGCCAGAGGCTCACCAAACTGGGCCTGCTTTCTGACACCAAGCTGCTGGAATTCCTGGATGTACAGAAGTAAGCCTCTTGGGCAAGCGCTCTCTTGGAGCAGACGAAGCCCATTTTCAACACAAAAGCGGGTGTGTGTGTGTGTGGGGGGTATTGATCATTGATCACCTCCTGCTAGGGCTAGGACTTCAGGTACGGCTGGATCCAGGGGTCCCAGCCATTCAAGGCTTATACTGTTTGAACTCAGACCCTGGCATCTCCTTCCCCCATAGTTCCAGGAAAAGACGTCTCTTAGGTTTGGTGTCTGGAGCCTATCCTAAATGCTAAGCACCATGGATCAAACTCAACCCACTCCTGAGGCTGAGACCTAGGACTGTGAGTGCAGAAGAGAAAATGGAAGGTTCTAGGTGCAGGTCAGGCAAGAGCCAACTGGGGTTTCCATCTCTAAAACAACCTTGCTCCCTAGTGATTGTGTGTGTGTGTGTGCGCATGCGCCAGTCCTGGGGCTTGAACTCAGAGCCCGAGTGCTGTCCCTGAGCTTTTGTGCTTCAGGCTGGCGCTCTACCACTTGAACCACAGCTCTGAACTCAAGTCCCTGCCCAATCAGATGGGCGATGCCTCCCATTCTCTCTTTCTTTTACAATTTCAGGTATCTTTGGCCCCTCAGTGACATCAAATTGACGAGCAATGAGGTGAGTGGGCAACCCCTGAGGGCCCCCCTGACCCCCAAACAGGGAGGCTGAACCCCTCGTTTGCCCTGAGCTTCTTTTGCTCAACTTCCGGTTTTCTGGTGGTTCATGGGAGAGAAGAGTCTCATGGATGTTCCTGCCTGGGCTGGCTTTGAACTGCGATCCTCTAGATCTCAGCCTCCTGAGTAGCTAGGATGACGGGTGGAAGCCAGCGGTGCCTGGCTAGGATCTCAGTTTCTGAGATCAATTTTGCTGGGCAAAAGCTAGCACACACCACAATCTGAAAAAATAAATAAACTAAAAGCGAAAGAAATGGAGGTGTTGGCCAGACTTTGTTGATTCATCCTAGCTACTCAGGAGGCTAAGATCTGATGATCACACGGTTCAAAGCCAGCCTGGGCAGAAAAAAAAAAATCCATGAGACTCTAATCTCTAATTTAACCACCCCCCCCCACAAAAAAAGCTGGAAGTGGAGCTGTGGTTCAAGTGATAGAGCACTGGTCTTGAACACAAAAGCTCAGGGAACAGCACCCAGGTCCTGAGTTCAAGTCCCAGTACTGACTGACACAGACATCAATCTATCAGTCAATCAAGCAAGCCACAGGAGATAGGGGGTGTGCTTTAGATCACTGGGGTATCTGGGCAGAGCTCAAGTGGCCCCCCGGCCCCCCCATTTCTCCCACAGAGATATTCCTTTGTCAGAGAGAAATGTTTCCTGTCAGCCACGGAGCTCCTACAGAAGGTCCTGTGAGTTTCTGTCCTTGGGGGTTGGGTGGGCATTTGCCAAAGCCCAGGGTCTTGGCCTGAACCCCATTACTGTCCTTCCCTCCCCTCCCCCCCCCAAAAAAAACCAACTACAGCACCACCGTAGATCCCTGGGAAAAGCTGCAGGTGTTGGAGAAGACTTATAGGGAAATCGAGGCCACCGTGATGAGGGTCATGGGTCAAGAACACAGGTTGACCATGGATGAGCTTCTGCCTCTTCTTATCTACGTGCTGGTGCGGGCCCGGTGAGTTCATTTGGAGAAGAAGAGTCTCATGGACTTTTCCTGCCTGGGCTGGCCTCAAATGGCGATCCTCCAGGTCTCAGCCTCCCTCCTTCTGCAGCTGTACGGTGCCTGTTCACCATGGTACCATCCTCCTTTCCCCTCCGTCTGTCCAGGATCCTGAATCTGGGAGCTGAGCTCCACCTCATCCGGGACATGATGGATCCTAGCCACCTGGGCGGCCTCTACGATTTCCTCCTCACGACTCTGGAGGTGAGGCGTGGAGGCCGGGGCCTCTGGAACTGATCCTCCCTACTCCAGACTCCACTGGGGAGGAGGAATGTACTCACTTTTGCGTGAGGTCCTAGGAGGGGCCTCCCCCCCCCCCGCCCCACCTCAGAGACCCCCCCCAGATTGCATCAGGAAGCATCATGAAAAACAGCAGGCTATTTTCCTGGCAGGATTTGGGGGTCACATAGTGGGGAGCAGGCAGGCCAGCAGGCCTCAGCAGGCCAGCAGATCTCAGCTCTTAACACCCCTGTACCTTTCTCTCCCAGTCTTGCTACAGACAAATCTAGAAGGAAGACATCAAATTGCACCGCCCGCCTGTGATTACTGGGATTCGGGGAAGCTCCGGCATCCCGGTCACATTCCTATATAAATAAAATAAAATACATAAGAGCCGAGCCGGGTGCTAACGGCTCACGCCTGTCATCCTCAGGAGGCTGCGATCTGAGGATCACAGTTTGAGGCCAGCTTAGGCAGGAACGTCTGTGAGACTCTCATCTCCAATGAATCACCAGAAAACTGGAAGTGGCGCTGTGGCTCAGTGTGGTAGAATGGTGGTCTTGGGGAGGGGGGGGAAGCTCAGGGACCTTTACTTCTTTCTAGAAGGACGTGGTGGCGTCTTTGACTCTGGGGGGTGAGGAGAGAGGTAGCAGCTGTGGCTTTTGGAGCTGGTAATTTGCCATCAGCTACTGATCCACGCCCTGATCTTTTTTTTTTTTTAAGTTTTACAAAAGGCAACTTTATTCAAACCAATCCTTCTCCTCGTGGCTACTGATTTCACACAGGAAATGTAGGAGGTGACACTATCAAGCTAGAAATATTGACAGACCACCCCCGAAGTGTTCCAGCCCTGGTTCCAACATCTCAACTCACCTAGGTCTTAGGAAACTGGA
Organism: Dipodomys merriami; assembly: GCF_024711535.1. Lineage (NCBI taxonomy): Eukaryota > Metazoa > Chordata > Mammalia > Rodentia > Heteromyidae > Dipodomys > Dipodomys merriami. Next base: position 1,095,629 of record NW_027202549.1, read on the forward strand.
AGAGAAAGCAAGCCAGGCAATGGGTGGTGTGCCCCCTTCATCCGGGCTACTCAGGAGGCTGAGATCTGAGGATCGTGGTTCAAAGCCAGCCTGGGTGCGAAATGCCCATGAGACTCTGATCTCCAATGAACCACTCAGGAAAGCTGGAATGGAGTTGTGGCTCAAGTGGTAGAGCACCACTAGTCCTGAAGATCAGGGACCGTGCCCAGTTCTTGAGTTTAACACCGAGATCAACATACACACACACACACACACACCCCAAAAGAGGTTCACTTCTGTGGGGCACCTTTTGCCACACTAAACAGAAGGTCTAAAGTCTTAGAACCAGGCAAATAACCAGCCCTGTACCCCTTGACTTGCTGGCTTCTCTGGGCTGTGTGTGGTCTCCAGCAGGCCTACCCATGGGGAGTGATAGGAGTCATAAACTTCAAAGGCTTCTTAAATTTTAGATCATCATCATCATCATCATCATCATGTGCTGGTTCTGGTGTTTGAACTCAGGGCCTGGGCACTGTCCCTGAGCTTTGTGCTCAAGGCTAGTGCTCTACCACTTTGAGCCACAGCTCCACGGTCCAGTGGTTCACTGGAGATAAAAGTCTCACGGACTTTGCTGCCCAGGCTGGCTTTGAACTGTGATCCTCAGATCTCAGCCTCCTGAGTAGCTAGGATGACAGGTCTGAGCCACCCACTGATGCCTGGCTTATCTTATTTGTATATGACCTTATTTTTATTGAGCAGCTAATCTTTGGTTGTATTTTATTGTTTGTATATGTGCCCGTCCTGGGGCTTGAACTCAGGGCCTTGAGCTCCTACTTGGATATTTTTTTCACTCAAGGTTTGAGCTAACTCCTTCACTTCTGGAATTTTCACTTCTGGTTCCTTGGAGATAAGAGTCTCACAGACTTTCCCCACCCAGGGCTGGCTTTGAACCACCATCTCTGGATCTTAGCCTCCTGAGCAGCTAGGATGACAGGGGTGTGTAGTTCCTGGCTGGTGGAACTGAGTTCTTCCACTGGTCACTCACCTGCTGTTTTCAGATCCAGCCCGGACCTCTTTTTGGGGTCTGTTCAAGCACACAATCACTAGGGTAACTGATGTGTGCAAAGAAATCGGCCTCCCGCATCCACTTCCAGCCAGTAGGGGGTGCTAGAGGGACAAGCCAGGACACAGCATCTTTCCTGAGTTCAAAGATCACCCCCTACCCCTCCACCCCAGCATAACTAGAGTTTGGTGGCTCACGCCGCTCAGGAGGAGGCCGAGATCTAGAGGATCAAAGCTCAAAGCCAGCCCGGACAGGAAGGGAAAAAAAAAACAAAAACTATGAGATTCTCTTATCTCCCAATTAACTGGCAAAAAGCAAAACAAAGAAAGGCAGGCTGGGCACTGGTGGCTCATGCCTACAATCCTAGCTACTGAGGAGGCTGAGATCTGAGGATCGCGGTTGGAAGCCATTGGGGGCAGGAAACGCCAGGAGATTCCAACTGACTACTAAAAAAGCCAGAAGTGGTGGGCTGGGAAGGTGGCTCAGTGGTAGAGTGCTTGCCTAGCATGCATGAAGCCCTGGGTTCGAGTCCTCAGAACCACATCCCTAAAAGTGGCACTGTGGCTCAAGTGGTAGAGCAGAAGGAAGTTCAGGGACCATGTCCAGGTCCTGAGTTCAAGCCCCAGGCCTGGCAAAAAAGAAAGAGCAAGCTTCCTGCTTAGGAAGTATTCAGTTTAGCCACTGACACTGGTCTGTTTCATGCTGAATAACTCATGAAGCTAAGCTAGCTCTTGACTAGGAATTCAAAATCATTCATGCCCCAGTCCCCCAGCCGTCAGTGTGAATAGAGTTATTCTATTGAGAATTTCTCAGCAGACTCCCCCTGGTCCTGTGTTCAAACCCTTCATTCATCCCGCCAACAGATCGCCTCTGTGTCTTGGAACAAGAATGCTATTCTAGAAGCCGAGACAATCCATGATTTCCCACCTAACCACGTAGCCAGAACCTTCTTCCTTCCACCACCCTTGCACAAATTATTCTGGTACCCAGGGTAAAACATAAACCAAAGCGAAAAGGAATGCTCACGCCGTTCATCTCAGCCAATCAGGAGGCTTGAGGATCTGAGGATAGAGGTTCAAAGCCAGCCCAGGGGAAGAAAAGTCTGTGAGACTTCTCTCAATGAACCACCAGAAAACCGCAAGTGGAGCTGTGTGGTTCAAGTGGTAGAGCGGCCGCTTTGAGCCAAAGAGCTCAGGGACAGCGCCCCCCAGGATAGGCCCCCAAAACAAAACACCAAAAATAAGAAAAGCCCAACAAGGTGGATTTCACAATTAGACTGTAATTGTTTGAACACAAGCCAGGCTGCCGGGAGTTTTGATATTAAATAATAAATGTCTCTTTGGGACACTTTGCAGTAATAAATGGCATACTACTTGACAAAGAAATATGGTATGGGAAGATGGGCAGAAGACCGATAAGGAGGCTTCCTTTGCCAGGGACCCATCTGCAGTGCGACCAAACCACTGTGTGCCCGCCCGTAGTCAAGGTAGCAGGATGCTCTCAGCCAACATTTGCTCGATTTTCAGTCTCTTCTGGATGGTTCCCCAGTCTCAGCTTCGTTTCCAGCCTCTGTTTCCATTCTTCTCTTAGCCTTTAAAATTAAATTAACAAACAAAACAACACAATCATGGTGCATGCATTCATTTCCAGGGCTGTTGGTTTCCTGCTAGAGACTGCGAGGTATGTCTACGTTTTAAATACATCAAAGGCTTTATGATAGATGTAAAAGTATGCTTATATGTAGGTATTCATTTATGCAGATGTTTGTGGGTGCATAGTCATTATGCAGACAAGAGTGAGCAGATTCATTGCAGAGAATTTGAATCCAGATCCTTGGAACTTTTTTTTCTTTTTGTCGGTCATGGGGTTTGAACTCTGGGCCTGGGCGCTGTCCCTCAGCTCTTCAGCTCAAGGAGAGCGCTCTACCGCTTGAGCCACAGCACCACTTCTAATTTTCTGAGTGGTTTATTGGAGACAAGAGTCTTATGGAGTTTCCTGCCCAGGCTGGCTTTGAACCTCGATCCTCAGATCGCAACCTTATGAACCACCAGAAAACCAGAAGTGGAGCTGTGACTCAAAGTGGTAAAGCTCTAGCTTTACAAAAGTACAGGGACAGTGCCCAGGCCCTGAGTTCAAGCCTCAGGAGGGGCACAAAAAGAAAAGAAAGAGACAGAGGGGCGATGTACTTTCTCAGGGCGCTTTTCCCCAGACGGTTCTCTTCAGATTCCCGGTAGCATGTCTGCTTGCCGATCTCTCTTTCCCAGAAGCGTTTGAGCTCGTGACAGGTATTTTGGCAGAATATCTCACGACGGGTGTATTGACTGTTCATCCCCTAGAAATAGAAGAACAGCTGAATGCAGACAAGAAAGTTTCTTTTTTTTATTGTTTGTCATGGGGCTTGAACTCTGGGCCTGGGCGCTGTCACTGAGCTTCTTTTGCTCAAGGCAAGCGCTCTACCACTTTGAGCCACAGTGCCACTTCTGGTTTTCTGGTGGTTCATTGGAGGTAAGATCTCACTGGGACTTTTCTTAGTGGGCTGGCTTTGAACTACGATCCTCCAGACCTCGGCCTCCTGAGTAGCTAGGTGTGAATGAATCATCAGCACCTGGCCTGTAAGAATCTAATCTCCAATTACTACCAATAAAAGTAGTAGCCGGGTACCAGTGGCTCACGCCTGTCATCCTAGCTACCCAGGAGGCTGAGATCTGAGGATCACAGTTCAAAGCCAGCCTGGGCAGGAAAGTCCATGAGACTCTTCTCTCCAAGAAACCACCAGAAAACTGGAAGTGGTGCTGTGGCTCAAGTGGTAGAGCACTGGTCTTGAGCTGAAGAGCTGAGGGACAGCGCCCAGGCCCGGAGTTCAAGCCCCACAACCGACAAAAAACAAAAGTATAAGTGGTTTAAGTGATAACTTACCAGTCTTCAGTGAAGAAGCCAAGCAAGAGTATAAATCCCTGAGCTCAAGCCCCAGTGCTATACAAAACCAAAACCAAAAAAAAAAGAGGTCATAGGCAGCATAATACTACTTAGCAGTAAAACATGATTGAAGGGTTGGGGGGTGTATTTCGAAATGATCTTCCGTACCATCAAAAAGAAAGAAAGAAAAAAATTAACTCTCTTTTAGAAAAAGTTGAATACTTAATAGAATAATAATATAACTGCCAGGCATGAATGGCTCACACCTGTAACCCTGGCTACTCGGGAAGCTGAGATCTGAGGTTTGAGGCTTAAAGCCAGCCTTGGCAGACAAATCTGAGAGACTCCAGTTAGCCATCAAAAAGCTAGAAGTGGAGGTGTTTTTCAGTAGTAGAGCACCAGCCTTGAGAAGAAAAAGCTAAGTGAGGGTACAGGCCCTGGGTTGTACCAGCACAATAAAATAGTAACTAATGGAACTGACTCTTTGTTTTGCTTAAATGTAAAAACACAAAAACAATTATATCATTATGTAAAGTCAGTTTTGTGAAGTATGTTTAATTGGTTATATATAAATTTTCTTAGCATTGCTGTTTTCATATTGTTGTTCTTATATCCTGTCATTTGGTCCACATAATTAGAAACAATCTCAACTATAATGACCATGGGAAACCATGAGAAATTCTTAAGGTTCTGATAGATCCTGGTTTTTATTATTGATTATATTGAATAAAAGACCTTAGGTTTTAGCCCAAGAAAAAAAAAAAAAAGAGGTCATACCACAGAACTGAAGCATGAGGCACAGACAAGCAATCAGCACCCCTCCATACCTCCCCAACCCCCCCCAAACAACCCCGAAGGCTTGTATTTGGTAAACTATGAATTTCATTCTTCATCATTTTTTTTTTGTTCTTTTTGTTTGCCAGTCCTGGGGTGTGAACTCAGGGCCTGGGCACTGTCCCTCAATTTCTTCCTTTATTCAAAGTGAACTCTCTACCAGTTGAGCCACAGCGCCACTTCTGGCTTTTTCTGTGTAAGGGGTGCTGAGGAATCGAACCTAGAACTTCAGGCATGCTAGGCAAGCGCTCTACCACTGAGCCACCTTCCCAGCCCCACCTCCATTCTTTCGAGTCTCTTCAAGAGCACCACACAGTGGTCCTCACGCCTGTCATCCTAGCGACTCAGGAAGCTGACATCTGAGGATCACGGTTCGAAGCCAGCCAGGGCAGGAAAAATCTTTAAGCCTCTTATCGCCAATGAATCACCAAAAGAAAAAGCCAGAAGTGGTGCTGTGGCTCAAGTGGTAGAGCGCTAGCCTTGAGCAAAAGAAGCTCAGGGACAGCGCCCAGGCCCTGAATTCAAGTCCCAGAACCAGCATTTAAAAAAAAAAGAAGAATCCAAGAAGTCCATTTCGTGCACCTCTGAAAATATACTACAAACTCCACCGCAGGCTCTCTGCAAAGACACCCTTCCTTACCTTGGAGAGGAATCTGCGCTGTTTGGTGGGCAGTGCTGTAGAGAATTCTTGTCTGATTAGTTGGGGCCGCCCCGAGGGGTTCGCTTGCCTGGGTCCTCAACCCTGGGCGTGTACACCTGTTTTATATGCAGGGTGGGACTGTGGCTGAAGTACCTCCACCCATGCAGGCTTCCAGACACCCAAACGGAGTGGCAGAATCACACAGCCAGCTTTCCAGAGGCGGTGGCCTCTGATTCCTGATGAAAAATTAAGTCCCTAGCTCGCAGGGTCCACCCAGAGACAGATCAGGGGTGGCACTGGTAGGCCCTGGCACAGGGGTGGGGGTCCATGACTTGGCTGAGAGATCCATTCATGTTTCCATCATGTTCTGGCTCGAAGCTGGGAACAGATTGTCAGAGCAGCAGGTGGATGCTGCCTACCCTCAGAGATAAAGTGTGTGTGGGGGGGACCCCTGACAGGCTGACTTAAGAAAAGTATGTGGCACTTTAGGGGCCCTTAATCCAGGGATTGAGCTGGGTGCTGACATTTCACGTTGCTTAGTCCTCCTGGTGAGAACAGTGGACTGGCTGTGGGCGATCGGTGTTTGCCAATAAAAGACATCCAGCCAAGAAAGATGCTCAGGGCTGGTCAGGTGGCTTAGTGGTAGAGTGCTTGCCTAGCATGCAGGAAGCCCTGGGTTCGATTCCTCAGTACCACATAAGCAGAAAAAGCCAGATAGGTGTGGGCCATTGTCGCCCAACTGGCCAGGGAGCCGGTGGCTCACGCCTGTCATCCTAGCTACTCAGGAGGCTGAGATCTGAGGATCCAAGGTTCAAAGCCAGCCTGGGAAAGTCTGGGAGACTCTTGTCACCAGTGAACCATTAGGAAACCGGAAGTGGCACTGTGGCTCAAGTGGTAGAGTGCTCACCTTGAGCTGATGAGCTGAGGGACAGCGCCCAGGCCCAGAGTTCAAGCCCCACGACCAACAGCAACAACCACAAAAAAGCCGTCCAGGGGCTTTGGTCTGGGGACAGCTGTGTCCTATCTCCCTAGGACCCTAAGGACATGTCTGGGCAGGTGCAACTGCATTTGGCGACTTCGTTCCTTTGCCCAAAAATAATCTGGAAAGTACTGCCAGAGAATCTCCCTCATTCTCATTTTTCTTCAGAGAATGACCTGGAAGATGCCAGAAAAGATGCTGATAAAATCCAGGCGGCTTATGAGCTATGTCCATCCATCCCTTCAGCCTGGCCAGAGCTCTTGAATCCAGGACTTAATGAGATCTGGAGCCAATTAACAACGGGCTTGAAAAAGGTCAGGACAAGAGAGACAGGTCAGTTTAAGATGGCAGAGCTGTGTGTGTGTGTGTGTGTGTGTGTGTGTGTGTGTGTGTGTGTGTGTGTGTGTGTGTGTGTGTGTGTGTGTGTGTGTGTGTGTGTGTGTGTGTGTGTGTGTGTGTGTGTGTGTGTGTGTGTGTGACTGTGTGCTGGCCCGAAGGGCTTGATTTTAGGTCCTGGGAGCTTTTTCAATCTACCTCTTTGAGCCACAACTCAGTGGTTCATTTGAGATGAGTCTCACAGACTTCCCAGCCCAGGTTGGCTTTGAACCATGATCTTCACATCTCAGCCTTCAGATTTGCTAGGATAACAGGCGTGAGCTCCTGCTGCCCAGCTTGAGAGACTCTTATCTCTGATTACCCACACACAAAAAAGGCCAGAAGTAGAGTGCTGGGATGTAGCTCAGTGGCAAAGCACTTGCCTACAAGTTCAATGTCTTGGGTTCGATCCCCCCCACCCCCAGTACCAAAAAAGAAAAGATAAAAAAAAAAAATACAGGTAGCCAGGTGCTGGTGGCTCACGCCTGTCATCCTAGCAACTCAGGAGGCTGCGATCTGAGGATGGTTCAAAGCCAGCCCAGGCAGGAAAGTCTGTGAGACTCTGATCTCCAATGACCCACCAGAAAACTGGAAGTGGCGCTGTGGCTCAAGTGGTAGAGCGCTCGCCTTGAGCTGAAGAACTCAGGGACAGCGCCCAGGCCCAGAGTTTAAGGCCCAGGACAGAAAAACAAACAAAAGTACTAATATGAAGACTTAATAAGAATTCAACATAAGACTTGGACACAAGATAAATAGAGCTGACTTTTACTGGTCATGAAACTCATATGATATTTAGAAAACAAAAAGGGGGCAAAAGTCAATTATCAATAACTTTGCATAAGCAGGCAGAGGCCAGTAACAGGAAAGGGGTCCACGCTGGGGGTGCTGGCTTGGGACTCTTGGAAATCATGAAGTGATCATCCATCACACGCGTCCCTGGAAGACAGACAAACTTGTTCAGTGGCTCCCACCTGTCATCCTAGCTACTAAGGAGGCTGAGATGTGAGGATCACGGTTCAAAGCCAGCCCAGGCAGGAATGTCAGTGAGACTCTGATCTCCAATGAACCACTCAGAAAAACCGGAAGTGGCGCTGTGGCTCAAGGGGTAGAGTGCTCACCTTGAGCTGAAGAGTTGAGGGACAGTGCCCAGGCCCAGAGTTCGAGTCCTATAACTGACAAACTAATAAATAATGGAGGAGGGAAGTCTTGCTTACCACAGTCTTGAAGGAAGGGCTGGTGAAAGCAATGAACTTGGCCGTGCCAGCATCGACACAGGGAACATTTCTTGGGTAGCCAGGTGCCATGTGGTAGAGAGCCACAATGTCTGAGAATAAACAGATTATACGGATTGTAAATCTCACGCCTGTCATCCCAGCTCCTCAGGAGGCTGAGATCTGAGGATGGTGGTTCAAAGCCAGCCTGGGCAGGAAAGTCTGTGAGACTCTGATCTCCAATGAACCACCAGAAAACTGGAAGTGGAGCTGTGGCTCCAGCGGTAGAGCACTAGCTTGGTGTGCGAAGCTTAGGGATTGCACCTTGGGCCCTGAGTTCGAGTCCAGCACCTGCACATACAGGCAAAAAACAACAACAACAATCCTGTTCTTTCTCCTTCCCTCTCCTGCCTGTCCATCCACCCAGCCCCAACTCTCTCCTGCCCAATGACTTACTGTTTGTGGACGCTGTATTCACAGTTCCGTCCGTAGAAAGACGGGGGGCAGGCACAGAAGGACCCCAGGATGCACGTACCCCCATTGAGACAGCAGGTTTTGTTAAGTTTCTTACCTAAAATGCAAGAGGTGACACCTTGAGAAGGTAGAAGAAAATAAAAAAATCCAAGGACTATTTTTTTTTTTTTTTGTCGATCCTGGGGCCTGAACTTTGGGCCTGGGCGCTGTCCCTCAGCTCTTCAGCTCAAGGCTAGCGCTCTACCACTTGAGCCACAGGGCCACTTCCGGCCTTTCCTGCTTATGTGGTGCTGAGGAATCGAACCCAGGGCCTCATGCATGCAAGGCAAGCGCTCTACCACTGAGCCACCTTCCCAGCCCCCTTTTGGTGGTTGTTCATTTTGGCTGGTCCTTGGGCTTGAACTCAGGGGCTGGGCACTGTCCCTGTGCTTTTGTGCTCAAGGCTAGTGCTCTACCACTTTAACACAGCTCCACTATTTGGTTTTTAGGTGGCTAATTGGAGGTTAAATCTTTCAGATTTTGCAGCCTGGGCTGGCTTTGAAGCACGATCCTCAGATCTCAGCCTCCTGAGTATCTGGGATGACAGGCGTGAGCCACCACTGCCTGGCTTTTGAATTCATTTTGCAACCTGTAGCTTTGAGCAGAGAAATCTCCCCCCCCCCCTTCTTTTGTGCCAATCCTGGAACTTGAACCCAGGACACACACACACACACACACACACACACACACACACGATAGAATCAGGAAAGAAATGCTGGAAAGCAGGTTGGCCTTACTATCCTGAATTTCCATGGATGGTACAAGCTTAAAGGACTGAGCCCGAGCTGTGAGTCCCTCCTGGGACTGAATGTTGTCACCTCTGAAAGCCAAGTTTCTCGCAGATGCAAGTTCACCGCGGCTCAACCCTGGAGGATAAACGGACACCTGTAGTCTCTATCTCAGGCACATTAAAAAAATAAACCAAAACCAAATCATTGGCTGGGAAGGTGGCTCAGTGGTAGAGTGCTTGCCTTGCATGCCTGAGGCCCTGGATTCGATTCCTCAGCACCACATAAGCAGAGAAACTGGAAGTGGCGCTGTGGCTCAAGTAGTAGAGCATTAGCCTTGAGCAAAAGAAGCTCAGGGACAGCGCCCAGGCCCTGAGTTCAAGCCCCAGGACTGAGGCGGGGATGGTGGGGAGGAATCTCTAATCCTAGCTACTCAGGAAACTCCGATCTGGAGGACTGAAGATCCAGGTTAGCCCAGACAGAAAGCTAGCTCAACTCCATCTCCAAAATACCCAGCAAAAAATTAAGACTGGGGGCGTAGCTCAAGTGGTAGAGTTCCTGCCTAGCACAAGGCCCTAACTTCAACCCCATCTCTACCCTCTCCTCTCTGCCCCAACCCCATCCCTGAAAATTGCTCATTTTCATCCAAAGAATGAAGAGAGTGAGAGCTGGGTTATCTCAGTGCTATGGAATTTATCTAGCAGGCATTAATGAGTTTTTTAGTTTTTTTTTGGTCAGTCGTGGGGCTTGAACTCTGGGCCTGGGCGCTGTCCCTCAGCTCTTCAGCTCAAGGCAAGCACTCTACCACTGAGCCACAGCGCCACTTCCTGCTTTCTGGTTAATTGGAGATCGGAGTCTCATGGGGACTTTCCTGCCCAGGCTGGCTTTGAACCGTGATCCTCAGAGCTCAGCCTCCTGAGTAGTTGGGATGACAGGCGTGAGCCACCGGCACCCGGCCATCAATGAATTTTGATCACCAATACCACAAGAAAAAAAAAAAAAAGTTAGTGACCCAAAGGATAAAGTTCTCTCACCAACAACTAATCCCAGTTGAAAGGCGTTGGAAATGGTCATCATGAAAACCACACTAGGAAAAGGAAATCAGACAACCATGAGCAAATACCGAATAAAGCAAATAAAACAGAGTCCATCTTCTTAGAGACAAGCCTAAATTGTAAAGTGTGACCTCCCTTTTCTAAGAGGCTGGCTCAGACAACAAAGACAAAGTGGAAAACCGGTCTTGCCTATCGATTATGTCTTAGATCTTGTCACGTGCACCTGATTCAAATGATCTAGAATGGTCCTTCCTCTAAGGATTACAGTAAGGCCAGACATCGGAGGCTCACGACTGCAATCTTAGCTACTCAGGAGGCTGAGATCTGAGGATTGCGATTCGAAGCCATTCTTGGCAGGAAAGTCTGTAAGGTTCTTATTTCCAATTAAATCAACAGAAAAAAAAATCCGAAAGTGGGGCTGTAGTTCAAAAGTGGTACAGCACTAGCTAGCCTTGAGCATAGAGAGACTTCAGGACAGTGCCCAGGCCCAGAGTTCAAGCCCTAGGACTAGGAACAAAATGGGGCGGGGGGGGGGGGGGGGAGGTGTGGGAAGGGTGACATTGTCCAAAAAGATATATACTCATTATCTGACTGAGGAACCAGTAATCCCTCTAAGCAACACGTTAATAATCGTAATAGCTGGGTACTGGTGGTTCACACTTGTCATCCTAGCTCAGGAGTCTGAGATCTGAGGATCATGGTTCAAAGCCAGCCCAGGCAGTAAAGTCTACTAGAAAAAATTGGAAGTGGAGTTGTGGTTCAAGTGGTAGAGGGCTAGTCTTGAGCACTTGAGGCTCAGGCCCAGACCCTGAGGTCAAGCCCTAGATCAGCCAAGAGTAAGTAAATAAATACAAATAAGAAAAATGATAATAAAATGATATTTTAAAAATTAAAATATGGCTGCATGCCGTGCTATATAATCGGCCAAGCCCATTTTATAAAACTATTGCAACTAAACTTGTCCTTTTAAAGCATTTTCAGGTTAAAAAACATTTTGGGGGACGATGATTCTTAAACATTTTGTAAACTCCAAGCAATCTCTAATACGTCTGACCTTTTACAAAAGCAGACTTTTTTCTTTCGGGTCAGGCTGTGACTCTGATATTATTAATCCAAGAGTAGAAAAATACAGCCATAGACATGATTGAAAATAATTTGAAAAAAAAATCATTAACCCAGGAGGATTCACAGTTAAGTTGCAAATTTCTCAGGAAAAAAACACAAAACACAAGAGCAACAGAGACAAGAGGACACACTTTTCCACACTGACCGTCACGAGGAGACGAGTTCAAGTTCAAGGATCATACCTGAAAGAGAACGTCGCCATCTTCCCCAAACCCAGGGTCGCCGCTCCTTAGAAATTCAACAGAGAAGACGGGAATAAAGATTGCTCGCTGTGCCTTTCATTCATAGAATCAGGGCCAAAACACCTCAAGGAAAATATTAATTTTCCTGAAGTGGGAAAAAAAAAAGCAATTTCAAAGGATGATCAATCCAGATGAGAGGAATCGTTTGGCCCCAGCAGGTTTTGGTTGAAACACAGAGACAAGAAAATTAGGGGGAGGGGAGGAGCTGTAGGGGGGGGAAGGTGGGCCGGGAGGAGGATCTTGACCCCTAAATGAATGCTTTGACCTTGAGTGAGGGATTTGTGGGAAGGGAGGAGCTCAGTAATAATCCTGGGGTGGGGATATCCAGGTAGGTTGAGAGGCCAAGAATAGCTGCCCCCCAAAAAAATTGTCTTTTCGTTGGTTTAAAAAAAAATAAAGACCAGATTTACTCTTTAGAGAGGAGAAAACAAAAATTTTTAAGGCCAATCAATGAACTCTATCAAGTTGGTCATTCCAACTTGGTGAAATCTTGGGTCTCTCAAACAAAGCATTTGAGATTTCAGTCTCAAATTCCAGTTCTTGAAATCTTCTTGTGTGTTTGTTTTTGCCAGGAAAGGTAGGTGTGTGTGTGTGTGTGTGTGTGTGTGTGTGTGTGTGTGTGTGTGTGGTTTGCCCATCATCCTAGTGTGTGTGTGTGTGTGTGTGTGTGTGTGTGTGTGTGTGTGTGGTTTGCCCATCATCCTAGCTACTCCAGAGGCTGAGATCTGAGGGTCGTTTGGTTTGAAGCCAGCCTGGGCATTAAAGTCCATGAGACTCTTGTCTCCCATGAACCATCAAAAAGTCAGAAGGGGAGGTGTGGCTCAAGTGGTAGAGCACCAGCCTTGAGTAAAAGAAATGTGTGGACAGAGTCCAGGCACAGAGTTCAAGCCCTAGGACTGGCATGGAAGAAAGGAAGGGAGAGAAGGAGGAAAAGAAGAAAGGAAGGAAGGAAGGAAGGAAGGAAGAAGAGAGGAAGAGAGAAAGATCAAATAGCACACGGGCTAGTTTTTAGCCCTATTGAATTAGGTCAATTAAATTAAGTTAATCAAAAAGCTATTCTTTATTATTATTATTATTATTATTCAGCAGCACGATGACAGGGTATCTGGGGAAAAGCCAACTTTGATCAAAAAGCCACAAGGGCATCTTGTGTTCACCTTGAGCAAAGCCTCTCACCTTCAGCTGGAAAGTGGGGGGGGGAAGAGGGGGGCTAGGATTCTTGGCGGGCTAGTCACACCTTCTAGCTACTTCCAGCTGTGGGTGGGCCCTCTCTAATCCCTTCCAATCCTCAATCTTGCTGGGGTTGGCTGCTCCCCCCACCCCCAGACTCCATTAACAAGTTAATGGCTTTCTGTTTTCACTTTGGGGAATTTAACAAATACAAGTGGAATCCTGCTTCCTCTTTGCGTGTGGTGTTCCGGCGAGGTTCTGAAAGGTAGATTCGAGCGTAAACACAAGTCTGCCGCCTCTTCGGCCAGCACTGTGGGGGTGGCTGGACTCCAACCTTGTGCAAACTTGAGGAATTAGGCAACATTTTCCCTTCGATTACAGATAGATGATCAATGATGCCATTAGTGCTTTTTCTGTTGTTGATGGTGCTGGTGGGACTCGAACTCGAGGCCTGGGCGCTGTCCCTGAGCCGTGGGTGCTTGAGTGTGCTACCACGTTGAACCGCAGCTCTACTTCCCGTTTTCTGGTGGTTGATTTCAGATACAGAGTCTCACCGACTTTCCTGCCCAAGCTGGCTTTGAACCATCATCTTCAGGATCTCAGCCTCCTGAGTAGCTTGGATTACAGGCATGAGCCACCAGGGTCGGCTGGTGATTGATTCTAAACCGAGACAGGAGAATGGGTTTACTGCGGCCCAGGGCCCATCCACCTCAGAGTTCACCAGCTGTGGTCCACGTTGAATGATAAACGGCTTGTTTTCAGGATTTGGACTAACCCTACACCTCCTGATCCTAAACCTGGTCTCATTCCAGACACCACAGGAGGTCCAGAAACCGGATCTTCCCAGAAATCTCAGCCTCTCCCCCCCCCCCCACTCCCTCCGTGTATGGCAGGGTCAGCCTGTTTTGCTGCACCAATAAATAATAAATACCACAGCTGGGCACCGCTGGCTCACATCTGTCGTCAGTGGCTGGCTCAGAAAGGCTGAGATCGGAGGATCCTGGCGCAAAGCCAGCAACGGCCGGAAGCTAGCCTCTTCTTTTAGGAGATACTTATCACCAATTAATTAAGAAATGCAAATCTTAAGTGTTCTGTTGTTTACCCTGTGGGTGGTTGCCTAAGGCCTGAGAGCCAGTTCCCTTTCCCTGGCTAGCCAGAAAACACCAACCCAGGAATCCTTTTGTCAGTCCTGGGGCTGGAACTCCCTGGGCCCGGGTGCTGTCCCTCAGCTCCTCAGCTCAAGGTGAGCGCCACTTCTGGTTTGGACATAAGAGTCTCATGGATTTCCCTACCCGGGCTAGCTTTGAACTCTGCTCGTCAGATCTCAACCTCTTGAGTAGCTAGCATGACAGGCTTGAGCTGTCAGCGCCTGGTTGTGTTTTTCTGATTTAAAGCAAAGCTAACTGGTGAAGAGCGGGGATGGGGGGGTGGGGGGGGTGGGGGGTGGGGGGGGGGGAGACAAACAGGATTGGTGGGTTCCAGAAAGCCACAGGGAGCGCCAACACTTATTAATAGCTTATGGTCCCATAGCCACCAGGCTGGGTTATCAGCAAGACATATTTTCCTAGTGAGCAAACTCTCTAAAGACAATCTCAACTCACCTATGCTATGGGAAAGAAAAGAAAAAAATAGGAAAGAAAGCTGGGAATCAATGGAGATGTGTGTGTGTGTGTGTGTGTGTGTGTGTGTGTGTGTACTTTATATACTTTATATTCTATTCTCTCTTTTTTTTGGGGGGGGTCCGGTCGTGGGGCCTGAACTCTGGGCCTGGGCGCTGTCCCTCAGCTCTTCAGCTCAAGGCTAGCGCTCTACCACTTGAGCCACAGCGCCACTTCCAGCTTTTTTCTTTTTTGCTTCTGTGGTGCTGAGGAATCGAACCCAGGGCCTCATGCATGCAAGGCAAGCGTTCTACCACTGAGCCACCTTCCCAGCCCTTTATATTCTATTCTGTAGGTCCTCGTATGGCTTGAACTCAGGGTCTGGGCACTGTCCCTTAGCGTTTCCCCTCAAACTTGGTGCTCTACCAACTTGAGACAGCATTCCCTCTCCAGCTTTACTGAAGACAAGAATCTCCCAGACTTACCTGTCTTGACTAGCTTTGAACCCTGATCTTCAGATCTCAGCTTCCTGAGTAGCTGGGGTGACAGGGATAAGCCACCGGGGCCCCTGGCTGTGAGAATTGTTTCTAATCACTCTCCTTATTGAGTTCCTAGGCACACAGTACCGAGAACATAAGAATCCTTTCCTGTTCCTTTGGCTGACTGAGTTCAGCACTGGATCAGATTTGCAACATGAAGGAAAGGGAGAAAGGGGGAGGAAGGAAGGAAGGAAAGGATGGAAGGAAGAAAAGAAAGAAGGAAGAGGAGGAAAGAAAGAAGAAAAGGCTGAGAAGGTGGCTCAGTGGTCGAGTGCTTGCCTAGCATGCATAAAGCCCTGGGTTCGATTCCTCAGTCCCACATACACAGAAAAGGCCAGAAGTAGTGTTGTGGCTCAAGTGGTAGACCTAGCCTTGAGCAAAAGAAGCTCAGGAACAGTGCCCAGGCCCTGAGTTCAAGCCCCAGGATTGGCAGAAAAAAAAAAAAAAAAAGAAAGAAAGAAAGAAAGAAAGGGGGGTGGGAAGAAAAGAAAGCATAGAAGAAAGAAAAGAAAGAAGTCAGTGACTCACGCCTGTCATCCTAGCTACTCAGGAGGCTGAGCTCTGAGGATCGAGGTTCAAAGCCAGCCCAGGCAGGAAATTCCATGAGACTCTGATCTCCAAAGAACCACCAGAAAACCGGTAGTGGTGCTGTGGCTCAAGCAGTAGAGCGCTCACCTTGAGCTGAAGAGCTGAGGGACAAGGGCCCAGGCCCAGAGTTCAAACCCCATGACTGACCCCCCCCCAAAAAAAGAAGAGAATGGAAGGAAGAAAAGAAAGGAGGGGAGGAAGAAAGGCAAGCAAGGAAAGAAGGAAGAATGGAAGGAAGGAAAAGAGACCAGCTTTCTACAGCCCCATAGGGCTCCATCCTGCAGTCTGCTCCTCCCTCATCCCCTTCCCCCCTCCCTCCCCCAGGAAGCCAAGCCCCTTCCCTGTGATATCTGTGCTGTCCCTCGGGCCAGGCTGAGTCACATCGACTAGACAGACAGTCCATCAACACATGTCCTAGATCATGTTCTCTTTTTACAAATATAGCTCGGTGAGCACACAGGCCGCACACACACCCCAGTGCTTGGCTGAGTGTAAACAGTTTGGGAAATCACATCAACCTCCTGGCACCCCGGGATTTGCCTGAGAACACCCCAGCCAGGGCAGGTGAGGGGCTGGGGTATGGGGAGGGGGTCTCCAAGGCCATGAGGGAGGAAAAGAGGCTCAGGAGGCCAGCTGGGGGGGGGGGCTGGCTATCAAGGAGGAATTAAAGGAGAAATGGGAAGGGAAGGGGCGTTGCCCTCTGATGCCCCGAGCCACAGCTATTTATTGGATCTGTCATTTTTGATCCCAGAAAGCCATGGAATTGGGGGGGGAAGCTGTGGAGAGGCCAATGGGTCCAGTTAGGCCCAAGCTCTGATAGCCCCTGATTTCCACAAATCTGGGACCTGAGGGGGGTGATCCGTGGGTTCCCCCAAATTGGCTTGTCCTGGCCCAGTGTGGTTATGTTGTTGTTGTTGTTTTGGATTGGTTTGGGGGTGTTTGTTTCAGTTCTGTGTTGATCTCAGGTGCTGTCCTGAGCCAACGTGGTGATAAATCAACTTTGTTTGTGTGCTCTCCTGGCCCATGCAGAATGTGGTATAGACACCTGACAGGGGTAGGGATGGGAGACTGGCAGGGAAGGGGAAGGGGGAGGGGGCGGGGGAAAGTTCTAGAAAGTGCCATCATAAAAGCTCCCTGCCCTCCCTCAGCACTGGGTGGGGGTTGGAGTGAGTGGATCGTGGAAAATGGATCTGAAAAATCATCCAGAAGAGAATCATCCGGGGGTCTTAAAGCCTCCTGGCTCCGATGGGGGGAGGGGGAATGGGAGGGGGGGATGGTACCCAAGGGCTGTTTGTTTGTTTGTTTTGTTTTGTTTTTGTTGTCATTGTTCTAGGCAGAGAGGGAAAGGCCTGGATGCTTTTTGTGTTTTTGTTTGAGCTGGGAAAGTGGCTCAGTGGTGGAGCACTCGCTTAAGCACGCATGAAGCCCTGGGTTCGATTCCTCAGCACCACATACACAGAAAAGGCTGGAAGTGGCACTGTGGCTCAAGTGGTAGAGCACTGGCCTTGAGCAAAAGCAGCTCAGGGACAGCGCCCAGGCCCTGAGTTCAAGCCCCAGGACTGGCAAACCAACCAAGGAACAAAAACCAATGAGCTTTCTTTTCTCCTGCCTGCTTCTAAGCATTTGACGAATGATCACGGGGTGCTGTCCCCCTCGCCCCCACCCCAACTCTGTGTCCACGTGAGAACAGAGGTGGTCATGTCCTTTGGGAGAAAGAGATGACAGGCAGAATGCCAGCTCGGGCGATCTGACTGAGATCCGGCCTCTTAATCCCATCTGTGCCCTGAGTCTCCTCAGACACGATTTTCTAAGATTAACAAATTACTATAAAAATCATCCAGCGTCCCCAGGGTCACAGATCGTATTACATCCAACGTAATTTAATTTGGAACTCCACTGAGGGCCGGAAGCCAGTGGTTCACACCTGCAATCCTAAAGCTACTCAGGAGGCTGCAGATCTGAGGATCACGGTTCAAAGCCAGCCTGGGCAGGAAAGTCTGTGAGACCCTTGATCTCCAAAGAACCAGCAATAAATAAATAAATAAATAAAACAAAAAGAAAGCCAGAAGTGTGGAGCTGTGGCTCAAGTGGTAGGAACATACCAGCCTTGAGCAAAACTAGCTGAACAGGCCCTGAGTTCAAGCCCTCAGTACTGGTACAAAAAAACAAAAACAAAAACACAAGAACATACAATAAAAATAAACTCAAAATAAGTTTTAAAAATAGAATGTGGACGAGCTACTGGGAAGAATGAGTTCCCCTCGCTGTTTTTTTTGAGAAAACGTAACTGCATTTCAACTTCAGGGAAATCTCAGGCCCTGGTTTTGTGGGGACAGAATGGAATTTGTGAGTTATTAAAGCTGCGTTTTATTGCCTTCACTGTATTTTGATGTCCCCAGAGAGTCTCATTGGCAGGAGTAATTCTCCTGGGCCCCCATGAAAGCTATTTTCTCCTCTGTGTGTATGAAGCTGCCCTGCATAGTATTACTATTAATACACATACACACACATTTTTTTTTTGTCAGTCCTGGGGCTTGAACTCAGGGCCTGGGCACTGTGTCCCTGAGCTTCTTTTGCTCATGGCTAGCACTCTACCATCTGAGCCAAAGCACCACTTCTAGCTTTTTCTGAGTATGTGGGACTGAGGAATCGAACCCAGGGCTTCATGCATGCTAAGTGAGCGCTCTACTACCAATCCACCTTCCCAGCCCTTATTATTATTATTGTTGTTGTTGTTGTTTTTAACTAGGTAATTTCATGTTCCCAAAATGGGACATAAGGTGGTCACGTTTGACATTTCTGTGGTGAGATCATTGTGGGAAACGCGGGTCAAGAAACACAAGGCATGGCAGAAGAAAGAGGCAGAAAGGCTGGAGAAAAGTGCCCTGGAAAAGTACGTGTGTTTTGTACTGTCTCTCTCAGTGTGTTTAGTTACAGAGATTGGAGCAGGCCACTGTTATGCTGAGTGTGTGTGTGTGTGTGTGTGTGTGTGTGAGTGTGTGTGTACCAATAAGTGGGATTTGAACTCAAGACCTCTTGGCCAGTTGCCAGCAGCTCCCGCCTGTCATCCTAGCTACTCAGGAGGCTGAGATCTGAGGATCACGGTTCAAAGCCAGCCCAGGCAGGAAAAATCTGTGAGACTCTTCTCTCCAACGACCCCACCAGAAAACCGGAAGTGGCGCTGTGGCTCAAGTGGTAGAGCTGAAGAGCTGAGGGACAGTGCTTAGGCCCAGAGTTCAAGCCCCACAACCGACCAAACAAACAAATAAATAAATCGTGGCCCTGTTACTTCTGCTTTAGGATAAAGGAGGAGTGGAACTTCGTGGCAGAATGCAGGAAGAAAGGCATACCCCAGTCTCAGTACTGCAAGAACGGCATCGTAGACACCAGCATGAGGCTCCTGGAGAAGATGGAGAAGAACTCACTCACGAGACAGAGGACCTTTACCAAGGCCAGAGACAAACAGAGCAGTCCATTTGTGTTTGAACTTTCGGGCGAGCACTGGAAAGTGAGTCCAGCTGTCTCTGGGGTGGTTCTGGGTCTTGCTGGGTCCGCTAGATGTCTGCTGCTAACCCTCACCTTGGCTTTGGCCCAGTGAACGCTTTGGCCTGGAGAGAGTTCTCTCAGTGGCTGAGGAGGGGCCTGTTGGTTCTCTGCGTGGAACGTGATCCTCCTGTTTCTTCTTCCAGGCAGCCCTGTGTCATCCTGGAAAGAGCCAGGGGATTCTATTTGGATCCCTCTTGAGGTGGGCGGAGCTGGGACCCCCTTGCTACACAAAGAAGTCAGAATGAGAGGGGGCTGGGAAGGTGGCTCAGCGGTAGAGTGCTTGCCTTGCATGCATGAGGCCCTGGGTTCGATTCCTCAGCACCACATAAGCAGAAAAAGCCAGAAGTGGCGCTGTGGCTCAAGTGGTAGAGGGCTAGCCTTGAGCTGAAGAGCTGAGGGACAGTGCCCAGGCCCAGAGTTCAGGCCCCACAACTGACCATAAAAAACAAAAAACAAAAAAAAAAGAAGTCAGAATGAGAGCCAGGCACCCATGGTTCATGCCTGTTATCCTAGCTTCTCAGGAGGCCAAAGATCAGAGGATCGAGGTTCAAAGTCAGCCTGGGCAGGAAAGTTCGTGAGACTTTAATCTCCAATAAATTACTCAGAAATAGCCGGAAGTAGTGCTGTGGCTCAAGTGTGCTAGCCTTGAGCACAGAGAGGCTCAGGGACAGAGCCCAGGCCCTGAGTTCAAGCCCCAGGACTGGCAAAAACAACCAACAAAAAACCTCTGAATGCCCAGATTATAGGCGTGAGACACTTTGCCTGACAAGGAGCTGCATTTTGTTTTTGCTTTCTTATTTTTAATTTGTCTGGCTGTGAGGCTTGAACTCAGGGCCTTGAGCATTGCTCAAGGCTAGTGCGCTACCACTTTGAGCCACAATACCGCTTTGGTGTTTGAGTGGTTCATGGGAAAGAAGAGTCTCACAGGGACTGTCTTGTCCAGGCTGGCTTTGAACCAGGATCCTCAGATCTGAATAGCGTGGATGACGTGTCAGCCACTGCCCGGCTAGGAGCTGGTTTTGGTCGTCATCATCCGCTTTGTTGTAGGAGCTCCCGGATTTTTTGAAGGAGCAGACACACTTGGAAGAATGGCATATACACAGCACCCTGATTCAAGTCATTCCTACCTACATTGAGCTGTTTCAGGCCATGAGAATTCTGGATCTACCAAAAAACCACATCTTTCATCTCCCAACTGAAATCGGTATGTTATTTATCAAGAGCCGTGAGGCCTGGTTGTTTTAGTTTTTTTGTTGTTGTTGTTGTTATTGGCCATGGGTCTTGAACTCTGGGCCTGGGCACTGTCCTTCAGCTCTTCAGCTCAAGGTGAGCGCCACAGTGCCACTTCCGGTTTTCTGGTGGTTTATTGGACATAAGAATCTCACGGACTTTCCTGCCCGGGCTGGCTTTGAACCATGATCCTCAGATCTCAGCCTCCTGAGTAGCTAGGATGACAGGCAGGAGCCATGGGTGCCCGGCCACTTTGAGCTTTTTTGGTGGTTCATTGGAGATTAGATTCTCACAGACTTTCCTGCCTGGGGCTGGCTTTGAACCTCCATCCTCAGAACTCATTCTCCTGAGTAGCAAGGATGACAGGTGTGTATCACCTGAGTCCTGCGGGGCAGCTGGGCAAATGTGACTTTTGTTAACTATGGGGTTGATTTTCTCATTCGAAGGGACCAGGCCCCAGACCCCCCCATCTTCTTCTGTACTCTGTGACTCACTCCCCTCTCTCTCCCTTTCCCCGTGGCTATTCATGGCAGCCACACATTTCTCTTCTCAGCCTTCACTGCCGGTGGAGTGTCCTTTGAAGTGTCCCCTGGCACCTACCATGGTCACAATCCAAGCCTGGTTCTCTGCAGCGGCCTCTGGCTGGGCTGTTGGCACCCGAAGGCATTGTTCCCGTGCTTATCTCCATCTGGCTGACACCAACGGGGCCATGATGTGAGAGGCTTAGCAGGCCCTGGCCCTGAACAAGAGTGGGGGCCAGAAGCCAAGAGCCAGAGAGCTACGGTTACATATAATGCTCTGTGCATGTGCACATTTTACAGAGGAGGTCACTGAGGCTGAGTGAGATGCGTTGATGTGTCCATGTGACAGGACCCAAAAAAAGTGACAAAGGTGCTGGGCACTGGTGGCTCAGACCTGTCATTCTAGCTACTCAGGAGGCTGAGAGCTGAGGATCACGGTTCAAAGCTAGCCTGGGCAGGAAAGTCTGTGAGTCTCCTATGTCCAATGAACCACCAGAAAACTGGAAGTGGTGCTGTGGCTCAAGTGGTAGAGTTCTTGCCTTGAGCTGAAGAGCTGAGGGACAGTGCCCAGGCCCAGAGTTCAAGCCCCAGAGTTCAAGTTATAAAGGCCTGATTGAGAGCCAGGTCTGAGTGATTAATGAAGGCTGGAGTGGTTGGGAGGGAGGAGAATGTATTTTCTCACATCTTTGGTAGGGTAGGCTGTGAGCTTTCTTTTTCTCTTTTGCTCTCTCTTCCCTCTCTTTGTTGGTTGTAGGACTTGAACTCCGGGCCTGGGCTCTGTCCGCTGTCCCTGAACTCTTTTGCTCAAAGCTGGTGCTCTACCATTTTGAGCCACAGCACCACTTCTGGTTTTCTGGTGGTTCACTGGAAATAGGCGTCTCAGGGACTTTCCTGCCCAGGTTGGCTTTGAACCTCAATCCTCAGATCTCAGCTTCTTGAGTAGCTAGAATGACAGGTGTGAGCAACAAGGACCCTGCCCCTCCCTCCCTCCCTCCCTCCCTCCCTCCCTCCCTCCCTCCCTTCCTCCCTCCCTTCCTTCCTTCCTTCCTTCCTTCCTTCCTTCCTTCCTTCCTTCCTTCCTTCCTTCCTTCCTTCCTCCCTTCCTCCCTTCCTCCCTTCCTTCCTTCCTTCCTTCCCATCCTGGCTTTTTGGTGGTTCATTGGAGCTAAGAGTCTTACAGACAGGTAAAAGCCACCAGTGCCTGGCTTTTGCTTTTATTCTTAAAAGGTCCTGCTCAATTGGAGTTTTCATATTTCCCCATGCCAGGTCGTTTGAAGAACCTGCAGGAACTCAATGTGAGTTTCAACCATCTGAAGAGCATTCCCCCAGAACTGGGAGATTGTGAAAAGCTGGAGAGACTGGATTGTTCTGGGAACCTGGACTTGATGGAGCTCCCCTTTGAAGTAAGAACAACACAATGAGGCACTGTGATTTAATTCCTCCCTTCCCCCCCCCCACCATATTTCCTGACAGCACTGACATTCAAATTCAAAGCCTTATACTTGCCAGGCAGGTACTCTACCGCTTGAACCATGCTTCCTTCCAACCTGTCACTTTACTGATTCATTAGCCATAGAGTTTCACAAACTTTTCTGCCTGGGTTGGTTTCAAACTGTGATCCTCACATCTCAGGCTCCTGACTAGCTAGGATGACAGGTGTGAGCCACCAGTACTTGGCTACATCTGGTTTTGTGTAAGTTCAGAGAGATGTCTTTGAAGGGAAACCATCAATTGCAAATTTCTTTTTGGTCGGTTGTGGGTCTTGAACTCTGGGCCTGGGCGCTGTCCCTGAGCTCTTCAGCTCAAGGCTAGTGCTCTACCACAGCGCCACTTCCAATTTTCTGGTGGTTTATTAGAGATAAGAGTCTCACAGGCTTTCTTGCCCAGGCTGGCTTTGAACCACAGTCCTCAGATCTCAGCCTCCTGAATAGTTGGGATGACAGGCGTAAGCCACCAGTGCCGGGGCGGTATTCAACTAGAAAATTCTTAGTGGAACTTCACTCCCATTTTATTTTATTTTATTTTATTTTACTGGTTCTGGGGCTTGAACTCAGGGCCTGGGCACTGTCCCTGAGCTTCTTTTGCTCAAGGCTAGCTCTCTACCACTTGAGCCACAGCACCACTCACTCTGTGTATGTGGTACTGAGGAATCGAACTCAGGGCTTCATGCATTCTAGGCAAGCACTCTACCACGAAGCCACACCCCCAGCCTTCCACTCCCATGCTTAAAGAGGTAATTGGGATATTGTGTTATTTCTTTCTAGTTGAGTAACCTGAAGCAACTTACCTTTGTGGATCTCTCAGACAACAAATTCTCTAGTGTCCCGGTGTGCGTTCTGCGCATGTCTAGTTTGCAGTGGTTGGATATTAGCAGCAACAGCTTGAGCGACCTACCTCAAGATATAGACAGGTACTTGGGAGCTCAAGGTGAGGTCCTTAAGCCTCTTTTGCTCAAGGCTAGCACTCTACCACTTGAGCCACAGCGCCACCTGCAGCTTTTTCTGTGTATGTGGTACTGAGGAATGGAACCCAGGGCTTCATGCATGCTAGGCAAGCACTCTACCGCTAAGCCACATTCCCAGCCCTTGTTTTTACTTTTTTTGTGCCAATCCTGGGGCTTGAACTTAGAGCCTTGGTGTTTTCCCTGAACTTTTTTTTTTCCCCTCAAAGCTAGTGCTCTACTACTTTTTGGGGGGGTGGTTCATTGGAGATCAGAGTATCACAGACTTTCCTGCCTAAGCTGGCTTTGAACCGTGATCCTTAGATCTCAGCCTCCTGAAGAGGTAGGAGAACAGGTGTGAATCACTGGTGCCTGACTTGGTGAATTTTTGTTGTTGTTGTTTGTATATGCTGGTACAAGGACTTGAACTCAGAGCCTGCGTGCTGTCCCTGAGCTTTATTTTGCTCAAGGCTGGTGCTCTACCACTTGAGCCACAGCTCCACTCTTTGCTGGCTAATTGGAGATAAGGTAGCTGGGCTGCTTTTGGACCTTGATCCAACAGATCTCAGTCTCCTGAGTCGCTAGGATTACAGGCATGAGCCACTGGTATCTGACACTAGCAGGATTTTAAAAGGTGCGTATTAAATGAATATTCTCTGAAAACAACTAATTTTCCAGAATGTCTAGTTTCTGGAAAATGAGAGAACAAGACAATGCACAATCTGACTCATGTATCTCCTTGCTCCTGAATTTGAATAGAACATCGCCACTGTCTAACTTTGTCTTGCTTCTTTCTCTCATAAAACGGAACCACAAAAGTAGAAAAGCTATTACTTCTACAATAGAAAATATTGTTATGTTTTAATATCGATGTGAACAATTGTATTGGTGTGTGTGTGTGTGTGTGTGTGTGTGTGTGTGTGTGTGTGTGTGTGTGTGTATGTGTGTGTATTGGCCCTATGGTTTTGAACACAAAGCTTTGTCTCTTTTGTATTTTATTTACTTTTTACTTTTTAAAATTTTTGTCGGTCATGGGGCTTGAACTCTGGGCCTGGGCGCTCTACCACTTGAACCACAGAGCCACTTCTGGCTTTTTCTGTGTATGTGGTACTGAGGAATCGAACCCAGGGCTTCATGCATGCTAGGCAAGCACTCGACCATTGAGCCACCTTCCCAGCCTGTAAGTTTGCTTCTTATATAAATAAAAATAGGTGTCATAGGTGAAGTCGATTAAACAGGACTTCCCAACTGAGTGTGATTTGTAATTCCCAGGGAGTGAAATGTCCGTGTTCTGACCCTGTTCTCTTTTCCCCAGACTGGAGGAACTGCACAGCTTCTTGTTATACAAGAACAAACTCACCTACCTTCCTCACGCCTTGCTTAATCTGAAGAAGCTTGCCTTGCTGGTGGTCAGCGGGGACCATTTGGTAGAGTTCCCGACTGCCCTTTGCGATTCCTCGACGCCTTTAAAGTGAGTAGAGGGGCTGGGAAGGTGGCTCAGTGGTAGAGTGCTTGCCTAGCAAGCATGAAGCCCTGGGTTCGATTCCTCAGTACCACATACACAGAAAAAGCCGCAGGTGGTGCTGTGGCTCAAGTGATAGAGCGCTAGCCTTGAGCAAAAGAGGCTTAAGGTAGTGTCCAGGCCCTGATTTCAAGCCCTGGGACTGGCTAAATAAATAAATAAATAAAGTGATTCGACTGGAGGTGAGCTAGTAATCCTGGAGCCTGAGCTAAGGATCAGGGCTAAGGCCCTGAGTTCAAGTCCTAGTACTGGTATGATGCATGCACAAATTGGAAAGTGATTAAATGTAGGTATTATACTCTGAGGGTCTCTATAGCTAGATAAGTCTATATAATTCTGATTTTTTCTCCTCCCACTGCACCCCTGTTTTTTGTTTTTTGTTTTTGTTTTTTTGGTGCTAGTCTTGGAGCTTGAACTCAGAGCCTGGGCACTGTACCTGAGCACTCTGACTCAAGGCTACTGCATTGTCACTTTGAAACAAAGCTCCCCGTCCAGTTTTCAGGTGGTTAATTAGTGCTACTTTCCTGCCTGGGCTGGCCTTGAACTGGGATCCTCAGATCTCGGCCTCCTGAATAGCTAGGATGACAGGCATAAGTCACCAGTACCCACCCTCAAATTGGCTTCCTCTAGGAAGAACCATGTAGTCAAACTTACACCGTTGAAACTTATGTCCTGTAATTTCTCGAGCAGATTCATCAGCCTTATGGATAATCCGATTGATAAAACCCAATGCCAGGATGGCAGTGAAATTATGGAAAGTGAACGGGATCGCCAACACTTTGATAAGGAAGTTATGAGAGCTTATATTGAAGATCTTAGGGAAAGAGGTGAGTCGCTTGTACTTGTTTGTTTCATTGGTTGGTTACTGGGTGGTGTTGGGGCTCGAACTCAGGGCCTGGGTGCTGTCCCTGAACTTTTCAGCTCAAGGCAGGTGCTCTACCACTTTGAGCCACAGTTCCACTTCCGGCTTTCTGGTGGTTCATTGAAGATAAGAGTCTGATGGACTTTCCTGCCCAGGCTGGCTTTGAACTGTGATCCTCAGATCTCAGCCTCCTGAGTAGCTAGGATGACAGGCATGAGTCACCCTGCATCATGAGCCACTTCAGGCTGATAAATGCTTTATTGATTAGCCAGACATAATCTCTGTATTGAAAAGATCAAGTGGCAATCCTCAGTGTTTTACAGTTGGTGGCCGTGTAGACACATTTTGTCATAAAATGGTGAATGGTTGCTTAAGTGTATTTTCTTTCCTTTCGTTTGCAGAATCTGTTCCTAGCTATACTACCAAAGTCTCTTTTAGCCTTCAACTTTGACATCCCTTACGACAAAGCAGCATCATACGACTCAGAGTCATCTGGGGTTTGAAATCTCTGTGTGTACAGCACGTCATATAGAAACCATGACCAAAGCTAGATCACTGTCACAAGAACAAATAGGCCGGCTGGGTACCAGTGGCTCACGCCTGCCATCCTAGCTACTCAGGAGGCTGAGATCTGAGGATCACAATTTGAAGCCAGCTCGGGCAGGAAAAGTCCATGAGACTCTTATCTTCAAGGAACCACCAAAAAGCCAGAAGTGGAGCCACGGCTTAAAGGGGTACAGCCTTGAAAGGAAAGAAGCTAAGGGAGAAAGACTCATGCCTTGAGTTCAAGCCTCAGTATGGATATAAACAAACAAACAAGCATCAAATAAAGAAATAAACCAGGTTCTGGTAGCTCATGCCTGTTGATCCTAGCTACTAAAGATGCTGAAATCTGGGTGCCAGTGTCTCACACCTGTCATCCTAGCTACTCAGGAGGCTGAGATCTGAGGATCGAGATTCAAAGCCAGCCCGGGCTGGAAAGTCTGTGATACGCTTATCTTCAACAAACCACTCAGGAAACTGGAAGTAGCGCTGTGGCTCAAGTGGTAGAGCGCTAGCTTTGAGCTGAAGAGCTCAGGGACAGTGCCCAGGCCCAGAGTTCAAGCCCCACGACTGACAAAAACAAAAACAAAAACACCAAAATAAAGATGCTGACATCTTGAGGTTCTAGATTGGAGGCAAACCCAGGCAGAAAAGTCTGTTAGGAGTCTTCTCTTCCATTAATCAGTGGGGGGGAAAAAAAGCCAGGAGTGGAGCTGTGACTCAAGTGGTACAGTGCTTAGCTTGGAGCAAAAAAGCTAAGGGACAGTACACAGGCCCTGAGTTCAAGCCCTAATACAACCATAAAATAAATAAACATACAAATGCAATTGTTTTAAGCAGTATTTCTTTTATTGGGAATAATGATCCTTGGGTTTATATAAGCTATTTCTATAGTTGTGAAATTATTTTTCAGTAAGTTATGTTTTATTTTTTTGCTCCATCTTTCTCTTCCTTTTAAAAAAAAAACATTATTTAAGTTGTTACTATAGATGTGATTCAAGCCCGGTGCCGGTGGCTCACACCTGTCATCCTAACTACGCAGGAGGCTGAGAGCTGAGGATCACGTTCAAAGCCAGCCTGGGCAGGAAACTCTGTGAGATTCTTATCTCCAATGAAACACCAGAAAACCAGAAGTGGTGCTGTGGCTCAAGTGGTTCGAAAGAAGGAAAGAAAGAAAGAAAGAAAGAAAGAAAGAAAGAAAGAAAGAAAGAAAGAAAGAAAGAAAGAAAGAAAGAAAGAAAGAAAGAAAGAAAGAAAGAAGGAAAGAAGGAAGGAAAGGAAGGAAGGAAGGAAGGAAGGAAGGAAGGAAGGAAGACAGACAGACAGAAAGAAGGAAAGAAAGAAAGAAAAAAGAAAGAGAAAGAAAGAAGGGAGAGAGGGAAGGAGGGAGGGAGGGAAGGAAGGAAGGAAGGAAGGAAGGAAAGAAAGACAGATAAAGAAAGAAAGAAGGGAGGGAGGGAGGGAAGAAAGGAAGAAAGGAAGGAAAGAAGCAACTTAAAAGAGGCTAGATATTAATTTTTCATTTTTGCACTAGGTTAATCTATTTTTTTGTGGCCATATATTTTATTCTAATTTTTTTAAGTTCTTTTTTTTTTTTTTTTGGCCAGTTGTGGGGCTTGAACTCTGGGCCTGGGCGCTGTCCCTGAGCTCTTCAGCTCAAGGCGAGCGCTCTACCGCTTGAGCCACAGCGCCACTTCTGTTTTTCTGCGTGGTTCCTTGGAGATGAGAGTCTCACAGCCTTTCCTAGCTCAGGGCTGTCTTTGAACCACGAGCCTCAGATCTCAGCCTCTGAAGTCGCTTGGATGACAGGCGTGAGCCACCGGTGCTGGGTTCAGATGATGCCCACAAATTTCACCACAACAATAATAATCACCAAGATCAGAATGAAGAAGCCACACCTGCTACACAAGGCCTTATACAGACACTCTCCGCATTGGCATAAGCATTCTCCACACCCTGAGCCTATGTCGACGCAGGTTGCTGCTATCCCATGGGAAGTGCTGGCTGTTGAATTCCAAGAACAGGAAGGCCTTGGGTCTTGCACGGGCTCAATGATCGGGGAGCATGGGAACTGAGTCCTTCCTAGCATTGATCTCCTATCTCCCCCCGAGATATTCTCTGGGGAAGCCATTCTCGTGGCCAGAGCAGGGATCGGTGAGCAGCTTGGTGGCAGCCTTGGAAATGTGGATGACTTTGAGATCTTGTGGCCTATGAGGTCATCCTTGCAGGGGTTAGGGATCTGGGGGCTCACCGTGGTTGCCCCTTGTGGCAGTGTTGGAGTAGTTGATGATTTGGTGGTGCACTGGGGCTTGGGGTCAGCCTTGGAGAAGATAGGAACTTCGGGGTTCACTGTGAATGTGAGAGATGTTAGAGCAGTTGATGGCTTTGACATATGGCTGACCTTGGGGTCAGTCTTGGGAGGGTTGGATTTGGGGTTCACCATCAAAGTACACAGATCATGTTGTGTGTGCGATGTTGGCTGGCTCTTGGGGTCAATCTTGGGAGGGCTAGATTTGGGGTTCACTGTCGAAGTAGACTGAACATGTTGTGTGTGCGATGTTGGCTGGCTCTTGGGAGGTTTAGATTTGGGGTTCACCACCAAAGTAGGCAGAACCTGTTGTGTGTGAGATGTAGGCTGGCTCTTGGGGTCAGTCTTGGGAGGTTGAGATTTGGGGTCCACTGTCGAAGTAGACTGAACATGTTGTGTGTGCGATGTTGGCTGGCTCTTGGGAGGTTTAGATTTGGGGTTCACCACCAAAGTACACAGATCATGTTGTGTGTGAGATGTAGGCTGGCTCTTGGGGTCAGTCTTGGGAGGTTGAGATTTGGGGTCCACTGTCGAAGTAGACTGAACATGTTGTGTGTGCGATGTTGGCTGGCTCTTGGGAGGTTTAGATTTGGGGTTCACCACCAAAGTAGGCAGAACCTGTTGTGTGTGAGATGTAGGCTGGCTCTTGGGGTCAGTCTTGGGAGGTTGAGATTTGGGGTCCACTGTCAAAGTAGACTGAACATGTTGTGTGTGCGATGTTGGCTGGCTCTTGGGAGGTTTAGATTTGGGGTTCACCACCAAAGTAGGCAGAACCTGTTGTGTGTGAGATGTAGGCTGGCTCTTGGGGTCAGTCTTGGGAGGTTGAGATTTGGGGTCCACTGTCGAAGTGGACAGAACTTGTCGTGTGGGAGATGTGTGCCGGATCTTGGGGTCAGCCTTGGGGTGGATAGGATCTTTGGGGTTCACTCTGGATGGAAGGACCTTGTCTCCTTGGGGAATGTTGATACCAGTCGCAATGATGCTGGGGACCCCGGTCTCCCCGCAGGGGTGGGGTGATGATGGCCGCTGTGTGGCCAGGCCCCCGTAGCTCTGGGCACAGAAGCCCTGCAGACAGGCTTCGCAGTTGGTGCTGTCATGGGGGCCTTCGAGTTCCGTGTCTTTGATGACAGACACCCCCTCCATCGGCTTAAATCCTTCCTTGTAGCATTTCTGCAGGATTTGGAGCACCAGGTTGTTCAAGATCCTGGAGATATTCTCCAGGGTGAACTCGGGGACCTCAAAAGGAGACGAAGGGCATTTCTTACACCTCTGGGCGAACGTCCTCATCTTCACCTGCCCTTGGTGCTTCTTCTTATTCCAATGCATGTAGAACAGGACCTGGATGTGGCCAGAGGCCCAATTTCGAGAGCAAGAAGAGCATTGGAATCTGGGGAGACAGAGAGATGAGCGAGGTCAATGAATGAATGACCTGGAGCCTTCACTTACAGCCAGAGAGAGCAGCTGTCAGTCACTGTCACGTGACTCAGGTGGGCGGGATCAGAATAGAGACAGAAGACATGGATCCAGCCCTCTTGTGCCCATCTGGGCCCATAGGTGTTGGCCATGAAGATGGAAAATCTGCCAGCCAGGAGCCGGTGGCTCACACTTTTATCATCCTAGCTACTCAGGAGGCTGAGATCTGAGGATGGTGGTTCAAAGCCAGCCTGGGCAGGAAAGTCTGTGAGACTCTGATCTCCAATGACCCACCAGAAAACTGGAAGTGGCGCTGTGGCTCAAGTGGTAGAGCGCTTGCCTTGAGCTGAAGAGCTGAGGGACAGCGCCCAGGCCCAGAGTTCAAGACCCAGGACTGGCTAAAAAACAAACAAACTAAATAAATAAATAAACTGAAATCACCCATAAAACAAAACAAAACCCATTAACATCACAAGCTGTCTGAGTTGAAAGATACAGGCTCACTTAAGAGACAGGTGTTTCCTTTCCCTTTCATTTTCCCTTTCTCCTCTCCCTTCTCCTCCTCTTCCCTCCCTCCCCTTCCCTCTCCTTCCCTCCCTTCTTCCCTCCTCTCCATTCCCTTTCTGGTCCCTTTCCTCCTCCTCCCCTCCCTTTCCTCCTTTCCCCTTCCTTCTCTTCCCTTCTTCCCTTCCCTCCCCTCTTCTCTCTTCTTCTTTCCTTTCCTTCCTCCACCCCTCTCATTTTTGGCCTGTACTTGGGGCTCGAACTCAGGACCAGGGCATTCTCCCCTAGTTTCTATTCACGCAAGGCTGGCACTCTACTATTTCAGCCACAGCATCATTTCTGGCATTTTGCTGCTTCACTGGAGATCGGAGTCTCACAGACTTCCCCGGGCTGGCTTTGAAAAGTGATCCTCAGATCTCAGCCTCCTGAGTAGCTGGGATGACAGGCACGAGCCACCGGTGCCCAGCCTTCATTTATCTTTGTGTGTGGAGCTCAGGGGGCCTTTTGAGATGAACTAGCCAGGAGCTGCTGTAAGTGAACCATGCACAAGAGCCTGCTTAGGCCGACCTGACCTCCTTTCTCCTGCCCTGGTCTGATCGCATTTCTAGCACACCAGCCTCGCATTTCTACGTTCTTACAAATACACAGACTTTGCTCTGGGACGTCTGCCAGCACCCCGCCTGGAAAAACTCTTATCTTTTCTGGTCAGACTGGAGTAGAGGAGACAGCAACTAGACTCCACCTTCTGTGCCAGTTGAGTCTTGTGGGAGGCCTTCCTGCCCAGAATTTTAGGTTTCACTTTCCCAGCTGGAGAAGGGAGGAGTTGAAAGGTTGTTTGACCTTCTGAGAGTCCTGTTTCATGTATTTATTTATTTTATTTGGGAGGGAGAAGGGGAGTACTGGTCTTGGGGCTTGAACTCAGGGCTTGGGGGCTATCCCTGGACTACTTCTTTTGTTCAAGGCTAGCGCTCTGCCACTTGAGCCACACAGCTTCACTTCTGGCTTTTTGGTAGTGGAGTTTGTGTGTGTGTATGTGTGTGTGTGTGTGTTTTGTTTTTATCTTTGAGATCAGAGATTCATGGACTTTTCTGTCCCTGGCTGGCTTTGATCTTGAAATCTCAGTGTCCTGAGTAGCTAGGATGACAGGCGTGAGCCACCAGCGCCCTGCTGAGAGTCGTCGTCGTCTTCTTCTTCTTCTTCTTCTTCTTCTTCTTCTTCTTCTTCTTCTTCTCCTTCTTCTCCTTCTTCTCCTTCTTCTCCTTCTCCTTCTTCTCCTTCTTCTCCTTCTTCTTTTCTTCTTCTCCTTCTTCTTTTCTTCTTCTTATTGTCTGAGATCAATACTGAAACTCACTATCTGACTCATTGGCCGGCAGTCTATCACCTGAGCCACAACTTCAACCTGTGAGTCCTATTTTCAGAAAGATGCTTAGGTAGGTGCCTGTGGCTCACGCCTGTTCATCCCAGCTCCTCAGGAGACTGAGATCTGAGGATCGTGGTTCAAAGCCAGCCAGAGCAGGAGAGTTCCTGAGATTCTTATCTCCAGCGAACCACCAGAAAACTGGAAGTGGTGCCGTGGCTCAAGTGGTAGAGCGCTCGCCTTGAGCTGAAGAGCTGAGGGACAGCAACCAGGCCCAGAGTTCGAGTCCTGGTATCTACACATACACAGGGAGGCACTCATACACGCATGCGCCTAAACACAAGGAGCTAAGCAGGGGTTTTCCTGGCATCCTCCCATTGCCCTCTTACCTGGCAAAGGCCTTCTGCTGCCACTTCACCCACCCGGGCTTTGAGGAGTCAGGAAGAATGTCCTTGTCCCATTCCAGGGTCCATTTGTGCCACGGTTTGACTTCCTGTATCAGTTCCTGGAACACTTGCTTCCATACTTCTATGTCCTGGGTCCTGGCAGCTGACACAGTGTTGCTGGGTAGGTCGGGGTCCTCCAGGGTCCTGGCAGATCCGTAGCAGGAGGCGAGCTCATCCATTTTGGAGTGGGAAGGCGCAGGTTGGCTTGGCTGTGATGGCTTGGAACCCTCTGTCCCTCCCCAAATCAAAGGTCAGTGTGTGTTTTGTTTCTGAGTTTGGAGAGAGGAGCTAGCCATCCCTTCTGGAAAGCGTTATGAAAAGACACAGATCCAAAAAAAAAAAAAACAATAAATCAATATATATCAATATCTGTCTATATATTTATCTCTATCTATCTATCTATCTATCTATCTATCTATCTATCTATCTATCTATCTATCTATCTATCTATCTATCTATCTATCTATCTTACCAAAGAAGAGAGTTCTGGAATCAAAATTAGGAGTGAATTTTAGTCAGGGACCACCATCTACCTTTTCTGTGTGTGTGTGTGTGTGTGTGTGTGTGTGTGTGTGTGTGTGTGTGTGTGTGTGTGTGTGAGAGAGAGAGAGAGAGAGAGAGAGAGAGAGAGAGAGAGAGAGAGAGAGAGAGAGAGAGAGAGAGAGAGAGCCAGTCTTGGGGTTTAACCCAGGTCCTAGGCTCTGTCTCTAAGCTATTTTTCTTTTTCTTTTTGTCGTGGGGCTTGAACTCTGGGCCTGGGTGCTGTCCCTCAGCTCTTCAGCTCAAGGTGAGCGCTCTATCACTTGAGCCACAGCACCACTTCCGTTTTTGTGGTGGTTCATTGGAGATAAGAGTCTCACAAACTTTCCTGCCCTGGCTGGCTTTGAACTGTGATCCTCAGATCTCAGCCTCCTGAGTAGGTAGGATGACAAGCATGAGCCACCGGTGCCCAGCTAAGCTTTTTGTTTTTTTTTTGTTCAAGGCTAGCTCTCTATCAACTTGAATAATCAAGGTTTTTGGTTTTGTTTTGGTGGTTAATTAAAGATCAGAGTTTCATGGGCTTTCTTGCTGGGGCTGGCTTTGAACCGTGATCCTCAGATCTCAGCCTCCTGAGAAGCTAGGATGACAGGCGTGAGCCACCTGCGTCCAGTTTTCACCTATTTACCCTTAACTTGATGTATTTTTTATAAACCTGTCATGGTGGAAAGAGACTGCAGTTGCTTTGAATCGCTTTGCCATTTGGAAATCCTTTACCGCTGACATTGCTGGGCTGGTTCATGTATGGAAGAAGGAGAAATCCAAGCCAGGCGCTGGTGGCTCACACCTGTCATCCTAGCTACTCAGGAGGCTGAGATCTGAGGATCGCGGTTCAAAGCCAGCCCGGGGCAGGAAAGTCCATGAGACTCTTATCTCCAAGGAACCACCAGAAAACCAGAAGTGTAGAGTGCTTGCCTTGAGCTGAAGAGCTCAGGGATGGCGCCCAGACCCTGAGTTCAAGTCCCACGACTGATTCCTCCCCCCCCCCCCCAAAAAAAGAGTGTGCAACTTCTCTGGGTATAAGGAGAAGCCACCTTCTT
The DNA here is from genome assembly GCF_024711535.1 of Dipodomys merriami. Classification (NCBI taxonomy): domain Eukaryota; kingdom Metazoa; phylum Chordata; class Mammalia; order Rodentia; family Heteromyidae; genus Dipodomys; species Dipodomys merriami. The sequence goes on from NW_027202549.1 coordinate 1,129,453, forward strand.
CCCCCAAGGGGTGTGGGAAGGGGGCTGGGAGACTGACTAAGCTCCCCACCCCCATCCCATGCTAGAGTGGGTAACACCTCCCCTCCCCAGAAAGGCAGAAAGGATTCTGGGAAATGCATACCACAAGGCCGCCATGCCGGGTCTACTTGCCACGTAGCTCTTGAGTTTGTCTTTATCTGGGTGTTTCTCAAGCAGAGAATCTCACTCAAGCTCAGCCAGGAGATCAGGAAAGAGGAGGAGAAGGGAGGCTAGTGGAGAGGAAGAGGAGGGACTTCTTCCTCTTCCTGTTCCAAGCCTGGCCTGCCTTAGTTCTGGATGGATTTCACTAGGGGCATCTTCACCAGGCTGGCGGTGGTGGTGGTGGGGGCTGGGGGGGGGGGTTGATGGTAACAAGGACACTGGTGACCAGCCTGACCCACCCCCCACCTCCCCAGTGGAGTTTCTCAATATTATTTGTTCAGTTATAAATTAACTAGATTTGGGCAAGCCGGCTCACTTTTAATTTTTTTTTCTTCCCTTCCTTTTGGATGCTTTTTGTTTTTTGGATTGTTTGAACTCAGGACCTGAGCACTTGTCCCTGAACTCTTTTTTTTTTTGTTTTGTTTTGTTCAAGGCTGGCATTCTACCCACTTGAGAGCCACAGCTCCACTTCTGACTGTTATTTTGTTTTTAGCTGATTAATTGGAGACAAGAGTCTCACAGACTTCCCTGCCCAGGCTGGCTTTGAACTGCGATCCTCAGATCTCAGCCTCCTGAGGAGCTAGGATGACAGGCATGAGCCACCAGCCTGAGGCTTCTGCTCTCTGATTGTGTGAGGTTCAAACCCTCCCCTTCCCCTCCCCATGCAGGGGGGGGGTGTCAAGAGAGACATTGCAAGAGGAAGAGGCACTCCAGCAGTTATGTGTGTTGATCACAAGAGGGCAGTGTTGGTACGGGAAAAAATCCTGTGATCCACATATTGTGAATTCAAACAAATGCAGGCGGAGATGTGGTTGCAGAAGGAACCCTGTTGCACTGTTGGTGGGAATGTAAACTAGTGCAACCACTCTGAACTGCAGTCCGGAGGTTCTTCAGAAAACTAAACATAGATCTTTCCTATGACCCAGCCATACCGCTCCTGGGGATCTACCCAGAACAACCCAAGCCAGGATTCGGTAAAGACACTAGCACACCCATGTTCATTGCTGCACTAGTCCCAAAAGCCAAGTTGCGAAAACAGCCCAGATACCTTACAATAGATGAATGGGTCCAAAAATAAAATATGGTACCTGTACACAGTGGAATTGTACACAGGTACCATTAGATTGCAGGGAAACAGATTGACCTAGAACAAATCATGTGAGGTGAGGTAAGCCGGACTCAAAGAGACAATCGGCACCATGTTTTCTTTTCTGTGCAAAAGCTAGATCTAAAATACTCTAGGACATGATAAATTATACAGGACTCTAGGCATTTGCACACAGTAAGACCAAAGAAGGAGACTTACGGGAGGAATCCAAAGGCACAATGATGATGTGCCTATTTATATTTATATACAATTATACATACATGTGTTTATGTGTGTGTATATATACACACACATATATAAACAAACTCTAAGGTATGAAAATAAGAGGGTTTTTGTTGTTGTTATTTGGTCATTTCGTTCTCTTTTCTTTGATATGATTTATTCACTTCTTCTTTTTTTTTTTTTTTTGCCGGTCATGGGGCCTGAACTCTGGGTCTGGGCGCTGTCTCTCAGCTCTTCAGCTCAAGGCTAGCGCTCTACCACTGGAGCCACAGCACCACTTCTGGCTTTTTCTGTTTATGTGGTGCTGAGGAATTGAACCCAGGGCCTCGAGCATGCAAGGCATGCACTCTACCGCTGAGCTACCTTCCCAGTCCTTATTCACTTCTTGGTGTATGTGTGGGGGGAACACAAATGTAGCCATGATACTTAATAGATATTGTGTTGAAAGTGAACTCTATTCTGAGCACCGGTAGCTCACGCTCCTCAGGAAGTTGAGATCTGAGGATCACGGTTCAAAGCCAGCCCAAGCAGGAAAGCCTGTGAGACTTTGATCTCCAACGAGCCACCAGAAACCAGAAGTGGAGCTGTGGCTCAAGTGGTAGAGCTCTCCTTGAGATGAAGAGCTGAGGGACAGCGCCCAAGCCCAGAGTTCAAAACCCACGACCGACAGAAAGGAAGAAAGGAAGAAAGAGAGAAAGAAAGAAAGAAAGAAAGAAAGAAAGAAAGAAAGAAAGAAAGAAAGAAAGAAAGAAAGAAAGAAAGAAAGAAAGAAAGAAAGAAACTGGACTATGTGATTTGTGGGTGGGGACTGGAGGGAAAAACTGAGACAGTAAGGGATAGGATGATACTGTATGAAAGGAAATGTACTGGGGCTGGGAAGGTGGCTCAGTGGTAGAGTGCTTGCCTTGCAATGCATGAGGCTCTGGGTTTGATTCCTCAGCACCACATAAGCAAAAAGAAAAAAGCTGGAAGTGGTGCTGTGGCTCAAGTGGTAAAGCGCTCGCCTTGAGCTGAAGAGCTGAGGGACAGCGCCCAGGCCCAGAGTTCAGGCCCCATGACTGGACCCAAAAAAAAAAAAAAAAAAAGAAAGGAAACGTACTTATTACTTGACTTATATAACTGTAACCCTTCTGTACATCAGCTTTCTAATAACAATAAAGTAAATTTTTTTAAAAAGCCAGGCTCTGGTGGCTCACACCTGTCATCCTAGCTACTCAGGCGGCTGAGATCTGAGAATTGTGGTTCAAAACCAGCCCAGACAGGAAAATCCATGAGACTGTTCTCTCTCTCTCTCTCTCTCTCTCTCTCTCTCTCTCTCTCTCTCTCTCTCTCTCTCTCTCTCTCTCTCTCTCCTTTTTTCTTTTTTGCCGGTCCTGGGGCTTGAACTTCTATTGCTCAAAAATTAGTGCTCTACCACTTAGCCACAGCACCACTTCTGGTTTTTTTGAACAGTTCATTGGAAATAAGAGTCTCACAAAGTTTCCTGCTTGGGAGGGCTTCGAACCACCATCATCAGATCTCAGCCCTAGGAGTAGCTAGGATGATAGGCGGGAGCCACCAGCTCCCAGCTGTGAGACTCTTATCTCCAATTAACCACCAGAAATCTGGACATGGTGCTGTGGCTCCAATGGTAGAGTGCTAGCCTTGAGCAAAAGAAGCTCAGGGACAGTATCCAGGCCCTGAGTTCAAGCCCAAGGACTGGCAAAAAAAAGGAAGAAAGAAAGAAAGAAAGAAAGAAAGAAAGAAAGAAAGAAAGAAAGAAAGAAAGAAAGAAAGAAAGAAAGAAAGAAAGGAAGGAAGGAAGGAAGGAAGGAAGGAAGGAAGGAAAAGAAAAGCAAAAAAAGAAATCAAATGGCACTAGTGATTCATGTCTGTCATCCTAGCTACTTGGGAGGCTGAGATCTAAGGATCACAATTTGAAGCCAGCTTGGGAAAAGAAAAATTCATGAGACCCTTAGCTCCAGTGAACCCCCCCCCCAAAAAGGCAGAAGTGGAGCTGTGGCTCAAATGGTAGAGCACCCAGCCCTGAGTGAACAAAGCTAAAGGACAAAGCTCTGAGTTCAAGTCCAAGTACTCTGTCTCTGTCTCTGTCTCTCTCTCTGTCTCTGTCTGTCTGTCTGTCTGTCTGTCTGTCTGTCTGTCTGTCTGTCTCTCTCTCTCTCTCTCTCTCTCACACACACAGATGGCCCTGAGAACTGGAGTAAGGGAAGAATTAGACCAGATCAAAGAAGTCCATCACCAGCGGCAGAAGAGACAATAGCACCCCCTTTCTGCTCCCCCAGCCAGAACGTCTGTCTCCTTACGCATCAGTACCCATAGCCCAGCCAGAAAGGGGTGAAGGAGGAGGTCCCCCTGGACTATTTCATGAGCCAAAGCCTCTTTACTTCCTTCTGCAACCCTCAAGCTTAGATTTCACTGCTCACATCTGTTCCGGAAAGGTCTTTTTGTTCTTTGTCACCTGTGGCCAATGCAGAAGGGCCTGTAATGCGAAGCGTAAATATTTTCCCGGAATGTCAGGGCGCATGGTCCAGAAAACCAGGACAAACATTTCCTTATTTGTGTGTGCTTTGTTTCCTCCCACAGAGGTGACAAGAAAATCAACCAGGAATGATACACTGCGGTTGGGCAATTGTGAAGAAGCCTGTCCAACCAAGTGTGCCAGTAGGCTGGCTAGAAACACTGGGCTTTGGAATGGTAAGACAGTATGGTTCAGCGCTCTCCAGCCATCCATATTTGTCAGTCGTGGGGCTTGAACTCTGGGCCTGGACGCTGTCCCTGAGCTCTTCAGCTCAAGGCAAGCGCTCTACCCCTTGAGCCACAGCGCCACTTCTGGTTTTCTGGTGCGTTCCTTGGAGATCAGAGTCTCCTGGATTTTCCTGTCCCAGGGGGCTTTGAACCACGATCCTCAGATCTCAGCCTCCTGAGTAGCTAGGCTGACAGGCGTGAGCCACAGCAGCCCAGCTTTTAGCCATTTGTTTATATCATTTTTTCAGATGTGCTTTTGGCTTTATTTTCTTTTGTTCCAGGTCTGGTCCTTGAATTAGGGGGCCTAGGCTCTGTCCCTTTGTTGTTGTTGTTTTTTGTTTTTGTGTGTGTGTGTGTGTGTGTGTGTGTGTGTGTGTGTTCACTCAATGCTAGTGCTCCACCCTTTGAGCCACAGCTCCGCTCCCAGCTTTTTGCTGGTTCATCTGGAGAGAAGCGTCTCCTGCACTTTGCTTCCCCCAGCCTGGCTTTGAACCGGGATCCTCAGATTTCAGCCCTTTGTGTAACGAGGCTAGCAGGCACTAGGCACCAGCGTTTGATTGCCATGAGCCCTTCATGCCTCCAACCATAGCTCATAAAGGCGATCGTGTTGCTTTCCTTCCATGCATGCCTCGCTGCTCCTCTCCGAGGTCCAGAAAAGTACTTTCTAGAACAGAGGGGGGTATTTATCCAAAAGGAAGAAGCAGAAGGAGATTCCTGAGAGACAGACAGAAAGGAGGAAGAGTTCCTCCAGACGAGTTGGTTTTGTGTTTTGAAAAGACGCCCTAAAGGATCAAATTCAGTGGGACAGACCAGAGGCGCCGGGGAGGGGCTGGGTAGCTAGGTGCACACATCTGTAATCCCAGCTACCCCAGGAGGCGGACTCCTGAGGTTTGTGGTTTGAAACCAGCTTGGGCAGGAAAGTCTGTGAGACTCTTCTCTCCAATGAACCACCAAAAAAGCCAGAAGTGGAAATTGGGCTCAAGTGGTTAGAGGGTTAGCCTTGAGTGCAAATGCTCAGGGACAGCTTCTAGACCTTGAGTTCAAGGTCCAGGGCTGACGAGAGAGAGAGAGAGAGAGAGAGAGAGAGAGAGAGAGAGAGAGAGAGAGAGAGAGAGAGAGAGAGAGAGACAGACAGACAGACAGACAGACAGACAGACAGACAGACAGACAGACAGACAGACAGACAGAGACAGAGACAGAGACAGAGACAGAGACAGAGACAGAGAGACAGAGACAGAGGGAAATGGAGACAGAGACAGAGAGACAAAGAGAAAGACAGAGAGACAGAGACAGACAGACAGAGAGACAGACAAAGAGAAAGACAGAGAGACAGAGACAGAGGGAAATGGGGACAGAGACAGAGAAACAGACAAAGAGAGAGACAGAGAGACAGAGGGACATAGAGAGGCAGAGACAGAGAGAAAGAGAGACAGAGACAGAGAGACAAAGAGGTAGAGGAGAAATCTCAGTCAGGAGCAGCCCAGGTCCTGGTTTGTGGGTTGGAGAGGAACAGGTAGACATCAGAAGCAGGAGATGCAGGAAGACTCCAGAACACTCCAGAAGGGCCCCAGGTCACACACATAAATTATGATGGCAGAGAAGGGACTGGTTTAGAGAGATTAAGAGTGACCCCCCCCCCAGCCTCAAGTAAGGAGAAGGAAGAGGAGGTCTGGGGGTAGGGGTGGTGGGCAGAGATCTAGAAATGGAGGAGAATCATGCAAGGGAAAAGATTTAGGAAGGACTGGTCAGGCCGAGAGAAGCAATTTGATTACTGAATTTCTTTCACACATGGAGTAACATTGGGTAACGGTATTGTTGGTTAAGAGCGGTTGCTCTCCGGACCCCTCCCTCCAACTTCCGGTTACCAGGGCTTCCCTTAAAACCCCCAAACCACCCCCCCTTATCAAATATTCTGAGGAAATAACTCCAAAAATCAATCAATTAATTAGTGCCATGCATTGCTCTTGAGGGTTTTGGGGTTGTTTGTTGTTGTTTTTTGCTCCAGGTGGGTGCTCTACCACTTGAACCACAGCACCACTTCCAGTTTTCTGGTGGTTTCTTAGAGATAAAGAGTCTCATGGACTTTCCTGCCCAGGCTGGCTTCGAACCACCATCCTCAGATCTCAGCCTCCTGAGTAGCTAGGATGACAGGTATGAGCTACAGATGCTTGGTTTTCACTATCAGGCTTTAGTTGGTAACTTGTGTGTCCTTTTTTTTTTTAACCCCAGGGGGGAAACTGAGGCTTAGATACCCAGAAGGACTAGCTCAGGTCCAGAGGGATAATTAGGAAGAGTTGGTTCAGACTGACACTGGCATCCATTCCCAACTCTGGATTTCTGACTCTCTCTCCCCGCTGGCATTCCTTGCCTGTTTGAGTGTCTTATGCATAAATCCTGTCCCATGAATAAATGAATGGAGGGCATGAAGTAGTGATGAGAGGAGGCTGGGAAGGTGGCTTAGTGGTAGAGCACTCGCCTAGCATGCATGAGGCCCTGGGTTCGATTCCTCGGAACCACATACACAGGAAAAACCTGAAGTGGCGCTGTGGCTCAAGGGGTAGAGCACTAGCCTTGAGCAAAAAGAAGCTCAGGGACAGCACCCAGGCTCTGAGTTCAAGCCCCAGGACTGGCAAAAAACAAAAAATAATAAAGAGGTGATGAGGCCTGAGGATTAACCCTAGAGGCTAATCCTTTAGCTGGAGGCATTGAAGGAGCCCTGGTCTGGACTCATCCAGAGAAATGAAGGATAACAACTCCTTGCTTTTTAAAATGATTGGGGTGTTATTGGGGTGCAACAGACCAGCTCCACCGGAGCACTGGGACCGATGGGACAGGGATCTCGGGATAGGTGGGCAAGGAACTGGCGAAATAACAAACAGACACAGACTCAAAAGAGTTGCATCTGAGTGTATCTTTATTGAGAATTAACATTTTTATACAGTGTGTGAGTGTGACATAGGTTCTTGGTTTATTTAGGTACGTAATCAATTTTTAAGAAAAGCAAAGCATTGATAGATTATATGAAAATTGATGACTATCCCACCAACTGTTTAAGCTAAGTGGTGCGAAACAAGTCCAGCATATAGTTGAATGCATCATCTATTCACCCTTTTTATGTTTAATAATGAACAAACCTAAGACAGAGCTGTACTTATATTGTACTCTTTTTATTGTTTCCATATATTTTCAAGTCCCTTTGAAACCATCCTAAAAACCACTTCCAGGTTGAGTCAAGCATTCTCCATTTTCTATAATTTTAATCCCAATATTGGTTCACATAAATTTCTAATTGTTATTTTAAACCATCTTGTTATTGTTTTGATGATAAACACCATAATGGTCTAGATCTACCTAATCTGTGCATAAAATCTAATGAGTTCCAAAATACCCTTTTTCCTTTTACATGAATCCATCTATTTTCATCTTTATAAGCTCCTGTATAAGGCAATGGTTCATGGATCGGTTCAGGAAATGTGATATCACTAACTTTATATTTTGTGGGAAACCACCATCTATTCCCTATAATGTAAGCCGGACTAAACTTAGTCATAACTGTTGGGGGAATCTTTCTTTTCCTTTTAGTATCGGGGTTCCTTTTTCTAAAACTCTCTGAGCTTCTGGGATAACTCTTTCTAACTTAGTTTAATTCATGAATTCTGCCTGTTGTGACATATCTGGAAATTTTAAGTTTCTGTATTGACTATGCGTGAGCCGCAAAACTGCTTGTGACGTTGTAGAAGTTTCTGGAGGCAGCGTTATATCAGATGATAGATTGATTGGGCCATTGTCCACATTTAATCTTTGGTCCTTGTCTTTATTATTCAGAGAAGCCATCTCTCTTGGGCTGGAAAGAAACAACATGCTCTGTTCGCGGATCAATAGAAAAATAGCCAAAGCGAGAATAAAAGCAATGAATGTACAGCCAAGAAGAATATAGTAAGAATAAAGGTCGAGGCTATAAAGGTGCAGCCAAGTGTATGGGAAGCCTTGAACCAACACCCCCTTCCTGGGGGCATGCTTCCTTGAAGCTCTTTGTCTAACGCCATCTCTCACGCAGACTCCGCAGTGGGTGGCGTGGCTTTGGGGTTTTGAACTCAGGTCCTCACACCGACTAGGTGAGCACACTCTACTAGAACCACCCCAAACCCAGTCCTTTTTGCTCTAGTTTGTCTTCCAGGTAGGGTCTCCTACGTGGGCCCAGGTGGGCCTCAAACTGGGATCCTTCCTATTTCTGCCTCCTGTGTAGCTGGAACTACAGGCATGCGCTACCATGCCAGGTGCTGGCTTCTTTGGGTTCTGGGCTCAGGTACTTTCTTCCTGGGGTTTTCCCCAACCTAAGTCTCTTATTCCTTCTGGGAAGAAATTTTCATGTCTGGTCCTGAGCCAACCATGGACATCCTCTTGGCACCACTTTCCTTACCAGAACATTCTCCCCTAGCTCTGGCTTTCTGTACACTTACTATTTTTTTTTCTTTTTGTCGGTCGTGGGGCTTGAACTCAGGGCCTGAGTGCTCTCCTGAGCTCTTTTGCTCAAGACTAGCGCTCTACCACTTGGAGCCACAGCACCACTTCCTGTTTTCTGGTGGCTCATTGGAGGTAAGAGTCTCATGGACTTTCTAGTCGGGGCTGGCTTTGAACCACAATCTTCCAATCTTCAGCCTCCTAAGGAGCTAGGATGATAGGTGTGAGCCACCGGTGCCTAGCTATGCTTCTTGATTCTTCTAGAAGCATGAACAGGCAAAGCCTTGGGGCTCATTCAGGCCCAAAGCACTCAATAAGCGTTAGTCAATTTTCGATTTCTTCACCAGTTTTTGAAATATCTTCTTGCAATTATGGATGAAAGCAACTTTTAATGTGGCCATCTCATCTTTCCAAACAGAGGCCAATCTGTGGCCCCCAGAACAAGCTAGTCCTTCTGGCAACACCCACACCCCAATCTTGTGTGAGACCCCCCCGTCCCGCCCCGCATCAGAGTCCATGTTTGTGCGTTGACATGAGCTGGGATTGAGGTACTCAATAATGTCCTTTCTTTTTCCTTTTGTGTATGTGTGTGGGGGGACTTGAACTCAGGGCCTTGGCCTTTTTATTTTTTAAATCAAGGCTGATGCTCTACCCCTTGAGCCACAGCTCCACTTTCGGCTTTTTGATGGCTCACGGGAGATAAAGAGTTTGACAGACTTTCCCATCGTGGGCTGGCCTTGATCTGCGATCCTCCAGATCTCAGCCTCCTGAGACGCTTGGATGACAGGCGTGGGCCCCTGACACTAAACCAAACAAGGTCCTCTTTAGAACCCAGGGTGCTACGTGGTAGCAAAAGCCAGGTCTTAGAAATCCACAAGTGAGGGCTGGGAAGGTGGCTCAGTGGTAGAGTGCTCGCCTCGCATGCATGAGGCCCTGGGTTCCTCAGTGCCCCACACACAGAAAAAGCCAGGAGTGGCACTGTGGCTCAAGTGGTAGAGCACCAGCCTTGAGCCTAGAGAGGTTCAGGGACAGTGCCCAGGCCCTGAGTTCAAGCCCCAGGGCTGGCAAAAAGAAAAAAGAAACCCACAAAGTAGAGACACTTTCCTCCTCTCCCTGCAGCCCTCCCTCCCACAACCCTACTAATCTATATTCCCCCTTCTAGAAAACACAGAAACCACAGCCTGGCACCTGGGTCTGGTTCTCTAGAACCCAAACAAGTTTACAAGGGAGGTGCACACAGGGTTAGTTTTTTTTTTTTTTTTTTTTGTAGTTGCTGCTGTGACCCAGTCTCCCCTTCCCCCACCCCCCTCACCCCTCCCTCTTGGAACCCAAGAATCAAGGAACTAGCAAACCTGCCCTCAGGCTGTGGGAAGGGCACCTGAGACCTGTTGGGAAACAGGATGGGGCCTGTCCCCTTTGAGGTCCCCAAGACTGGATAAAGGGGCTCCCAGAGAAACAGCAAGAGGCAGATCTGTTCAGGTCTTGGACCTACCACTGCAGGCATGAGGTTCCTCTTCCTTGACCTGCTGTTCCTGGGGGCCTTGGGTGAGTACAGGGGTCCCCGGTGTGGGGGCAGGAAGTGGGAAGAGTCTCAGCTGCTCAAGGCTCTGCTCTGAGCCTACCTAGCTGTCATTATGTTCTCTTGGGGTCTCCTAAGATCTTTGAAATCCATACACTCTGTGTGTGTGTGTGTGTGTGTGTGTGTGTGTGTGTGTGATGGGCCTTGAACTCAGGGCCTGGGCACTGTCCCTGAGCTCTTTTTTGCTCAAGGCTGGCATTCTACCACTTGAGCCACAGCACCACTTGTGGTTTTCTGGTGGTTCATTGGAGATAAGAGTCTCACGGATTTTCCTGCCCAGGCTGGCTTTGAACCATGACCCTCAGATCTCAGCCTCCTGAGTAGCTAGGATGACAGGTGTGAGCCACTGGTGCCCGGCTTGAACCTTTTTTGAATTCCTCTTCCTCCTCCTACTCTTTTTCTTCTTTCTTTCTTTCCTAGGATTGTGCTTGGCTGCACCTAGAGAGAATGTTCGATGGTGCACCATCTCCCAACCCGAGGCCACCAAATGCTCCAAGTGGCAGAAGAACATGGAAAAAATAGGAGGTCCCCCCATCAGCTGTGTCAGGAAGAAATCCACTCGTCAGTGCATGGACGCCATTGTGGTGAGCCAGAGAGGACAAGGCTCCATGGGGGAGGAGGGGAGGGAAGCAGGAGACAGGTGGATGGAATGTTCCAGAAAGTAGGCTGACCCTGGAGCCCTCTCTATGCTGCAGACTGGGCATCTGTAAATTGGGAAGAGTCTTCTTGCAGAAGAAATGATAGGCTCATGCCTGTCACCCTAGCTACTCAGGAGGCTGAGAGCTGAGGATCACGGTTCGAAGCCAGCCTGGGCAGGAAAATCCATGAGATTCTTTTTTTTTGGGGGGGTGGGGGAGGGCTGGCGCTCTACCACTTGAACCATAGCTCCACTTCCAGCTTTCAGGCAGGGTCCTTGGAGATAAGAGTCTCACAGACTTTCTTGCCTGGGCTGGCTCTGAACTGCCATGCTCCAGATCTTCGTCTCCTGAGTAGCTAGGATGACAGGCGTGAGCCACGGAGCCCGGCTGAAAGCTGATCTTTTAAAATTCCCTTCCCACCATGGCCGGATGCTTTGCTGAAACCCTGACGGCCCATTGTTTTCTGGACTGCGTAGGTTTCCTTTGGAAGTTGATCGGGCCCCTTTTCTTCCAGGCGAAGAAGGCAGATGCCATGACCCTCGATGTCAGCTTGATGTTGGACGCAGGGCTAGACTCCTACAAACTTCGACCCATAGCTGCAGAAGTCTATGGAACGGAAGCCCGTGAGTTCCCCCCTGGGCAAGGCCTGTGCTGGGGTGGGGGGTGGGAGGAGAAGAGGACTCAAAGTAGATGGGCATGTGGTGAACACCGGGGTAAAAAGACAAGAACCTCCTAACCAGAGCCAGCCAGGTGTGGGTGGCTCCTGCCTGTCATCCTAGCTATTCAGGAGGCTGAGATCCGAGGATCACGGTTTGAGGCCAGCTGGTCGTGGGGCTTGAACTCAGCCTAGGCGCTGTCCCTGAGCTCTTTTGCTCAAGGCAGGTGCTCTACCCCTTGAGCCACCACACCACTCCTGGTTTTCTGAGTGGTTTATTGGAGAGAAGAGTCTCACAGACTTTTCCTGCCTGGGCTGGCTTCGAACCACGATCCTCAGATCTCAGCCTCCTGAGTAGCTAGGATGATAGGCGGGAGCTACCAGGACTTGGTCCAAACTAAGGCTTTCTCTTCTCTGTCTTCTGCTTACAGAACCCCAGACCCACGTTTACGCTGTGGCCGTGGTGAAAAGCAGCAGCTCATTACAACTGAACCAGCTGCGAGGTGCGAGATCCTGCCACTCGGGCCTGGGCGAGGCCGCTGGCTGGACGATTCCACTAGGTCTCCTCCGTCTATCTCTGAACTGGAAAGGCCCCCCAGAACCCCTGGAAGCAGGTAAGATGTTATGGGGGGGCATGGCTGAATGATACCCAGGCAAGGCTCCACTTCTTTCTTTATTTGGTGGTGGGGCTTGAACTCAAGGCCCTGGGTGCTGTGTCCCTGAATTCTTTGTGCTCAAGGCTGGGCGCTCCACCACCTGAGCCACAGCGCCACTTCTGGTTTTCTGGTGGTTCATTGGACATAAGAGTCTCACGGGCTTTCTCTCCCTGGGGTTGGCTTTGAACCGCGATCCTCAGATCTCAGCCTCCTGAGTAGCTAGGGTGACAGGCGGGAGCCACCAGTGCCTGGCTTATAGGCCAGGCTTTCTGGTATAGGCACAGGTATGGATGATCGGGGGGGGGGATCGGGGGGGGGGGAGACCCATTTTGGGGTGATCTTGAGGGCCTCTTTAGGTTTTCAGGAAAGGCCACATGTCTGGAGTTGCCAGTTTTGCTCTGGAGTATAGAAGAAGTGGGGTGTGTTGGGGGGGTCTCTCCATTTTGGGGGTGCGTGCGGGGGAGTGGTGTGGCTCATGCAGTCCAGGCCACTCACCTCTCTGCGTATATCCCCCCACACACACCTCCGTCTCTGTGTTCAACAGCCGTAGCCAAGTTCTTCTCCAGCAGCTGTGTCCCGGGGGCCGACAGGACTCGCTTCCCCAATCTGTGTCACCTGTGTGCTGGGACAAGGACCAAAAAGTGTGCCTTCTCCTCCCAGGAGCCCTACTTTGGCAACCGAGGGGCCTTCAAGTGAGTGACCAATCCCTCCCTCCCAGAGGAGCTGGGCCTCCTGGAGACGCCGGGAGACGCCACAGATTTTCCTTCCTCTTCTTCCTTCCTTCCTTCTTTCCTTCCTTCCTTCCTTCCTTCCTTCCTTCCTCCCTCCCTCCCTTCTTTCATTCTTTTTTCCTTCCTTTCTTCCTTGCTTCTTTCTTTTTTCCTTCCTTCCTCCCTCCATCCTTCCCTCCCACCCTTTCTGCCTCTCTCCTACCCTTCCTCTCTCCCTCCTTCTCTCCCTTCCTGCCTCCTTCCCTTCCTTCCTTCCCACCTTCCTTCTTTCTTTGCTTCCTTTCTTCCTTGCGTCTTTCTTGCTTCTTTTCTTTCTTTTTCTTCCTTCCTTCCTTCCTCCCTTCCTCCCTCCCTGACTCCCTTTCTTTCTTTCTTCCTTCCTTCCTTCTTTCTTTCTTTCTTTCATTCTTTTCTTCCTTGCTTCTTTCTTTCTCTTTTCCTTCCTTCTTTCTTCTTTCTTTTTTCTTTCTTTCTTTCTCTTTTCCTTCTTTCTTTCTTTCTTTCCTTCTTCTTCTGCTTTCTTTCTTCTTCTTCTTCTTCTTCTTCTTCTTCTTTTTCCTTCTTCTTCTTCTTCTTCTTCTTCTTCTTCTTCTTCTTCTTCTTCTTCTTCTTCTTCTTCTTCTTCTTCTTTTTCTTCTTTCTTTCTTTTTTCTTCCTCCCTTCATCCCTGCCTCCCTCTCTTTCTTTCTTTCTTTCTTTTTCTTTTCCTTCCTTCCTTCTTTCCTTCATCCCTCCCTTCATTCCTTCTTTCCTTTCTTCCTTTTTTTTTTCTTTTTGATGTGGTCCTGGGGCTTAAACTCAGGGCCTGGGCACTGTCCCTGAGCTTCTTCAGCTTGAAGGTTTCCTTCTACCACAAGCTGCACATGTAGATTGTATGTGTGTATGGGGAAGGGGTGGTGGTGGTAGTACATTAGAGCTGAGAGTCTGATACCCTTTCCTGCCTGGGCTGGCTTTGAACCGTGATCCTCAGCTCTCAGCCTCCTGAGTGGCTAGGCTGACCAAAACTCCTTTATTTAGAAAAAAAATTAATTTTTTTCAGTTTGCGAACTTCTTTAGGAAGGACAGGGAGTGGACCCCACCATGTTGTCTTGTGGGGTACAGATGCCCACAGGAGCTCATGTGAAGAGTTCCTGGGGAGGGAGAACTCATTCACCCTCATTTCGCAGATGTCTGAGGGACGGCGCTGGAGATGTGGCTTTTATGCAGCATAGCACCCTACTTGGTAAGAACAAACAGCTATCCTCTTCCTTTAATGCCGGTCCTAGGCCTCGAACTCAGGGCCCGAGCGCTGTCCCTGAGCTTTGTGTGCTTGAGGCTGGTGCTCTACCACTTGAGCCACAGCTCCGTTTCCAGCTTAATGCTTGCAGATTGGAGAGAAGGGTCTCATGGATTTTCTCTCTTGCCTGGACTGGCTTCGAACCACGATCTTCAGATCTCAGCCTTTTCCTTCTCTCCCTTCCCCAGAGGTGTTGACCGATGCAGCCAAGAGAGACCAGTATAAATTACTATGCCCCGACAACACTTGGAAACCTGTACATGAATATAAGCAGTGTCACCTGTCCAGGATCCCTTCCCACGCTGTGGTGGCCCGGAGTGAGGATGGCAGGGAAGATTCCATCTGGCAAGTTCTCCGCCAGGCCCAGGTAGCCCCACCTATGGCCCTTTCCATCCACACTCAATGTCTGGGGTGCTCAACCATTTGAACCACGCATCCAGTCCTGCTTTGTGTGTATCCTGGCATTGGAACTTAAGGTCTGGGCTCTGTCCCTAAGCTTTTTTTTTTGCTCAAGGCTAGCGCTCTACCACTTGAGCCACAGTGCCACTTCCAACTTTTTTCTTTTTGCTTATGTGTTGCTGAGGAATCGAACCCAGGGCCTCAGGCATGCAAGGCAAGCGCTCTACCACTGAGCCACCTTCCCAGGTCCCCCCCCCCCCGCCTCTCTAACATCAGTTTTGGGGTTTCTGTTGCTATTTCAACTTAGGAAAGCTTTGGAAAACAGTCATCAGAGTTCAAGCTCTTTGGCTCCCCTGGTGGACAGAAGAATTTACTGTTCAAGGATTTCACCATTGGGTTTTTGAGGGTGCCTCCCAGGATTGACGCTAAGCTATACTTGGGATCCAGACACATCACTGCGTTCCAGAACCTGAAAGAAAGTGAGTGAACCATGAAAGAAAGTGAGTGGCAATGTGTGGGTGAATCTTCTGAATAGTGGATCCTTTCTAAAGGACTCTTCTATCTCATGGTGACTGGCAAGTGTGTGTGTGTGTGTGTGTGTGTGTGTGTGTGTGTGTGTGTGCACGCTCTAACACAGACCCACAGAAACACAGACTGTATCCAAACCCTCCTTGGCCATTTGTTGGGGTGAAGACTGAACTCTGTGTTTACAGAGACAAGGATTAGAAGTCAGAGAAACTCCTCAAAGAATTGGAAATTAGAAACATAGATTCGAAGGGCTGGGACGGTGGCTCAGTGGTAGAGTGCTTGCCTTGCATGCATGAAGCCCTGGGTTCGATTCCTCAGCACCACATACACAGAAAAAGCCGGAAGTGGAGCTGTGGCTCAAGGGGTAGAGCGCTAGCCTTGAGCAAAAAGAAGTTCAGGGACAGCACCCAGGCCCTGAGTTCAAGCCCCAGGGCTGGCAAAAAACAAAAAAGCAAAGCAAAGCAAAGAAACACAGATTTGAGAAGAAGAGGAGAAGTGGGAATGGAAAAACATGGATCTCACTTTCTTGAGAGGCAGATAGTTTTGTCCCAGTATGCCTGGCTCGTTTGTTGAGATGAGGTCATTCTTCTTTTTGATCGGTTGTGGGGCTTAAAACTACGGGCCTGGGCGCTGTCCCTCAGCTCTTCAGCTCAAGGTGAGCGCTCTACCACTTGAGCCACAGCGCCACTTCCAGTTTTCTGGTGGTTCATTGGAGATCAGAGTCGAGCGGCCTTTCCTGCCCGGGCTGGCCTTGAACCGCGATCCTCAGATCTCAGCCTCCACTGAGTAGCTAGGATGACAGGCGTGTGAGCTACTGGGTACCATCCTGTTTCACCCATTGGTTTGTCTATCTCCTCAGGTGAGGAAGAAGTAACAGCAAGAAGTTCCCGGATTTCCTGGTGTGCTGTGGGGAGCGATGAACTACGCAAGTGTGAGCGATGGAGCCACCTAAGCCAGGGCAAGGTGATCTGCACCGTGGCCTCCACCACGGAAGACTGCCTTGTTGCTATCCTGGTAGGTTGGGCAGTGTCCCCAAGATGTGTGTGTGTGGGGGGAGAGGTCAAGGGACCCAGGCCAATGGGCCTTGTGCAAAAGAGGTGGAGGGTTTAAGTCAAAAAGAGGGTGTTGTTAGGCCGGGAGTGGTAGCTCACGCCTGTAATCCCAGCTACTCAGGAGGCTGGAATCTCAAGGATTGGAGTTCCAAGGCTGCCCCGGCAGGAGGGGGGGGGGAGGGGACTCTTCTCTTCAATTACATTAGCCAAAAGATGAACCACTGGAAGTGGAGTTGTGGTTCAAGGGGTGGAGCACCAGCCTTGAGTAACAAAGCAAAAGGAACAGAGATTAGGCCCTGAGTTCAAACTCCAGGACTGGCCCCACCCCCCAAAAAAGACTATAATGGAGGGAGAGGAAGGGGGTCCCTGTATCTTTTATTGTAACAATAATTGAGGATTATTGTAGAAAATAGGAAAATGTGGGCAAGGTTGTGATATTAACATAACACCAAACGGGGGGTGGGGGGGAGGGAAGAAAGAGAGGGAGAAAGACACTCATAGACACAATCGGCTGTATCTGTACAGAAAGCGGAGTCGGACGGCATGAGTTTGGATGGAGGCTTCATCTACACTGCTGGCAGATGTGGTCTAGTACCTGTCCTGGCTGAGAACCAAAGTATGTGACATGGGCCTCCCTCCCCTTCTCCAGGAGGCTGGGATAATGGGGGTGGGGTGGGGAGGGGCTAGGGACCCAGGGGAGATGTTAAGATGGATAGATCTGTTCACACAAGAGGCTCAAGGGAAGGATTAAACAAAAGGAGCCATGTTCACACACACACACACACACACACACACACACACACACACACACACACACACACAAAGCTGGGGCATCTCATTAAATCTCAGTATTGAATGCCATGTTACTCTTGCTTTTGCTCTTTGCAGAATCCACAAAGAGTAATGGTCCTGATTGTGTGAACCGACCGCCTGAAGGTAAGTTAGGATCAGTTGGTCAAGAATAAGTTCTTAAAAGTTGGGTGCCCGTGGCTCACACGCCTGTCATCCTAGCTACTCAGGAGGCTGAGATCTGAGGATCGTGGTTCAAAGCCAGCCCAGGGCAGGAATTTCCGTGAGACTCTGATCTCCAATCAACCACTAGAAAACCGGAAGTGGCGCTGTGGCTCAAGTGGTAGAGCGCTCACCTTGAGCAAAAGAGCTGAGGGACAGCGCCCAGGCCCTGAGTTCAAGTCCCACAACTGACCAAAAGAAAAAGAAAGAAAAAAAATAGTCAGCATTTGTAATTAGTTTGATTTCATAACCCCGGACAGTCTTCCTGTGATACAGGACAGTAGCAGCAGCTTTTTTTTCTCTCCTTTGGTCTATGGTCTATATAACATTTGAGGCCAACTATTTGGTGATGCTTCTAGAACTGTTTTGGCCTGAGTTGGACACAGCTATATTTTCCACATGCCAGATGTCTCCTAGGTTGACTTGCTCTTCTGTTGTCTGTTTCTCAAGGCTACCTGGCTGTGGCATTAGTGATGAAAGAAAATACAGAAATCACCTGGAACTCTCTAGAAGGCAAGAAGTCCTGCCATACCGCTGTGGGCAGAACTGCAGGCTGGAACATTCCCATAGGCTTGCTCTTCAACCAGACAGGCTCGTGCAAATTTGGTAAGGAAGCCTCAGGGTATGGAGGGAGGACCATTCTGTGCTGTGGAACCTTCTGGAAGGAAGAGGGTTTGCAGGCTGCCAGGGTGGGGATGGGGGAAACAGGTGGGGTGGGGGTGGGGGTCCTCTTTAGATATAAACAAGTAGTCTCTGTGTTATCCTAGCCAGCTACTCAGGAGGCTGAGATCTGAGGATTACGGTTCAAAGCCCACCTAGTCAGGGAAGTCCCTGAATCTTTTTTATTCCCCCCCCCCCTCAGTACTGGGGTTTGAACTAGGGGCTTGAACGCTGTCCCTGAGATCTTTGTGCTCAAGGCTAGCTAGTGCTCTACCACGTTGAGCTACAGCGTCACTTCCGGTTTGCTGGTGGTTTATTGGAGATAAGAGTCTCACAGACTTTCCTGCCCTGGCTGGCTTTGAACCATGATCCTCAGATCTCAGCCTCCTGAGTAGCTGGGATGACAGGCGTGAGCCACCAACACCTGACTCCATGAGACTCTTTATCTCTAATTATTCACCAAAATAGCTGCAAATGGACCTGTGGCTCAGATGGTAGGGCACTAGTCTTGAGCAGAAAAAAAAACAAACCAAAAACAAAAACTTAGAGACAGAGCCGAGGCTCCTGAGTTGAAGGCCCAAGACTGTCACCAATAGATAGATAGATAGATAGATAGATAGATAGATAGATAGATAGATAGATAGATAGATAGATAGATAGATAGATAAATAGAGAAATCAGATCCTGGAGTAGATTTGCAGTATGTTCTTCTGTAGAAGCTCAACATGGTCCTCAATTGAGCCTGTAGGACTAGGCCGAGGAAGTCAGGACTCTGACTCTGAAATTGTACAGTTGCAACTCTCTCTAGCCTTCGCTTGCCCCATGGACGTCTAGAATCTGAACTCCTTCTGATGTCTGGTAGGTTTCAGAACTGAAATCCATCTGTGTCACCTGCAGACACAGATGGACCAACAGGCCCCATGGCTTGGGTTAGCCAGGCCTTCATCTGCATTGTTTCCTTCCCTCCAGGTGAATTCTTTAGTCAAAGCTGTGCCCCTGGGTCTGAGCCGACATCCAGTCTCTGTGCTCTGTGTGTCGGGGATGAGACGGGCCAGCATAAATGTGCAGCTAACAGCAGTGAGAGATATTTCGGCTACACTGGGGCTTTGAGGTAAGTCGAGACCTGAAAGTTCTCAGTACAAGGCCTCGGCCTTCATCTTGAAGAATATTGGGGGCACTGTAGGGCTAAGGGATTTTTATTTAAGGCTGTAAACCTATAAAGCATAGATATATAATATATAGAACTCATAAGCCATAAAATATATAATATATAGCATATAATTATTAATTATATATACTATAATACATATATATGTGTGTGTATATACACGTGTATATATGAATGTTTGTGTGTGTATATGTGAGTGTGTGTGCTTGTCTTTGCTTCTTAGCTTGGCGATATTAAATTTTTCGTTACTCTGATTGATTTGCACACACACACACAATTAAACAGACTTTGTTTCTGGTATTAGGGCTTCAGCTCAGAGCCTGGGTGCTGTCCCTTAGTTTTTTTTTTACTAAAGGCTGATCTTCTACCACTTGAGGTACAGCTCCACTTCCAATTTTTGCTGTTGTTGGTGGTGGGGTTTTTTTTGCCAGTCCTGGGGCTTGAACTCAGGTTGTGGGCACTCTACCACTTGAGCCACAGCGCCACCTGCAGCTTTTTCTGTGTCTGTGGTGCTGAGGAATGGAACCCAGGGCTTCATGCATGCTAGGCAAGCACTCCTGGAAAGACTTTCATCATTTCTGGGCTCACTCACACGTTACAGTTTCTGAAATGCATCTAACAAACTTTTCTTTTTTAACCAGAAGTCTAATAGATTCTCTTTGTCTTGTGATTTTTATTTTCCCTTTTTTTGTGTGTGGATATATTTTAGGTGCCTGGTGGAGAAGTCAGGAGACGTTGCATTTGTGAAAGATTCCACCATCTTCCAGAATGCCGAGGGTAGGGGAACTGTCAAGCTTTTTGCGCTTTTTCTTCCCAGCAGACCCTCATATTCAAAAGTCACAATAGGCCAGACTTTCCCATAAAATCAGATCCTTGGAATGAAAATAATTCAAAAAATCTTCAGCTCCCCAGGCAACCCCTGTAGATGCCACCATAAAAATTTCACACTTGAGCTCGCTGTCAGCTGATTATACGGTGGAAAATTCCTTCCTGGAGTTGTATACGAAACAGAATGATTTTTGCATTTAGATTAGGGTCCTGGCCCCAAGCTAGCTCAGTTAATTATGTGCATGCAAATATTCCCAAAACCAGAAGAAGAAGAAGCAGGAGGAGGAGGAAAAGGAGGAGGAGGAGGAGGAGAGAGGAGGAGGAGGAGGAGGAGGAGGAGGAGGAGGAGGAGGAGGAGGAGGAGGAAGGAGAGGAAGGAGAGGAAAAAGCAGAAGGAGAAGGAGGAGGAGAAGAAGGAAGAGGTGGAAGAGGAGGAAGAGGAGGAGAAGGAGGAGAAGGAGAAGGAGAAGGAGGAGGAAGAGGAAGAGGAGGAGGAAGAAGAGGAGGAGGAAGGAGGAGGAAGAGGAAGGAGGAGGAAGAGGAAGGAGAGGAAGGGGAGGAAGAAGGAGAAGGAGGAGAAGGAGAAGGAGAAGGAGGAGGAGGAGGAGGAGGAGGAGAAGGAGAAGGAGGAGAAGGAGGAGAAGGAGGAGAAGGAGGAGAAGGAGGAGAAGGAGGAGAAGGAGGAGAAGGAGGAGAAGGAGGAGAAGGAGGAGAAGGAGGAGAAGGAGGAGAAGAAGGAGAAGAAGGAGAAGAAGGAGAAGAAGGAGAAGAAGAAGAAGAAGAAGAAGAAGAAGAAGAAGAAGAAGAAGAAGAAGAAGAAGAAGAAGAAGAAGAAGAAGAAGAAGAAGAAGAAGAAGAAGAAGAAGAAGAAGAAGAAGAAGAAGAAGAAGAAGAAGAAGAAGAAGAAGAAGAAGAAGAAGAAGAAGAAGAAGAAGAAGAAGAAGAAGAAGAATCCTAAGTCCAAAACATGGGCACTGTCTCTATGCTTTTTTGCTTAAAGGTGGTGTTCTACCATTTGAGCCATTCTGCCTTTTTGGTGATTAATCAAAGACTGAGTCTTCTATACTTTCCTGCCTGGGTGGGCTTTGAACCATGATCCTCAGATCTCAGCCTCCTGAGTAGCTGGGATGACAGGGGTGAGCTACCAGGACCCCTGGCCTTGCCTTTATCTATTTATTTTTCTTGAATAGAGTCTCCTATCTGGGCTGGCTTGGACTGTGAACCTCCTATTTTTACACTTCTTTTACAGTTGGGATCATAGACATGAATGAACCACTGGGCCCCAGGTTAGAAAAAGAACTTTGGTAGCAGGTGTCCACTTGGCTTTCTCCCTGAATAGCATGTTAACACGTGCCTACAACTCCAGTGTTAGGAATAGCCAGAGTCCACATAGCTCATGCAGGACAAAGGTTCATTCATTCTGTCTTCACGAAAGCCCCAATGGGACCATTACCTGGGACTCCAGGACCAAATAGGGCCTCCGGGTTTAATGCCACCTTCCTTCTCTCTCCAGGAAAAAACACAGAGGCATGGGCTAGAGACTTAAAACTTGAGGACTATGAGCTGTTGTGTCTGGATGGCTCTCGGAAGCCGGTGACTGAGGCTCGGAGATGTCACCTGGCTATGGCCCCAAACCACGCTGTGGTATCTCGGTCAGAGAAGGCAAACGTTGTTGAACAAGTGTTGCTGGAGCAACAGGTATGCGGCATCGTGATCACTGGTGTGTTGTTGTTTTATTTTATTTTTTTGTCGGTCATGGGGCTTGAACTCAGGGCCTGGGTGCTGTCCCTGAGCTCTTCAGCTCAAGGCTGGTGCTCTACCACTTGAGCCACAGCGCCATTTCCAACTGTGGTTCATTGGAGATAAGAGTCTCACTGGGATTTTCCTGCCTGGGCTGGCCTCAAACTGCGATCCTCCAGCACACCCTCCAGTCTTCGTGGTGTATTCCCTTATTGTCTATTTTTCTGTCCCAGATTCTGTTTGGAAGAACTGGACAGAGGTGTCCGGGAGAGTTTTGTCTATTCCAGTCAGACACAAAAAACCTCCTATTCAATGACAACACCGAGTGTCTAGCCAGACTGCAGGGCAAAACAACCTATGTGAAGTTCCTGGGACAGCAGTACGTCACTGCCACAACTACACTGACACAATGCTCCACCTCCCGTAAGTGAAACTTCCCTGGGTAGCAGCATGTATGAAGGTCAGAGGAAAGGTCAAGGGGTGTGTGTGTGGGTACCGCTGCATTGTGGGAAAATCCATCACCGTCAGGAAACATTCGATTCTAATTCCATTTATTTCTTTATCATTTTATTTTCTTCTTTTATTTTGGTACCCATGGTGGGATTTGAACTCAGGACCTCATGCTGTCCCTGGGCTTTAAAAGACTCTCTACCATTTGAGCCACGGCTCCACTTCTAGCTTTTTGTGTGTGTGGTGGTTCATTGGAGAATAAGAGTTTCATAGACTTCTCACCCTGGGCTGGTTTTTGAACCAGGATCCTCAGATCTCAGCCTCCTGAGTAGCTAGGATGACAGGCATGAGCCACTGGTGCCCAGAAGTAAGATTTTTGAGGGGGGTGGGATTGTGGTTTAGTGGGAGAGTGTTTGCCTAGCATGCATGAGGCCCTGGGTTCAATTCCTGGGTACCAAAGAAACAAGAGCAACAACAAAAAGTCATTAAATAAAAATACTTTATAAAAAGAAGTTGTATTTTGAAATACAAAGTCTCCTTGTGAACTTAACTTTAAAAAATGCTTAACAGGAAAAATAACCTTGTCCCTTATTTGAACTAAGGACTATATTTAACTAAGGATTCTTTTTTTATTTTATTTTTCTTTCTTTTTTTCTTCTACTAAGGATGTTTTTTCTCTTTTTTTTTTTGCCAGTCCCGGGGCTTGTACTCAAGGCCTAGGTGCTGTCTTTGAGCCTTTTTTATGCTCAAGACTAGTGCTCTACCACTTGAGCCACAGTGCCATTTCTGGCTTTTCTCCATAATTTATTAGAGATAAGAGTCTCATGGACTTTTCTTACTGGGCTGGCTTCGAACCGCAATCCTCAGATCTCCTGAGTAGCTAGGAATGTAGGCATAAGCCACCAGCGCCCAACAAGGATCCTTTTAAACGAAGATGTTTTCCAAAAATCAGCCACTTAAAAAAAAAAATTGCTTTGACAGTTTTATGTACTGTTCACTAAATACATACTGGATTAAAAAGAAGAAGATGATGACTTTTAGAAGTGCTTTTTGAATTTTTTTTTATTACGTACATATTTTCTTCCAGAAGGATTCATAACTTTCACTAGACAGACAAAGCTAAACAGGGCCGAGCAGGGTAATACATGCCTATAATCCCAGCACTAGCGAAGGCAGAGGTAGGAAGATCCTGAGTTCCCGGCCAGCCTGGGACTACAGCATGAGCCCTGGTCTCCAGCATCTGGCTTGCCTTCTTGATCTATTGGTTTCTCCTGATTTATTCAAACCTCCATTTCTGAACTCATCCCGCAGCACTCCTGGATGCCTGTGCTTTCCTAGAGAAGTAAAACTCAAAAAGAAGATGACCCAGACTCCCCAGGAGCCTGCACCCCGATTCCTACATGGACTAAGCTCCAGTACCCCTGTCTGCCCTTCTCGATCTCCTGTTGTCACTTGGAAGAAATAAAAATCAGAGAGCCATTGTTGGATGTCTGTCTTTCTTAAGGCGTCTTTTATCATCATGTGTATGTTTGTGTGTGTGTGTGTGTGTGTGTGTGTGTGTGTGTGTGTGTGTGTGTGTGTGTGTGTGTGTGCAAGTAATTGGGGCTAGGGCTTGAGCTCAGGGCCTGGGCACGCTAGCCTTTAAGCACCCTATTTCCAGGAGGGTGCTCTACTGCTTGGTTCACATCCATACACAATCACACAAAACCACGCAAAGCGACTGACATGCATGGCCATCGGCCCTGCCTTTGACACAGGCTCACTTAGACGTGAGTGCAATGGTCCTGGCGCTGTCCTGGGGATACTGAGGCAGAGGAGTTTTGGTCACGGAGCCCCAGAGAGCCATTGCCACAGCCCAGAAGCCGCCTGCAGACACGGCTCCTACACACTGCATCCAGTAGCAAGTAGAAGGTAGCACTGATGCCACAGTGGGTGATGGCGATGATTCTGGTGATCTGGACGCCAGTGTCCAGTCTGCGCCTGATCTTGCAGTCCTGCAGGGGTGTGGAGGGAGGCTGGATGGTGGAGAGGAGCAGGGCGACCTGGTATGGTGCCCACGTGAGAAGGAAGATCAGCATCAGCAGGAAAACCAACCGGGCAAGGTCATCCTGCCGGGCGCTCAAGGTCAACGTGGAACTCATCCGCACGCCACAGAATAACCACACGGCCAAAGGGATTGCCAGGAGCAGAATGTTCATTTTTAAGGTCAGGAAGTATTTCCAGGAGGGCTCGGCTGATGGTGGAAAAGGCTGCTGGCTCCAAGCACATTTCCACGTCTGACTCTGCAGGGAAGGTTGATAGAAGGCCAACTCGGGCAAATTCACCCCCACAGCCAATCCCCAAGCCAGAATGCTGGTGAGGATTTTCCCAGCTGTGGTTTCCAGGCCCGGTGTCAGCCATCGCGCGTGCAAGGACGCTTGATACGTCTGCAGGATCAGCACAACCAGGAAGGCCACCTTGCTGTACACGGCCACTGAGTGGCAGCCGGTGACCACGGTACACGTGAGATCCCCCAGATTTGTCTGCTGGGAGATGGGGTGAGCCCAGAAAGGCAGGGGAAGCCAGAAGCAGAAGTTCGAGACAGCCAACTGGAGGAAATAGACCTTCCCCTGGTGTTTGAGGCCTTTGTGTTTTACCAGGAGAAACACCATCAACACACCATCCAGGAGACCCAGCACGCAGATGATGGAGAAGAGCCAGGGCATCTGCTGGGCCGTGAGGACGCTGACCGGATTCGGGTCACAGGACTCTGGCCAAACCGTCTCATTCTCCACCTCATCTTGGATGAGGACATCATACTCATCATCTGGTGTCACCGTGTAATCGGCCATCCTGGGGCCTTCCCTAGGGGAAAGTGACAAGCTGTATCATCCTGGAGGGGGAAACAAGCCAGCAGGACTGGGTTGAGGGCCAGTGGCTCACGCCTGTCATCTTAGCTGCCCAGGAGGCTGAGATCTGGAGGATCATGGGTCGAAGCCAACCTGGGTGGGAAAGCCCCGAGAGACTCTGAGCTCTAATTAACTATCAAAAACAAAACAAAACAAAACAAAAGGCTGGAAGGGGAATGGTAGCTCAAGTGGTAGAATGCTAGCTTTGAGCACAAAAGCTCAGGGAAAGCGAGCGCACAGGCCCTGAGTTCAAGTCCTAGGACCAGCAAAAGAAGAAGGAAAAAAGAAAAGAAACAGAATTGGATTCTCAAGGCCACATTTTCCCTCTACCGAGGCTCCATTTCATCATCATCATCGTATTATAATAGAATAATAAATAGAATAGTACATTACAGTATGTTAATACTATATACAATTATATTCCATATTATATATAATTATATAATTGACATTATATGCTATATATAATTACAATTATATAACTATAATTAAATTATAGATTATTTATATAAACATATTATTAAATATAAATAATATATTATATATTATACATATAAATATTATATAATTACCTAGTTTAATTACAAAAATATATAAAATAGAATATATAGTATATTCTATTATTATATAATTATAGAATACACAATGTTAATTAATAATATATGTAATGATATAATTAATATATCAATAATAACATAATAAATATATTATATAATACAATGTAATAATTGTATAACATGCTATAAAATATAGATAATATAATATACATAACATTATAATTATATAATAAATTATATAATATGAAATATAAAATACAATATAAATATAGCTATATTATATTATATATAAACTAATGCTATATAACATATAATAATATATAATAATATATTATTATAATTATATTAGTATAATAACATAATTACATACTATATGTTATATATAACACATAATATATAATATTAATATATTATTATAGTTATATTAGTATAATATTATCATTATATGTTATGTATAACATAATAATATACACTAATAATAATATATTAATATAATTATATTATATGTCACATTTAACATAATATAATATTAATAACAATATATAATAATTTTTATTATTACTATTATCAGTATATTTTTGTCCAGTACTGACACTTGAACTCAGGGCCTGGACTCTCTCTTAGCTTTTTCACTCAAGCCTGGTGCTCAACCATTTGAATTAGAGCTCTACTTCTGGCTTTTTAGTGGCGAATTGGAGGTAAGAATCTCATGGACTTTTCCTACCCAGTCTGACCTGGAACTGTAATCCTCAGATCTTGGCTTCCTGAGTAGCTAGGATGACAGATGTGAGCCACAGGTGGCCTGGCTTTATTTTTATTCCTTGGTGGAACTAAGATTCGAACCCAGGGCCTTGTGCTTGCCCAGGCCGATGCTCTGCCACTTGAGAGCCACACCCCCAATTCTGCTGATGCATAATTTTAACCAGACTAGATCTGCATCTCAGAAGCTTGAAAATAACCTTCCCCTCCCTCTTATTTATGTGTGTGTGTGTGTGTGTGTGTGTGTGTTCCTATACTGAGGCTTGAACTCAGGGCACCGCCCCTTACTATTTTTCTCTCCAGGCTGGTGCTCGATCACTTAAGCCACACCTCCACATCTGGCTTTTTGTTCACTGATTAAACAAATAAAAGAATCTCATAGACTTTTCCTGCCCGAGATTGCTTGGGAACTTCCATCCACAGATCTCAACCTCCCTCAGTACCTGGGATTACAGGCGTGAGCTAAGGGAGGGGGGGGTCCCTCCTACCCTTCCCCCAACCACACAAGACACACACCCCAGGGGAAAAGAACCCCAAACAAGTCTCCACTTCCCCAGAGGAGCGTGACTGTGCATGTCTCTCTGGGGACAGAGTGCCACAGGCAATTAAAGGAGGGTTGGCAATATCTTCTCCCCCTCCCTCCCCCTGTACCCCCCACACCCATTCTCACCAGTGGGAGCCCCGATCTAGGTAAACATTCCATCAGACAGAACTCAAAAGATCATTTCCCTCGAATTTCACCAGCCACCAGCCGGGTCCTGCGTGGGGCTGAGATCCTCTCCTCTTCAAGGTCAGTCAAGAAAAAGCTTTCTAAAGCGAAACCAACCGGGAGAGACAGACAGACAGACAGACCGACTCACCTCTGACCAGCTGATCCCAGACTCTCTCAGCTTAACGATCCAGAAGGAAGGGGTGCTCATAACTATAAGGTCTGATCCTGATTTTCATACCCCACACTCCACACACGGGGGGGGACCCCCCTCACTCCTCTGCCCTCTTTAAGATTTCCCCGTGCTTCTGCTTTCCTCCTGGACAGATCTCAGCCACCAGCGCCAAAAGAAAGATGCTGTGGAAAGTTCTTCAGAGGATCCCCTCCCCTACTTCCCACCCTACCCCCTTGGAGTCTTCTTTTCCTCCTCTTCTTCTTCTTTCCTTTCTCTGAGACCCACAGAGAAGTGGGTGGCTCCTCCCCGCGTCTCTTGGATTTCCCTTGTGGCCCCCAGATAAGGGGGTTGCCCGGGGAATGCCGAGAGATAGCACTGGAGTGAGTGACGTCAGGTGTTGACAGACACCGCAAAGAACTGCCCTCCCCCTAAATTCCCCCCCCACACCTCCCCAGTTTTGGCTGCTGCTCATTTCCTGAATTAGGATAGGCCTCAGTAACCCGCAGGATGAACTGTAGGGATTGGTATAGAATGGGGTTTTAGTGTCAGTTTCTCTGTCTCCCTCCCTCCCTCCCTCCCTCCCTCCCTCCCTCCCTCCCTGCTTCCCCCTCCCTCTCCCTCCCTCCCTCTCTTTCTTTCTTTCTTTCTTTCTTTCCTTCCTTCCTTCCTTCCTTCCTTCCTTCCTTCCTTTCTCCTTCCTTCCTTCCTTCCTTTCTTCCTTCCTTTCTTCCTTTCTTCCTTTCTTTCCTTCTTTCCTTCTCAAGGCTAGTGCTCTACCACTTGAACCACAGCTCCACTTCCAGCTTTTATTTATTTATTTTTTTGGTTTCCTTTTGATGCCTTATTGGGGATCAGAGTCTCATGAGCTTTCCAGCTCCCCCCTTCCCCCCCTCTCCCCCCTTTCTGCCCCCCTTGCTCCCCCCCCCCCCCGCAAGCTTAGGAATCTTTGATCTTCAGATCTCAGCCTCCTGTAGTAGCCAGGATGACAGACTTGAACTAGCAGGGCCCAGCTTCTTGCTGGGTCTGCCCCCCTTGCTCCCCCCCGCCCCCCCCCCCCGTGTAGTTTGGCTGAGAAGTGGGGTCAGGGAGTGAGGTTGGTTGGGAAGGAGGGGCAGGGCAGGTACTTGTACGAACTGTTCTGTCCTGGGTTAGAGGCCTGAGCATCAGGTATTAAGTTCAAAGCCTGGTCTCACACCGAAAAACAAAAATAAAATCCATCAGACTCTTAATTAATCCAATTAATCAGAAAATAAAAAGAAAAGCCAAACCAGGTGCAGGTGGCTCACCTCTGTCATCCTAGCTCCTCAGGAGGCTGAGATCTGAGGATCGTGGTTCCAAGCCAGCATGCAGGAAAATCTGTGAGACTCTGATCTCCAAGAAACCACCAGAAACAGGGAAGTGGTGCTGTGGCTCAAGTGGTAGAGTGCTTGCCTTGAGCTGAGATGCTGAGAAACAGTGCCCAGGCCCTGAGTTCAAGCCTCACGACTGACCTTTTTTTTTTTTTTTTTTTTTTTTTTTTGGTCGGTCGTGGGGCTTGAACTCTGGGCTTGGGCGCTGTCCCTCCGCTCTTCAGCTCAAGGCGAGCGCTCTACCACTTGAGCTACAGCGCCACTTCCGGTTTTCTGGTGGTTTATTGGAGATAGGAGTCTCACGGTCTCTCCTGCCCGGGCTGGCTTTGAACCGCGATCCTCAGATCTCAGCCTCCTGAGTAGCTAGGATTACAGGCGTGAGCCACCAGCGCCCGGCTTGACCTTTTTTTTTTTAAAGCTGGAAGAGGAGGTATGGCTCAAATGGCAGAGCGCCAGGCAGCTTTAAATGATAAATCCAGGCATGAGCATGGGACCCAGAGATCATCAAAGCCCCAGTATAGAAACAAAGATCTCAAAAAAAATATATTAACAAAAACAACACGTTAAAAAAGGGAACTCTGAAGAGAAAAGTAAACAGGCAAACATGTGATTGGGCATTCTGACAACCAGGGTAAAAAAAGAGAAGTGTGTGTGTGTGTGTGTGTGTGTGTGTGTGTGTGTGTGTGTGTGTGTGTGTGTGTGTGTGTGTGTGTGTGTGTGTGTGTGTATGGGGGTGGGGGGGTGGTACTTGGGAACATGGCCTATTGCATCTTCCCAGAGCATTTCCTTTTCTGGGTGTGGGAGAGAGCCCTTTCTTGAATGGAGAAGGATCTGGGAAGTCCTGTCTGCCCGGGGGGTGGTGGCCACAGCCTGGCGTGGTGGCCAGGGTGAGGGTCAAGCAGTGGCCTTTCTCCTGAGATCTCTCTGCCTCCTCCAGCTGGTGACTTGGAGTCATACCAGGACACTGAGTGAGCGAAAGGATGTAGTACTATTGTTTAGTCCAGGCCCAGAAGAAGTAGTCGAATCAAGTCACACTGAGCATCTTGGGTTCCACACATCACAGAGTCATGTGAATGAATGGAAACTTTCCCAAAAGGGGAAAAAACAAAGACAACAACAACAACAATAACAAACCATTGCTTTGTAAATTCAGGATTACCCAAAGTTCCTCCTTTCAGTATGACTTTATTTTGACTTGATTCTCAGCATTTGATCTACCCACTGGGTCCTAAATCTTGAACTCAGGGCCTGAGTGCTTAAGCTCTTTAGCTCAAGGTGAGCACTCTACAACTTGAGCCATAATGCCACCTCCAGTTTTCTAGTGGTTTATTGGTGATAAGAGTCTCACGGGCTTTCCTGCCTGGGCTGGCTTTGAACCTCGATCCTCAGATCTCAGCCTCCTGAGTAGCTGGGATGAGCCACCGTTGCCGGGCTAGGTGATGATATTTACAAGTATTTTTTTTTTGTTTGTTTTTTGTTTTTAAACAGGGGTACTGGTGGCTCACACCTATCATCCTAGCTACTCAGGAGGGTGAGATCTGAGGATCATCGTTCAAAGCCAGCTCGGGCAGGAAAGATGGGTGAGACTCTTACCTCCAATAAACCACCAGAAAACCATAAGTGGCGCTGTGGTTCAAGTGGTAGAGCACTCGCCCTGAGTTGAAGAACTCAGGGACAGCACCCAGGCCCAGAGTTCAAGCCCCACGACCCACAACAACAACAAAAACATACAAACATATTATCTTCCAAAGCATTTGTAGCTTTCAATATACAAATACAGCCAAGCAGAGCTGAGCAGGCTAGTAGTACACACCTATAATCACAGACCTAGGGAGGCCGAGGTAGGTTCCAGGCCAGCTTGGTCTATATCATGAGAACTTGTGTTGGGGGCGGGGGCAGCTCTGAACGCCCTTGGAATGCCCAAGACCTTATACTTTCCACCTTTTAGGGGGGGAAAGGGGGGAAGGCTGAGTTCCTGTCCACCCACTTCCTGCTGCTCTAGTCACTCTAGTTTCACATTCACAAAGTGAGAAAAATCACATGTGCAACCCATTTCCCCCCACTCCCCAACACACACATCTTAACCCCTCCGTGACTCTCTGCTGTGTGTTTTCTTTGCTTTTGTTGTTTCCTCGGTGCTAGTCCTGGGCCTCCCACGCAGGGCCTGGACCTTTGTCATTTAAGGTCTACCACTTGAGTCGCAGCTCCACTTCTGGCTTTTTGGTGATCAACTGGAGATGAGCATCTCCTGGACTTTCCTGCCTGGGCTTGGCTTCAAACCCATGATCCTCAGATCTCAGCCTCCTGAGAAGTTGGGATTACATGTGTGAGCAACCTGGCTAGTGGATTCCTTCTTCTTGGGTGTGTGTGTGTGTTTTGTTTTGTTTTGTGTTCCAGTTTGGGGCTTGAACTTTGGGCCGAGGCTCTATCTATCTTTGAGGTTTTGTACTCAGAGTTAGTGCTTTACCACTTGAGCCACAGCTCCACTTTTGGCTTTTTGTGGTTAACTGGAGATAAGAGTCTCGAGGCTTTTCTTGCTAAGCCTGGCTTCGAGATGTGATCCTCAGATCTCAGCCTCCTGAGTAACTAGGATTATAGGGGAGAGCCACCAGCTCCTGGCTAGATAATTATGATGATGATTATGGTTATGATTATTTGCCAGTCCTGAGGCTTGAACTCAAGGCCTGGGTACTGTAGCTGAGCTTGTCTTGCTCAAGGCGAGCGCTCTACCACTTGAGCCACAGCACCACCTCTGGCCTTTTCCTTTTATGTGGTGCTGAGGAATCGAACCCAGGGCTTCATGCATGCTAGGCAAGCGCTCTACCACTAAGCCACATTTCCAGCCCCACTACCCGCCCCCCCCCATTTTTTTTAAGAAAAAGAATCATCTCCAAATCAGCTTACATATAAAATTTGAGTCATAGAAATGGTTGTCTTTTTGCGCAACACCTTCATCATACCAAAAAATGTAATATGTTATTTTTATTATAAAGGTGATGTACAGAGAGGTTACAGTTACTTAAGTCAGGCAAAGAGTACATTTCTTTTCGGACAATGTCACCCCTTCCCTCGCTCTCTCCCAGTTTTTCCCTCCTGTTCCTACCCACAAATTGTTTTTCATTTTATTTTATTTTATTTTATTATTTATTTTTATTTTTATTTCTTTTTGGTCCGGTCCTGGGGCCTGAACTCTGGGCCTGGGCGCTGTCCCTCAGCTCTTCAGCTCAAGGCTAGCGCTCTACCACTTGAGCCACAGCACTACTTCCGGCTTTTTCTGCTTATGTGGTGCTGAGGAATGGAACCCAGGGCCTCATGCATGCAAGGCAAGCGCTCTACCACTGAGCCACCTTCCCAGCCCTCTACCCACAAGTTGTATAATTCACTTTCCATATAGTGTCTGGTGAGTACCCCGGGCATCTGTTCACATCTTGTTCGTCTATTTCTGTGCCCCTCCCCCTTACCATCCCAAAGACAGCTAAGTGACCAAACAAGACAAAAAAAAAGTTTTTTAAACCCTCTTATTGCCATTTTCTGGAATTCATTTCAATAAATATTATTTTATATGATCAGAGGCACAGAGACACGGCACCTTTGTGTTCCTCTCTTAAGAGTAGCCTACTTTGGTCTCATTGTGTGTAAATGCCTAGGGTCCTATATAATTTAACATGTCCCAGTTTATTTGAGATCTAGCAGATGAGAGAAAACATTGTGCCGTTTGTCTCTCTGAGCTTGGCTTGATTTGTTCTAGATCCACCCGTTTCCCTACAAATGACATAATCTTATTCTTTCTAATGGCTGTGTTAAATTCCATTGAGACAATAAAATTATTAAAATAAAATTAAAAAAAAAAGAACAAATGGGGTACTGGTGGCTCACGCCTGTCATCCTAGCTCCTCAGGAGGCTGAGATCTGAGGATCGTGGTTCAAAGCCAGGCAGGAAAGTCCATGAGACTCTTATCTCCAATGAACCACCAGAAAACCAGAAGTAACTCTGTGGCTCAAAGTGGTAGAGGGAAAGCTCCCAGGCCCCACGTTCAAGCCCCAGGACTGACAAAAACCAAACACAAAGCAAACAACTTTGACTCATAGACACAACACAGTCAAAAAAAAAAAATCACAAGCCAGCCAGAATCCAGGTCATAAACCCGCGGAGATTTCCTGCTGCTCTCCAATCGATCGGGTGTAGACTGAGCTTGCATGCTCGGGAAGATCAGATCTCTGGAAGAGGGAACAGTGCTTACAGAGGTGTTTGGCAATGTGTTTTTGAAAGAACACCCAGAGGTACCTGCGGAATTTCTCCCCTACAAAGGCGTAGATGATTGGATTGATACAACAGTGCGTCATGCCCAGAGTCTCTGTTACCTGCATGGCTCGGTCCAGTCTGTTAGAGCTCTCGCAGTTATCCAGGTGAAAGAAATGGGGAAACGTATACAGAAGCAGGACGAGATTATAGGGAGCCCAGAACAAGAAATAGACGATCACGATGGCAAAAATGAGCTGCACAGCCCTGTGTCTCCTCTTCTCGTTGCGACACCGGAGCAGGGTATGCAGGATGCTAGAGTAGCAGATCACCATGACCAGCAGGGGTAAGATCAGACCGAAAATGACCATCACCAAGGTCTGGAAATACTTCCACACGTGGTACTGGGTGGAGGGGAAATGCGGGCTGCAGGTGTATCGAGCAAGTTCCTTTTGTGATCGGGAGAAGATGGTACTCGGAAGGGACAGCAGTATACTGACAACCCAGGTGGCCATGCTGGTGGCCACCCCAGTGGTGACCGTCCTGGCTTTGAGGGCAAACACGACGTGGACGATAGCCAAGTACCGATCGACGGTGAGGAGGATGATGAAGAAGATGCCGGAGAAGAAGCCGAGGGAATAGAGCCCCGTCAGCAGCTGACAGATGGCATTTCCAAAGGTCCATTGGGAAGCCACGTAATAGGCCCAAAAGGGCAGCGTGAGCAGGAAGAGGAGGTCGGAGACGGCCAAGTTGAGCAGGTAAATGTCCGTCATGCTCCGAAGCTTCTTGCAATGGATCAGGGTAAGGACCACCAGGGTGTTACCCACAAACCCGCACACGAACACCAGGGAGTAGAGAGGAGGGAGGAGCTGAGCCCCAATCTGCCTCACGTTGACTTTGTAGCAAGGTTCGGATGAGATGTAATCCAGGTAATCGTACGCCTCGGTCACGTTGGGTGTCTCCTCATCCATCTTGCCGAACACTGCGAATAGAGAAGAAGTCATGTGTAATCCAACTGAAAGAAAGGAGGGGAGGGGAAAGTCAGTGGTCCTCCTTGAAGGAAAATTACTTTAAAAGTGATTAGGGCTTGTATTTGGTATATAGATTTCTGTGTATCAATTGGTGTGTGTATGTGTGTGTGTGTATGTGTGTGTGTGTGTGTGTGTGTGTGTGTATGTGTGTGTGTGTATGTGTGTGTGTGTGTGTGTGTGTGTGTGTGTGTATGTGTGTGTGCTGGTGTTGGGGCTGGGGCCCAGGGGCCTGGGCCTTGTCCCTGAGCTCTTCAACTCCAGGTGAGTGTGCTCTACCACTTTGAGCCACAGCGCCACTTCTGGTTTTCTAGTGGTTCATTGGAGATCAGAGTTTCACGGACTTACTTTCCTGCCTGGGCTGACTTTGAACCGCGATCCTCAGATCTTAGGCTCCTTTGAGTAGCTAGGATGACAGACGTGAAGCACCAGCTCATGGCTTGAACTCTCGTTTTCTATAGGAATATGGAGGTAAATCAAGCGCTGGCTTGCTAATAACTAGCTCATTATCTCTACAGAAGCTACAGTCCCCTGCGGTCACCCCACAAGAGAGGAAAGTGTGGGAGAGAACCAGCAAGAGCCCAAAAACCCCTGAATTGAATCACTCTTCTAAATTTCACACCTATTCATTCCTCAGCTCCTCCAGGTGACCTTTTAAGGTAGATGGTGTTAGTTTCTTACCATCCAGAGCTCTCAAGCACAGAGAGGGTAAGTAACTTGCCTTCAGACACCCAGCCAAGAGGTAACCAGTGTTATCTTATTACTGTTAACTGCTATGCTCTTCGGTCTCACATCTGATAACAGAACTAAGGCACAGAAACTGGGCATCGGTGGTTCACACCTGCAATCCTAGCTACTCAGGAGGCTGAGATCTGAGGATCATGGTTCAAAGCCAGCCTGGGCAGGAAAGCCAGTGAGATTCTTTAATTAACGACCCCCCCTCCAAATACCAAAAAAAAAAAAAAAGCTGAAAGTGGAACTGTGGCTCAAAGTGGTAGAGAACTAGCCTTGAGTAAAAGAGCTCAGGGACAGCACCCAGGCCCTGAGTTCAAGCCCCATGACCAACAAAAAGAAAAGAAAGAACTAAGGAATCGGATCAGCAAGCAGACTTATGCCTTCATGCAATCAGAACGAAATGAACAGATACCCAAGTCCTCCATCAACTTTAATGATCAAACGCAAGTGCCCACATCCTGAAGTGTGTGGTTCCAATTTCCTAAGTTGGCTTGCATTCAGAGCTCTCTTACAAGCAAGAAATGCCATGGGGTATGTGGTAGCTCACGCCTGTCATCCTAGTTACTCAGGAGGCTGAGATTTGAAGATCACAGTTCAAAGCCAGGCCAGGCTGGAAAGTTTATGAGATTCTTATCTCCAACGAACCAGTTTAAAAAGGGAAAAAAAAAACAAAGCCAGAAGCAGAGGCATGGCTCAAGTGGTAGAGCACCAGCCTTGCGTGAGAAAAGCAAGCAGCCAGAGAGCCAGGTCCTGAGTTCAAGCCTCAGGATTAGCAACAACAACAACAATAACAAAACAAAACAAAAAACAACTTGCTCCCAAGTCAAATGGCCCCTTTCCATAGTTGATCTACCTCTATAGGGACACATCAAGAAAGTTTGGGTGGCAGTCTTTATAGCTAGTTCGTTGTGACCAGTTGTCTCAGTCCCTCAGACCAAGAATTATCTATTTTAAAAGATCCTTGTAGGTCTCAAACTTCTGATCCTCTATATGAAGCAGTTTAGAGAAACACCCAGGGCCGGGGAGGTGGGGGACGGGTGTGTGTGTGTATGGAGAATCTCACCTTCAAATTCTGAGCCAGAAAAATAATGATACACTAATTGCAGAACCGATCAGATGTTTGTGATATAATATAGCATCTGGATAACTTTGAGGCTTCCCATTTTGTTGGTGGGGTGTGGCGGAGAGAGAGAGAGAGAAAAAAAAAAAGAGAACCAGGCTTAGTCTCAGCTTCTGGGGTACTCATGATTAGAGACACCCCTAGTGGAGATAGTTCAGCTCTCCGACACTGGAAGACAATCTCTGTTGAGATTTCGGCCAACGTATATCAATCTCTCTAGGATTTTTTTAGTTTTATTGTTTTGAAAGGTGAGGATTGTTTGCTTGTTTTAAAGATAATACTGTGAGCTGGGTGCTGAGATCTGAGCATCATAGTTCAAAGCCAGCCCAGGCAGGAAAGTTCATGAGACTCTGATCTCCAATGAACCAGCAAAAAGCCAGCAGTAGAGCTATGACTCAAATGGTAGAGTGCTAGCCTTGAGCAAAAGAAGCTCAGGAACAGCCCCCAGGTCCTGGCGTTTGAGCCCCACGGACAGACAGGCAGGCAGACAGACAGACAGATAAAGACACAGACACAGACATTACACACACACACACACACACACACACACACACACACACACACACACACACACACACACACACACAGACAGACACA
Organism: Dipodomys merriami; assembly: GCF_024711535.1. Lineage (NCBI taxonomy): Eukaryota > Metazoa > Chordata > Mammalia > Rodentia > Heteromyidae > Dipodomys > Dipodomys merriami. The sequence continues at coordinate 1,165,697 of NW_027202549.1, forward strand.
CACAGACAGACACACACACACACATTCTGTTCTGTTTCCCATCTTTCATTTACAATCTTGGATGAAAGTCTGACCTTGCCAGGTGCTAAGGTCTTACTCCTGTTATCCTAACTAACCCAGGAGGCTGAGATCTGAGGATTGTGGTTTGAAGGCCAGCCCCAAGGCAGGAAAGTCCCAGTGAGACTTTTACCTCCAAGGATCCACTCAAAAACTGGAAGTGGCTCAAAGCGATAAAGCTCTAGCCTGGAGCACCAAGAGCCTCAGGAACAGCACCCAGGCCCTGAGTTCAAGCCCCATGACCGACAAAAATATAATAGTAAAGTCTGAGCTCCTTAAATATTATATTTTCATATGTATATTTTTTCCTAAATGCACATCTTGTGTTTGCATATGTTCCCCCAAGGAGTTTTCTACTTAAATCTTTTCTTCATCACAGAAACTGAGCTAACTTAACCAACAGGACAGCTGAATGATGTACTTACCAGACAATTTCCTGTTCGGGGAACGGATGTCTCAGCTTGTCTGACTAGCTGCACTGTGCAAATCAAACATATTAGGCAGGATAGAGTAGGAAGCAGGGTGTCTTTAAAGAGGGGTGGAGTTTAAAGGCCCTGGAGAGGAAAAAAAAATCCAAAAATAGTTCTTCTTTTAAAGTTACGTTTAAGATATAGCCCAGTGTTGGGGCACCTGCTTGCCTGTCATCCTAGCTACTCAGGAAGCAGAGATCTGAGGACCATAGTTCAAAGCCAGCCCAGGCAGTTCAAAAGACTCATCTCCAATTTACCAAGAAAAAAAAAAGCCACAAGTAGAGGTAGGACTTAAGTGGTATAGACTTGAAGGCTAAAAAGCTCAGGGACAGTGCTCAGGCCCTAAGTTCAAGCCCTATGACTGGGACATGTACGTACACACATGCACACACACACACACACACACACACACACACACACACACACACACACACAAATAGAGATAGAAGAAGAGTGAGTGATATCCCTTCAGGAAACTACATCTGAAAGAGGGAAATTGCTGTGTAAAAGGGAAATGGTTAGTGTCAATGTTAAGGGGAAAAAAAATAAGAATGTTCCAACAGTTGCTCTCTAAGTCAATTCAAAAACTGGGTACTGGTGGCTCACGCCTGGCATCCTAGCTACTCAGGAGGCTGAGATCTGAGGATCGAGGTTCAAAGCCAGCCTGGGCAGAAAAGTCCGTGAGACTCTTATCTCCCATGAACTATCGGAAAATTAGAAGTGGCACTGTGGCTCAAAGTGGTAGAGCATTAGCCTTGAGCAAAAGAGCTCAGGGACAGCGCCCAGGCTCTGAGTTCAAGCCCTAGGACTGACAGACCAAAAAAAAAAAAAAATCAGCTCAAGTCAACCTTGAAACATTTTTATTACTATTATCTCTTATTATCGTTGTTGTTGTTGTTGTTGCTATTACCTTAGGGCCTTGCGTTCTTATTTGGCATGTATGCTCAAGGCTGGTGTTCTACCACTTGAGCCACAGCTCCATTTGTAGCTTTTGGGTGGTTCGCTGGAGCTAAGACTCTCACAAACTTTCCTTCCTGGGCTGGCTTTGAACCAGGATCCTCATATCTCAGCCTCCTGAGCAGCTAGGATGACAGGCAGATGCCATCATCATCTATCTCAAGAAAGCCCAGCTTGTAGCCCATTTCTGTCCCTCAGCTTTCCTATCTACATACAGGGCTGAATGGTATAGGCAGAGTTCGTTGGGCAGAGCGTACAGTTCCAGGTTATTGTTGAATTCAAGCCCTTGGTTGATTTCTGTGTGGATCTCTATTTGGCCCTCATACTGATGTTCTTACTTCCCGAAAAGCTCTAGAAAGGGAACTTGACATATTAGCTAGCTTCCTGCTCAGTAAGTAAGATTCTCGGTAAAGCCTAGGGGACTTTCATTTTCCAAAAGCATTTGATGCTTAGGTAGTCAAAATTTTCCTGGTAGCAAATGTTAAAACCTGGCTTAGATAACAATACCATTCTCCCACAGTAGTCAAACCAGCCACATCATAGAATCATCCAGCGATCCTTTCTTATTGTTGCATTTTATTTTTATTTTTTATTTTATTTTATTTTTTGGGGGTCCGGTCGTGGGGCCTGAACTCTGGGCCTGGGCGCTGTCCCTCAGCTCTTCAGCTCAAGGCCAGCGCTCAACCACTTGAGCCACAGCGCCACTTCCAGCTTTTTTCTTTTTGCTTATGTGGTGCTGAGGAATCAAACCCAGGGCCTCATGCATGAGAGGCAAGCGCTCTACCACTGAGCCACCTTCCCAGCCCCTGTTGCATTTTATTTTATTTTATTTTATTTGCCGGTCTTAGGGCTTAAACTCAGGGCCTAGGCGCTCTTCCTGAGCCTCTTTGTGCTCAAGGATAGTGCTCTTTGAGCACTTTGAGCTACTTTTGCTTTCTGAGTGGTCCGTTGGAGATGAATCTCACAGGAATTTTCCTGCCTGGGCTGGCTTCGAACCATGATCCTCGGATCTCAGCCTCCTGAGTAGCTAGGATGGCAGGCGTGAGCCACTAGTACATCTTCACTACTCAAGAGGCTGAGATCTGAAGATCGTGGTTTGAAGCCAGCCTGAGCAGGAAAGTTGGTGAGTCTCTTTATCTCCAATGAAGTACCAAAAAAAAAAAAAAAATGCCAGAGGTGGAGTTGTGGCTCAAGTGGTAGAGTGTTAGCCTTGAGCAAAAGAAGCTCAGGGACAGTGCCCAGGCCCTGAGTTCAAGCCCCAGGAGTGGAGAGAGAGAGAGAGAGAGAGAGAGAGAGAGAGAGAGAGAGAGAGAGAGAGAGAGAGAGAGAGAGAGAGAGAGAGAGAGAGAGAGAGAGAAAGAGAGAGAGAGAGAGAGAGAGGCTTGCAGACTTTCCTGCCCAGTCTGACTTCGACCCCATGATCTTCTGATTTCAGCCTCCTGAATAAGTAAGGATGTCAGGCACAAGCCAGAGATGCTCCGCTAGATCTAGGCTTTGCTCTTTGGGGCTTTTTTGGCCTTGTGCTGCGTGACTGTCATCAGGCTCGCTGGTGAGACATGAGCACACACTCACCCCCAGAGGGCAATGTGGGGCAATGAAGGAGGCTGAGTCATTCACACCAGGGCTGGAGAGGCCACCGTTGACAAGTGGCCTCCTCTCCCCGAGTTTCCAGTTCCTCATCTGTCAAGTGATGCGGTAGATTTGGGGCATTTCTCATTATTATTACTATTATTATTGTTGTTGTTATTGTATATTTTTTGGTCAGTCGTGGGGCTTGAACTCTGGGCGCTGTCCCTCAGCTCTTCAGCTCAAGGCGAGCGCTCTACCACTTGAGCCACAGCGCCACTTCTGGTTTTCTAGCAGTTTATTGGAGATAAGAGTCTCACAGACTTTCCTGCCCAGGCTGGCTTTGAACCACGATCCTCAGATCTCAGCCTCCTGAGTAGCTAGGATGACAGGCGTGAGCCACACCAGTGCCCGGCTCATCTCTCCTTTAACTCTACCTAATCACACCTGGTTTGAAAAGTACACACTGACATGAAATGAACATTCATCAACGGGAAGGAAACACAACTGTCTGTTTTGAATTTCTGGTTCAGAGGTGTGGTCCAGGCAATTCTTAGATCATCTGAAGGATGTAAAAAGGAACTGAGAATCTCCAGAACGTTCTCCAGATATTAAGCCTTTGTTCTGGTATGAGGAGAACCCCAAAGTAGCCGTTCATCTTGCCATGATGTTGTTTTTGTTTTTGTTTTTTTAAATTTCTGTCTGTCTTTCTACATTGTACCTTCCAATACTTGGAGCGCTTCTCACCTGGATTGTGTTCCTACTCTTCAAAGAAATGATCCATTGAACTGGGCACTAGTGGCTCTCTCCTGTCATCCAAGATGTGAAAATTGTGGTTCAAAGTCTGTGAGACTCTGATCTCCAATGAACCATCCCAAAAGAAAAAGCTAGATGTGAAAGTGTGCCAGTAGAGCCTTTGCTAGTTTTTAAATTTATTTTTATTGTGGGTTGTGCAAGGCCTGGGTGATGTCCCTGAGCTCTTTTGCTCAAGGCTAGAGTTCTACCATTTAGAGTGAAAGCTCTACTTTCAGTTTTCTGGTGATTAGTTGGAGATAAAAGTCCCACAGACTTTCCTGCCCAGACTGGCTTCAAACTGTGATCCTCAGATCTCAGCCTCCTGAGTAGCTAGGATGACTGGTGTGAGTCACCAGCATCTGGCTTAGTGGTTGTACTTTAGCTCAGTTTCCAAGTCTGCCTATGCATTTTTTTTTCCAGTCATGGGGTCTGAACTCTGGGCCTGGGTGCTGTCCCTCAGCTCTTCAGCTCAAGGCTAGCACTCTACCACTTGAGCCACAGTGCCACTTCTGGCTTTTTCTGTTTATGTGATGCTGAGGAATCGAACCCAGGGCCTCATGCTTGCAAGGCGAGCACTCTACTGCTGAGCTACCTACCCAGCCCCTGCATTTTGTTTCTTTCTCCCTTCCTTTCTTTCTTTTTCTTTAAAAATTAATTTCATTTATTTTTTTATTATGTGATGCTGAGAAATTGAACCCAGGGCCTCATGCATGCTAGGCAAGCGCTCTTCCCAGCCCTTTTTCTTTCTTTTCTCCCTTTCTTTCTTCCTTCCTTTCTTTTTTTCTCTCCCATCCTTCTTTCTTCTCTTTCTTTCTTTCTTTCTTCCTTTCTTTCTTTCTTTTTCTTCTTTCCCTCCCTCCCTCCCTTCTTTCTTCCTTCCTTTCTTTCTTCCTCCCTTCCTCCCTCCTTCCCTCCCTTCTTCCTTCCTTCCCTCCCTCCTCCCTCCCTCTCTCCCTCCCTCCTTCCTTTCTTTCTTTCTTCCTTCCTTCCTTCCTTCCTTCCTTCCTTCCTTCCTTCCTTCCTTCCTTCCTTCTTTCCTTCCTTCCTTCCTTCCTTCCTTCCTTCCTTCCTTCCTTCCTTCCTTCCTTCCTTCTTTCCTTCCTTCCTTCCTCCCTCTCTTTTCATATATTTCTCCCAGTGCAGCTGATGCAATCAACAGAGCATGTTGCGTCATCGCCCCACACCTCACCCCTTCCATGCCTCACCCCCCCCCCCAGGCCACACACAGACCTACTGTCACCTTAAGTGGGTCACAGCTCTCTAACAGGATATTACCTAAGACTCCCCTGGGGCCCCAGATTGGTTGCCTATTGACCTAAGATCAAGGACAAAGAGGTGTTAAATCTTCTGCCTTTCGAAGGAAACCACACTTCGGGGTCAGACACCTCCCTTTGGAGGTGTCAGAGGTGACAGAATCCATCCTGTGTTCCACCCAGCACCTCAGCTCCTCCCGCTACAAGTCTTTCCCAGTGAAAGGTGCGTGGATGGGGAACCAATCAAGGGAGGGCTTGCCAAAAGGAAGTCCCACCTCCCTGCTCCAGTAGGATTCCCACAGAGAGGGCAGGCCAGGTGTAGCATTGGAAAGGGAGGTTGGGGGGGGTGTGGGGGGGGGGGGAAGATGGCTAATGTGGTTATCACAAGAGAGCACTGGTTACAGGTGACGTGTGAGATCCTGCTGCTGGGAGGGGGTGCAAGGTGACCCCAATGTTCAGGAAATGGAAAGCTGGAAGAAATCTAGTTGAAGAGCAATGGCACAGGCTTGCAGGTGGTAGAAAGCAGTCTCAGCAGCTCTCGGCCCCTCTGGCAGGGAAAACAACATGAAGCTCTTCCTTCTGGGGCGTCCTGATCAACACAGAGAAAGATACAGGCTCCCCTTTCCCCGCCCTCTCCTCTTCTCTCCAGTACCAGTGCATGTCCAGGAGTGGAGGAGACACAGAATCTCCAGGAGCGAGGACACAAAAATCAAGGGCTGGAGGCCCGAGAGTAGAGCAGGCAGACCGCACTCCTCTTTGCAGCAGAACCTTCCAGAACCCAGTCCTCTAAAAACCCCACTGAAATGAAGACAAAATAAAATCATTTCATACTGGGAATGGATTACATTGGGAAATGCATGTGTGTATGTGTGTGTATTATATGTATATATGAAATGGTACAAAATAACACTTTCTCTGGGTATATATGGGCCCTGCAGCTTGAACTCAGGGCCTGGGCCCTGTCCCTGAGCTTTTTTACTCAAGGTTGGAACTCTTCCACTTGAGCCACAGCGCCACTTGTGGTTTTCTGGTGGTTCATTGGAGATCAGAGTCTCACAGACTTTCATGCCCAGGCTGGCTTTGAACCACAATTCTCAGATCTCAGCCTTCTGAGTAGCTAGGATGACAGGTGTGAGCCACCGGCACCTGGCACATTAGAAATATATGTGTATATACACATATATATATATGTATATATATATATATATGTTTAAATAGGAAACGGTATAAAAGAGAGACTTCCTTTGTGCATATGCTGGTCCTGGGGCTAGAACTCAGGGGCCTGGGCATTGTCCTGTAGCTTTTTTTTTTTTTCACTCTTGAGTCACACACAGCTCCTGTTCTGGTTTTGGGATGGTTTCTTAGAGATGAGAATCTTGCTGGTGGCTCACGCCTGTAATCCTAGCTACTCAGGAGGCTGAGATCTGAGGATCTCGGTTCAAAGCCAGCCTGGGCAGGAGAGACCGTGAAACTCCTATCTCCAATAAACCACCAGAAAACCGGAAGTGGCGCTGTAGCTCAAGTGGTAGAGCACTCGCCTTGAGCTGAAGAGCTGAGGGACAGCGCCCAGGCCCAGAGTTCAAGCCCCATGACTGACCAAAAAAAAAGAGAGATGAGAATCTCACAGACTTTCCTGCCCAGGCTGGCTTTGAACCAGGATCCTCAAATCTCAGCCTCCTAACTAATAACTAGGATGATAAGGGTGAGACACTGTGACTGGGCTGGCAGTCTACTTTGAACTCAGGGCTATGTCTACTTGTGTCTTCTCAGCCATCGAGGCGCAGGGCTGAGGGGTGGGAGCTGGGAGGGTCTGGTGGGCGGCAGCGTGGCCTCTCTGATGCCCTGCTTTGATGTGATTTGCGATCAGCTCCTGTGGGTGGGACAAGGAACGTGATGTAGAGGCCAAGTGCACACGTCAACATCAAGGGTAGGTATGTGTCGTACACAGGCGGACGGTACGTGTAAAATTGTGAGCAAAACAGCCAGCCACCCTGCAGCATCACAGATCTTATTTCTAACACACGAGCTGGGACCGTGGATTATTTTCCCGATCATAGGTTCTGTAGAAACAGTAATTTACGTCGCCTCAAAACAAGAGTGCCTTTGTGAAGATGCTTGGAGGTGACATTTTTTTTCTGAGCCTCTAGCTTTTTTTCTAGAACCTTCTGCGGCCCTAAGGACCTTCTGGGATCACCCTTCCAACTCCCAAGTCTCCTGCTCACGATTCTGGCTTTCTGTCAGATTAGAGACACCATTGTCTGTCAACCTAGCTACTTAGGAGGCTGAGATCTGAGGATTGTGGCTCAAAGCCAGCCTGGGCAGATAAATCCATGAGATGTTCATGTCCAATGAACAACCAGAAAGTCAGAAGTGGAGCTATGGTTCAAGTGGTAAAGCACTAGCCTTGAGTGGAAAAACTAAGGGACAGCGCCCATGGTGACCCTGAATTCAAACCCCAGTATTGTTCCCTCCAGCCCCCACCAAAAGAATGTTTTTTACTAACAAAAAGTCTTGGTGTTGTTGGTGGTGATTGTGGGGCTTGAACTCAGGGCCTGGGCGCTGTCCCTGAGCTCTTCAGCTCAAGGCAAGCACTCTACCACTTGAGCCACAGCGCCACATCAGGTTTTCTGGTGGTTTATTGGACATAAGAGTCTCACCGACTTTCCTGCCTGAGCTGGCTTTGAACAGAGATCCTCAGATCTCAGCCTCCTGAGTAGGTAGGATTATAGGTATGTGTTACCAGTGCTGGGCATGAGGCTTAAAAATACACACACACACACACACACACACACACACACACATTTCCTTTAAAAAAAGATAAAGAAAATTGCTACTTTTTATTCATTTATTTATGTGTATATTGTGTATATGTGTGTGTGTGTGTGTATGTACATGCCAATCCTGGGTTTTGAACTTAGGGCCTGGGCAATGTCCCTGAGCTTTTTTTTTTTTTTTTTTCTTTTTTGCTGGTTCATTAGAGATAAGCAGTCTCCCAGACTTTCCTTCCACAGGACTGGCCTTCACCTGCAATCCTCAGATCTCGGCCTCCACGAGTAGCTGAGGATGGACAGGCATGAGTCATCTTCATTTTTACAAACCTGCAGACACTTCCTGCTCCCCGGTAGAAGGGGTATAGGCCGAGCTCGCTCGATCGGCTGCCTCCCGGTAGAACACCGGGCACTGTTTGCAGAGACGTTTGGCAATGTGTCTCCGGAAGAAGGTGATCAGATACCTCCGGAACTTCTCCCCGACGAAGGCGTAGATAATGGGATTGATGCAACAGTGGGTCATGCCCAGCGTCTCGGTCACCTGCATGGCTTGGTCTAGGTGACTGGCCGACTTGCAGTTACTCAGGCCGAAGAATTCCTGGAAAGTGGTCAGGAGCAGGACGAGGTTATAGGGAGCCCAGAAGAGGAAGTAGACGATCATGATGACAAAAATGAGCCTCACGGCCCTGTGTCTCTTCTTCTCATTCCGACACCGGAGTAGGGTGTGCAGGATGCTGGAGTAGCAGATCACCATGACCAGCAGGGGTAAGATCAGACTCAGGATGTTCCTCAGGATGGTGTGGAAGTTCTTCCATGCTATTGGGAAATACGGGCCGCAGGTGTCACCGGCCTCTTCCTTCTGGGATTTCGTGAAGCTGATCCCAGGCAGAGAAGCCAACAAGACAAGGATCCATGTCACCGCGCTGGTGGCCACCCCAAAGGTGACCGTCCTTGCTTTTAAAGCCAACACGGCGTGGACGATGGCTAAATACCGATCGATGGTGAGGAGGATGATGAAGAAGATGCCCCCGAAGTAACCAGCGTAGTACATCCCTGTGAGGAACTTACAGAGGACACCCCCAAAGATCCACGGGTTGGAGGCATAGTGAGCCCAAAAAGGTAGCGTGAGGAGGAAGAGGAGATCGGAGACGGCCAAGTTGAGCAGGTAAATGTCCGTCATGCTCCGAAGCTTCTTGCAGTAGATGAGGGTAAGGACCACCAGGGTGTTACCCACAAACCCGCACACGAACACCAGGGAGTAGAGAGGAGGGAGGAGCTGAGCCCCGATGTGCCTCACGTGGACTTTGTCACAAGGTTCGCCATAGTCGTAGTCATAGGCAGTGGTGGCTTCTTGAAGGTTCTCGGTGACATTTCTTGTCAAAGGAAGCGTCTCGGAGGACATGTTGGAAGCCATGTGCTCATCCATTGTTCTTTTCCTTCTCTCTTGGGCCTTCTGTGGGCAGAAAGCAATAATGATGATGATGATGATGATGATGATGATATTACCACCACCCCCATAAACAGCATCCCAAAGTTCGGGGTGCTGTCCCTTCCCACCATAACATTTTCCCCTTTGATTCCCTAGTGAGGGCCAATATTAGTTATTCTACAGTTAAAAACCCACGTCTAGGGCTGGGAAGGTGGCTCAGTGGTAGAGTGCTTGCCTTGCATGCATGAGGCCCTGGGTTCGATTCCTCAGCACCACCTAAGCAGAAAAAGCCAGAAGTGGTGCCGTGGCTCAAGTGGTAGAGCTCTTGCTTTGAGCTGAAGAGCTGAAGGACAGCGATCAGGCCCTGAGTTCAAGCCCCACGACTGACCCCACCCCCAAAAATGCATGTCTACCTCTTCTGCTGATTGGGTGTGGGCCTGTGACTCATTCCTAGAAAATAAAAGCACAACCTACTTGGGGGAGGGGTTTCTAGAAGGTTCTTCCTGTATAAGAGACACACACAGGAAAAATCCTGCCTTACCTCTTCTACCTTTGCAAATTGTCTTTTTTTTGGGGGGGACAGGGGTGGAGGAAGAGTCAGCCACAGGGCTTGAACTCAGGGCCTGGATGCTGTCCCTGAACTCCTTCTGCTCAAGGCTAGCACTCTACGACTTTAAGCCACTTCTGGTTTTCTGGTGGTGAATTGAAGGTAAGAGTCTCACCGGCTTTCCTGCCTAGGTTGGCTTTGAACCGAGATCCTCAGATCTCAGCCTCCTGGGTAGCTGGGCTGGCAGGTGTGAGCCACTGGTGTTCAGCTACAGATTATCTTGTGTAGGGTTGGTGTTTGATCATGAATGAAAGACACAGAAAAAATTAGACAAAAGCCCTAGAAAGTCACAAACAAACTCTTGAACTTCTCCTCTTCTGGCTTGTTATTTGAGAAAAATGTGGTTTAAAAAAAAAAAGCTATTGTGAATCACCTTTTCTGTTACTTGCAGCCCAAAGCATTCTTAGAAGTGACCCCCCCCCCCGCAAAAAAAAAAAACCCACGCTTTCTTTGGCCATCCTGGATTTCTCCACGTCCAGGCTGCAGTAACGCATGGTTACAACAATATTTCAGTGTCTCAGCTTTGAGCTGATATATATATATATATTTTTTTTTTCATTCTCATTGAGTGTTTGATTTCCTGCCAACTTCCTCTACTTTCAACTCTTTGGGGGTTTGCAAGAGGAAGCTCCCGTCTGAAGTGCTTCTTAGAATATTCTTTTTTGGCACTTACTTCTTCCCATTGTCCAGTCCCAAGCCTCAGGCCTTGGACTCAACTTTCACCTTTTCCACCTTTTCTTTCTTTCCTTCCTTCTTTCCTTCCCTTTCTCTTTCTTTTTTTCCTTCTTTCTTCCTTCCTTCCTTCCTTTCCTCCTTCCTTCCTTCTTTCCTCCCTGTCTATCTTTCTTTCTGTCTTCCTTCTTTCCTTGCTTTCTTACTTTTTGTGTGTGTGCCAGTACACTAGAGTTTGAACTCAGGGCCTGGGCAATGTCCCTGAGCTTCTTTTTGCTCAAGGCTAGTGCTCTACCACTTGAGCCGCAGCACCACTTCTGGCTTTTTTGTAGTAGTACTACTACTAGTAGTAGTAGTTAAGAGGCTCACAGACTTCGCTGCTTTGGCTGGCTTTGAACAGCAGTCCTCAGATCTCAGCCTCTTGAGTAGCTAGGATTACAGGCATGAACCACAGGCGCCCTAGCCCAGCCCTTTTCTTTCTTTCTTTCTTTTTTAACCTCTTTATTCTTTCTTCCAAATGCTTCCAGAATTGTGTCAGATAATCCCAGGGTTTTGCTGACAGTCCTGCCTGCCCCCAGCCAACTCAAAGCTTAGTCTTCAAGATGCACCTTTCTCCTAAACCTGAGAGGAAGTTTCCATTGTCCAGTAAATAAATATCTCTCCAAATCCACGCCAGCAGTATTTATCGGGTACCTACTAGGATGCTGTCCTTGCTTGTGGATACTAGGGATAAAGCAGGGAACAGAATGGTTGCCATGAAGCTACCACCAGCCCAGTCCACCTCCATCTAAGCACCCCGAGAAGCTAGCTCCAGTTGGTGCAGTAGCTTCCCTTGATGATCACCACTTACCGTATTGCCTACGAAGCAGAATTGGGTCTTACTCCGAAGCCCTTCCTCTTCCGGAAATCAAGAGCCATGCTACAGAGCCAAAGGGGCCTGGGTTCAAATCCTGCCTCCAAATGTTGGAGACCCATTACTTTTTTCCAAGTATCTACATTTGTGTGTGTGTGTGTGTGTGTGTGTGTGTGTGTGTGTGTGTGTGTGTGTGTGTGTGTTGAGTGTACGATATTCATTACGCCAGGCGCCAGTGGCTCACACCTGTCAACCTAGCTACTCAGGAAATGGAGATCTGAAGATCACAGTTTAAAATCAGCCAGGATAGAAGACTCTGATCTCCAACTAACCAACAACCACACCACAAAAAAAGGCAGACTTAACCGCGTGGCTCAGGTGGAAGAATGCCAGTTCCAAGTAAAAAAGTTCAGCGCTCAGGCACTGAATTCAAGTTGCTATACCAACATGTAAAAAGGCAAAACAAAACAAAAAACCTACCTAGGCTGCATAATGAAAAGGAAATTGTCTAGAATAAACCACCATTACCACCACCACCACCACCACAATAATAATAGTAATAATTCCATTATCTTCTTGGTGCCTTTGTTCTTTTTTTTTTTTTTTTGCCAGTCCTGGGGCTTGAATTCAGGGCCTGGGCACTGTCCTTAAGGCTAATACTCTACCACTTGAGCCACAGAGCCTCCTGTGGCCTTTTCTGTGTGTGTGTGGCACTGAGGAATCGAACCCGGGGCTTCATGCATGCTAGGCGAGCGCTCTACCACTAAGCCACCTTCCCAGCCTTCCTTGGTGCTTTTCAACTGCCTATTTCTTGTCTCAGTTGCTTGCGGGTGGTGGGTGGGAGGAGGGGGCTTGCTCTTGCCTTTGCTCCTAGCGTTTCCCTCTCCACCTACTTTTTCCAAAAGTTGAAATTAAATCGGCTTTGGGGGTGGGGGGATGGGGGTAAAAGGACCTCAGAGATACCGGCAGGTCTGCTCACCATGGCTTTGTTTAATTCCCTTTTCTACTCTTGGTCTTCAGTGATTTCGTATACCTTTAACCACCTTCTCTCCATTCCCCCCCACAACTCTCCATTTCCTTCAAGCCTCAGTGATTTTCTATGTACTTGGCCCTTCATCTATAATAGCTGGTGGGCTCCTATTCATCCTGCAATACCTCCTGCTCAAATGCCCCTTCTGTAAGAAACCTGATCTGCATCCTTGTACCTAAATTCTCTGGTCTCCTAACTTCTCTTATATCTGAACCAGCAACTGGCCACGCTGGTTGCTCTGAGACCAAGTTCTGGTCATATCACCAGATCTTGGTAAATAGATCTAACACCAAAAAAAAAAAAAAGGTACTAATTAGTAGCCAAACGCCACCAGCGGCTCACACCTGTCATCCTAGTGACTCAGGAGGCTGTGATCTGAGGCTCACAGTTCAAAGTCAACCCGAGCAGGAAAGTCCGTGAGACTCGTCTGTCCAATGAACCACCAAAAAAGCCAGAAGAGGAGCTGTGGCTGAAAGTGGTAGAGCAGACAAAGGTCAGGGACAGTGCCTAGGCCCTGAGTTCAAGCCCCAGGACCAGCACAATGCATTGGTTTTCTATAGCAATCTCTGCATTTCCAGCTAGGAGATGCTTGAAGCTTGTGATTCATAAAGTGACAGAAAACAACACACACACAAAACCCCCCCAAAACCAAAACCCCACTCACCAATGGCTGCCCTCCTCCAGGTGATACCGTCCTTCAGACTTGTCATCAACTGAAGCAGCTAGATACGGAGGTAGAAACTTAGGGTGCAGAAGTAGGAAATAAAGTTTCCTGCAAAAAGAGAAGGCGGAGATAGCAGGGCAAGTAATGGTAAAGAAGAAGAAGGAAAAAAAAAAAAAGAACACCAAAAAACAACAGTTTCTTCTTCTTCTTTTTTTGGGTCCTGCCAAAAACGTGTTTAGGTTAGCTACAAAAGGGGTGATTTTGCAATCTGGATTGTGTAAATTTAAGGATGAGTCAGGCGGCTCCGATTTCTTGGCTCCTGTATCTATGATTTTTGGGGGGGGGGGAGTAGGGGGAGGGGGTGGGGATTCTGGGGGGGGGTTCTGATGTTCTTCTATTTTCTGCCGTCCTCTCTGAGGTGGTGTGCATAACCTTAAAATCTGAATCTATAATTTCCTAGAAGAGAAAGGCAGGCTTGTTGGTGACTGGCGGGGAGAAAAATGCAGCAAGAGATTATTGTAATAGAGAACACGGGATTCTTTTGTGTGTGTGTGTGTGTGTGTGTGTGTGTGCGCGCGCGCGCGCGCGCACGCGTGCGCACGTGTGCTGGTCCTAGGGACTTGAGCTCGGGGAGAAAACATTGTCCCCGAGCTTTTCTTTCCTGCCTAGATTGCTTTTGAACCGCCATCCTTAGATCTCAGCCTCCTGAGTAGCTAGGATGACAGGCGTGAGCCACCAGTGTCTGGTGCATTCTAGTGTTTGATCACACAGGCTTGCCTATCTTGGTTTACCTGGACGCGGTTGTGAATTCTGAAGCCAGGGGGGAAATTCATATTTGCTGTCTGCAGCTTGACCTTTTCTTTCCAAGAATCGTTTGCAGTGTCGGCTTTTCTCGTTCTGACTCTACCTTGCTGTGTTATCACCGGTGTGAAAGTAGCAAGAATTACCCAGTAGCTCACACCTGTCATGCTAGCTACTCAGGAAGCTGAACTTGGATCACGATTCAAAAGCAACCCAGACAACCAGCAACCCAGAAAAGCCCTTAAGCACTCTTATTTCCAGTGAGCCAGCATAAAAGCCAGAAGTGGAGTTGGACCACAAGTTATTGAATACCAGACTTAAGCAAAAATGCTAAGCGATTGCACCCCTAGAACCTGAGTTCAAGCCCAAGCACTAGCATGCACACACACACACACACACACACACACACACACACACACACACACACAGAGTAGAAAAAAATCCTTTTTCTTCCCCAGGCTGGTCTTGAACTTGTGACCCTACTGCCTCTTGTAGTAGCAGAGATCCTTTCTGTTATTTATTTATTTATTTGTTTGTTTGTTTATTATTTGGTTGGTCGTGGGGCTTGAACTCTGGCCTGGGTGCTGTCCCTGTGCTCTTCAGCTCAAAGTGAGCACTCTACTACTTGAGCCACAACACCACTTCCCGTTTTCTGGTGGTTCATTGGAGAGAAGAGTCTCACAGGCTTACCTACTTGGGCCGGCTTTGAACCGCGGTCCCCAGATCGCAGCTTCCTGATTAGCGAGGGTGACAGGCGCAAGCCACTGGCACCCGGCTCTTTCTGTCATTTATTTATTTATTTATATTGTGAAGCCAAGACCACAGCAAGTAGGATTGTCGTTTTATGTGAGTATGATTTCATCCAGACCAAGTTGATCCAAACTTGGTTTTCTAGAATCCTAGAACTCGCTGCTCTAGTTTAGTAGGCCACAGGAAGCTGATAGAAACCACAGTGAACCCAGAAGCATCTGTGAAATGGTTGGGAGGAAGAATTTTTGTTACCTGAGCAACTTCATTACTGAAAACAGAGCCGGGGGTTGGGGCGGGGGGAGAATTATCTTTAGGTCACTAAAAAGCACTAAAAAGTCTTTCTGTCTTCTTGTCTCAAGGACAATTCTTTCCACCCTGTTTCCCACCCTCCTACCCCCCACGTTTTTAGTTGGATGAGACTTATCTTCCGCCCATAGCACAGACACAGGTGCTGAGAGCAAATTGAACTTTCGGTTTGAATGATGTTAACCCTCTTCCCCTACAACAGAAGTCCAATGAATAAAGTCCTCCAAAAGTCACAGGTGAGAGTTTAACCTGCAGAATTAACCATCATCCAGAGTTGATTTTTTTGGGGGGGGCGTGGAGGGGCCGGTCCTGGGATTTGAACTCAGTGCCTGGGCCCTGTCTCTGAACTTTTATGCTCAAGGCGAGTGCTCTACAGCTTTGAGCCACAGCACCACTTCTGGTTTTCTGGTGGTTCTTTGGAGATCAGAGTCTCATGGACTTTCCTGCTCGGGCTGGCTTTGAACCGTGATCCTTAGATCTCAGCCTCTCAAGTAGCTAGGATTACAGACATGAGCCACCAGTGCCAAGAATACTTTCTGATTTTATTTTACTTTGCAAGTTCTGGGGCTTGAACTCGGGGCCTAGGCACTGTCCCTGAGCTTCTTTTTGCTCAAGGCTAACACTCTACCACTTGAGCCACAGGGCCACTTCCAGGTTTTTCTGTGTATGTGGTACTAAGGAATCCAACCCAGAGATTCATGCATGCTAGGCAAGCACCCTACCACAAAGCCACATTCCCAGCCCTACTTTCTGATTTTAAAACATACTGAATGTATATAGTCATCAAAACAGTATGGAACTAAAAACTATGGAACTTGTATAGACATATAAATCAATAAAATGGAATGGCTTCAAACCACAATCCTCAGATCTCAGCTTCTTGCATCTAGAAATAAACCTGAACATCTATTATGAGTTAATTTTCAACAAGCATGCCAAGACTTTGGAATAGGGGAAAGAAAGAATCCTTTGCAACAAATTGTGGTGAAAGTAACAGGATGTCCACAGGTTAAGAGCAATGATCATGTCACCTACAAAGATTAGCTAAAAATGGATAAAGGCAAATCCTTATGGCTTTTTTTTTTTGTCAGTCAGGGGGCTTCAAGTCTGGGCCTGGGCGCTGTCCCTCAGCTCTTCAGCTCAAGGCTAGCGCTCTACCACTAGAGCCACTGCACCACTTCTGGGTTTTTCTGCTTATGTGGTACTGAGGAATCGAACCCAGGGCCTCATGCATGCAAGGCAAGCACTCTACCACTGAGCCACCTTCCCAGCCTCTCCTTATGGCTTTTGATTTGTCTATTAATTCTTAGATATGACACCAAATGCATAAGAAACCAATGGGTGGGAAAATGAGAGATCATACTTTAAGTTAAAACAAAAATCTTTCCTGCACAAAAGGACATTATCAAGAAAGTAAAAAAAAAATCTATTGAATGAGAGAAAATATTTGCAAATTTTGCATCTGATAAAGGCATACTATCCAGAATATGTAGAGAATATTGATATCTCAACACCAAAGGCAAATAAAAATGGACAAGGCAGGCTGGGCAGGGTAGTTCATTCCTACCATCCCAGCTATTCTGATGTAACTGGAACAGTTCTCTTTCTCAGATCTGTTTCTCTTGTACTATTTCCCTTTTTTCCCTTTAATTTGTTTTTCTTTTCTTTTTCCTTTATTTTTGGTGACAGTCCTGGACACTGTCCCTGAGCTTTATCATTTGAGCTCTATCATTTGAGCCTCAGTGCCGCTTTCAAGGTTTGGTTTTGTTTTCGGTGTTTCATGGGAGATGAAATTCTCAAGGACTTTTCTACCCAGGCTGGCTTTGAACCATGATCCTCAGATCTCAGCCTCCAGAGTAGCTAGGTGAACAGGCATGAGCCACAAGCTCCGGGCTTCATCTTTCTTGATGAGTATTTAGGGAAGAGAAGGCAGACTGAATTTCTTTTGTAAGATGATCCAATTTCCATTCCTCTTTTTGTGTGTGTGTGTGTCTTTTTTTAAAAAATAGTAACCATAATTTTACGTTCCTCTTTTGGTTTCTTACTCTTGAACCCTGACTCTTCTAGTTCTTTCAGTTCCGTCTCCTGAATTTTTAGAACAACTTGGTATCTTCCAACAGAAATGGCAAGTGTACGCTTTGCCTGGCTCTTTTAAGAGCAGTGCCTAAGAATTAAGAGCCTTTGAGGAAAGAGACAAGATAAATTCCTAAATGCTTTTTTCCTCCTTCCAGCGTGTGTGGTGGAAGGTGTTGGGTCTTAGCTTTCGATTGAGGCTGGAGGGTTGTGTGTGTGTGTGTGTGTGTGTGTGTGTGTGTGTGTGTTGTTTTGTTTTGTTTTCCATTGTGAGGCTTGAACTCAGGCCCTGGGCGCTGTCCCTGAGCTTCTTTTGCTCAAGGCTAGTGCTCTACCACTTGAGCCACAGCACCACTGCCAGTTTTTGAATAGTTCACTGGTGATGAGTCTTCAGAGAAGTCAGGTGCCAATGGCTCACACCTGTCATCCTAGCTTCTCAGGAGACTGAGATCTGAGATCATAGTTCAAAGCCAGCCAGGGCAGAAAAGTTCATGTGACTCATCTCCAATAAACTAGTAGGCCCTGAGTTCAAGCCCCAGGACCAGCAAAAAAAAAAAAAAAAAAAAAAGCAGGGGGTAGGGAAGGTGGCTTAGTGGTAGAGTGCTTGCCTAGCATGCTTGGTTCAATTCCTCAGTATCACATGCACAGAAAAAGCTGGAAGTGGTGCTGTGATTCAAGTGGTAGAGCTCCACCCTTGAGCAAAAGAAGCTCAGGGACAGTGCCCAGGCTCTGAGTTCAAGCCCCAGGACTGGCAAAAATAAAAAAAGTCACATGGACTTTCCTGCCTAGGCTGGCTTTGAACCACGATCCTCAGCTCTCAGCCTCCTGAGTAGCTGGGATGACAGGCGTGAGCCACCGGTGCCTGGTAAGGCTAAAATTTTAATTTGGAAGTCATTTGGTGCCATAATTATTCCATAATGGCAAGGTTTTATCAGCCTATATCCTTATTCATTTGTTTATCTAATTTATTTTTAATGATCTTTAAACCGTTGTGTAAAGGGGTTTCAACTCAACAAAGTAATATATATTTTTTTTAATTGCATATATATAATATATATGCAATATATATGCTATATAAATATATATATATATATCATGCACTTAAAGAATTATGCACCTTAACCAGGTGCTGGTGGCTCAAGTTTGTCATCCTCGATACACAGGAGGCTGAGGATCGTGGTTCAAAGCCAGTCTGGGCAGGAACGTCTGTGAAACTCTGATCTCCAATAAATTACCACAAAAAGCCAGAAATGGGGCTGCCGTGGTGGAATGCTAGTCTTGAACAAAGAAGCTCAGGGACAGCACCTAGCTCCCTGAGTTCAAGCCCCAGCTTGAGCATACACACATTTGGGTGTCAGTTTGGGTTTAGCTCACTTCCTCTTTTTGACCCTTGTTAATTTGGTTTGTTGTCTGCCCTTGCGGTGCATTCCACACAGGCCCTTATGGTTGGTACCCATTTGGGGGGCTGGACTTGCAACTTCCTTTTTTTAAGTTTTTGGTTCTAGTCCTAGGGCTTGAAGTCAGGGTCTAGGCGCTGTTGCTGGGCTTTTGTACTCAAGGCTAGCACTCTTACCCTTTGAGCCACAGCTCCACTTCCAGGTTTTGCTAGTTCATTGGAGACTTTCCTGCCTGGGCTGGCTTTGAACCATGATCCTCAGATCTCAGCCTCCTGAGTAGCTTGGATGACAGGTGTGAGCTACCAGTACCCCGTCATTCCTTCCCTTTCTTTCTTTTTATTGTTTTGTTGTCCTGGGGCTTGAACTTAAGGCCTGGGCACTGTCCCTGAGCTTCTTTTGCTCATGGCTAGTGTTTTACCATTCAAAGCTTTTTGAAGAGTCTCATGGACTTCCCTGCCCAGGATGGCTTTGAATTGAGTTCCTTGGCTCCTCAGATCTCAGCCTCCTAAGTAGCTTGTAATACAAGCATGAGCCACTGGTTCCCAGGTCTTTTTCCCTTTTTATGAATGACAACAGTTACAGCTTTGAGAGATGAACCATGCTCTTAACATAGCCTAGAACTATGTTCACCTTGATCCTGACTAGATGTCTCTCTGTCTAGCCCCATGTTACAAATCTGTCCACATTTCACAATCTCTCCCTGGTCCAAATGGTTTCCAACAACTTTTTCCTTCGAGAAGCTGTGGTTTTCTTGTGTTGATCTTATTTTATTTTACATCTCTTGAGTCACAGATTGTTTCCCCCCCCCCCCCAGCACCATTGCACAAGAGGTGAGCTCCTTGGGACTGGGCGTTGATAATTGGCTTGTGTTGGAATACACGAGTCCCGTTTCCCCAACTCCAGTTCCTCAGATCCAGCTGGTACCCTGCAGGTACCCTCTGAAGTTGAAGAGAAAAAAAATAAAATAAAAAATGGGTGTCAGTGGCTCACATCTGTCATCCTAGCTATTCAGGAGGCTGAGATCTGAGGATCGTGGTTCAAAGCCAGCCAGGCAGAAAAGTCTGAGACTTTTATTTCCAATAAACCACTCAGAAAAAGCCAGAAGAGACACTGTGGCTCAGGTGCTAAAGTACTAGCCTTGAGCACAAAGAGGTTCAGGGACGGTGCTCAGGTCCTGATTTCAAGCCCCAGGACCAGCAAAAAAAAAGAAAAAGAAAAAAAGAAAAGAAAAGAAAAGAAAAAGTAATTGGTTCCCTGTAGCCCTGGGAGAATCAACCTGTTGCATGTTTCTTGAATGTGCTGGATGTAGAAGGAAAGGGAAAGGAATAAACTGGGTGCTTGTGGCTCACTCCTGTCATCCTAGTTACTCAGGAGGCTGAGTTCTGAGGATCATGGTTCAAAGCCAGCACTGGAGCAGGAGAATTCATGAGACTCTCATCTCCAATGAACTACTCAGAAAAGGCTGGAAGTGATCTGTTTGGGAGCACCTGGTATTGAATCCACGTGCTCAGGGGTATCTCTGACAGGGACTAGATCTTTCTGACTGACTGCCCCCAAAGCCATCTTTCCTTCTTCCTTACTAGTCATTGACTGGACTCCCTTGCAGCTAGATATGGCCATTCAGTACAACTCTGGGTGAAGGAGATTCCAGTCCACTCAGAATCCTGTGCAACTTTTCTCTCCTCATCTTGTTGCTGCCCCTTTATTCTTCTAGAACCTTCGGGAGCCCACCTACCAGCCACACGAACCACAGCTTCACCCCAGAAATGACAGAAACCAGATGGGAAGAAGCAGTGAGGGAAAAGTGTGTGAGTCACGAGGCTGTGGTTTGGTGGCTGCAGGCGGGGATGAACTAACTGTACTGGGTGGCTCGGTCTATGGTTTGAAGTGGCATCTCTGCTGACGGTGTCATGCATTTCTCTGTTCAGCTTGGGTGTCTATACATACATGGGCTGGGGGCAGGATGTGGGTCTTGGACAGGGTGGGGGGGTGGGGGTACTGATGCAAAGATTGGGAAAGGACATAATGAAGTCTTGAAGGGTGGGTCTAGAAGAGACTGAGGAGGAAGTAATGAAGTCTAAGCATTGTTCTATCATGCTCATTTCCTGCCATCATCTCCCAATGTCTCTGCCTTACTCCATCATTTTTTGGGCCCCATTCAGGATTAGCTTGGTGGTGGAGAGTTGAGGGTTGCCAGATGAACAGAATTAAATCTGAATTGCTCACTGGGAAGTTGTCACTTAACCTCCCTCCCTTCTTTCCTCCCTCCTTTCCTCTCTTCCTCCCTCCATCCCTTCCTCTCTTCCTCCTTCCATCTCTCTATTTCTCTTTCTCTCTGTTTTCCCCCTCTCCATCTGCCTGTCTCTTTTTCTTTCTCTTCCTCTCTCTCTCTGCATTTCTCCAATTGCACAAGGTCACACATACCCAACGAAGCAACACTTTTGGGGGCTCCATCGAGAGAACCTATTTCCTTGAGCAAGGAGATGTTGGAGCAGCCTCACATGGAGATTTGAGACCACAGAAGAAAGGGGCAATGTGGGTCATCTTCTGCTCCTCACCCATTTCCATCTTGAGACTCCGATCTGGTCTCACGATGGTAATGTAGCTAAATGTCTATCGAAGGAAAAAAAAAGTCTATTGGTGCTTCAAAGGTAACCAAAAAAGGAAACACAACATACAAATGCATGGTCAGGTTTCGTGTATTTCTCGAAATGGCTACCATTCTTCAATGTGGCTTTGTTGGGTGGTTTGTTTGTTTGTTGGCTTGGGGAGACCAGAATTGGCGCTGTGGCTCAAGTAGTAGAGCGCTAGCCTTGGGCAAAAGAAGCTCAGGGAAGCACACAGGCCCCGAGTTCAAGTCCCATGAATGACAAAAATAAATAAAATGAAGTGGAGTTGGGTCTGGAGTAAAATGAAGTGAAATAAAGTAAACAAAATCAAATAAGTTTCTTTTTAAAAAAAGGCCTGTGGCCAAGTTTGCATCTCTGTCTCTGTCTCTGTCTGTCTGTCTGTCTGTCTGCCTGCCTGTCTCTGTCTCTGTCTCTGTCTCTGTCTCTGTCTCTGTCTCTGTCTCTCTCTCTCTCTCTCTGTCTCTCTCTCTTTCTCTCTCGGCCAGTCTTAGGACTTGGACTCAGGGCCTAGGTGCTTTCTCTTAGCTTCTTCATTCAAGGTTGACACTCTACCACTTGAGCCAGAGCTCCATTTCTAGTTTTTGCTGATCAATTGGAGATAAAGGTCTTATGACCTTTCCTATCCACAGTGGCTTTGAACCTTGATCCTCAGACTTCAGCCTCCTGGTAGCCAGGATTCCAAGCATGAGCCACTAGCATCTGGTCTTATCATCAGTTTTCCAAAATGCTCTGATTTGATCTGCCATGGACCCAGCAGTAATCGCTGCCCCCCCCCCCAAAAAAAAATGTTCCAAACCTAATTGTTCCGTGATCTTTCTCCAGACTGGCTTTTCTGAGAGTCCTGAAATCACACACACACACACACACACACACACACACACACACACACACACACACACACACACACACAGAGCTAGAAACAAAAAGGACTAGGGGATGTGGTTCAAAAGGCAAAGTTCTTGCCTAGCAAGTATAAAACCCTGAGGTTCAATCTCTAGTACCATCCAGAAAAAAAATCACCTATGTTTTCCTCCTCACCCCCCACCCCCACCCCAACTATCTGTACACCAGCAGCATTTGTGGTTAACAGACACCACTTCACAGGACAAGAGAGAACCCAAGACAATTTTTTAAAGCTTTTATTTTTAAACAGGGTGTTTTATTGTACATTTTGACTAAAGCACAGAGAGACAGGGGGGAGAGAGAGAGACAGAGACAGAGAGAGACAGAGACAGAGACACAGAGACACAGAGAAAGATAGAAAGTGCTTTAAAGTTTCCAAGCCAGCTTGAGATTGGCGTTCTGTGTTTTGGATGTTTCAGAGTTTACATCCCAGACCCAACTTTCAGGCAGACACGATGGTGAGGAGATGGAGGGCCAGGCATAAGCAGTTGAGGATGGATGGAATAGATGGCCCTTTGCCAAGCATTTGACACTTTTAAAAAAAGTGTTCTGACATCAAGGTGAGACTTTGTCTTGTGTTGGTTGCAAGTAGCTTGGAGATCTGTCCAGTTCGATCCCATGATGAGTTCCCTGCAGTAGCATTTGTAAGACGGTCAAGTTCATATCTTCAGGAGTTAGCTGAGAAGCTAGAATGTGCTTTGCAAATATTTTTTTTTTTTTTTTTTTTTGTCGGTCATGGGGCTTGAACTCCAGGCCTGGGCGCTGTCCCTCAGCTCTTCAGCTCAAGGCGAGCGCTCTACCACTTGAGCTACAGGGCCACTTCCGGTTTTCTGGTGGTTTATTGGAGATAGGAGTCTCACGGTCTCTCCTGCCCGGGCTGGCTTTGAACCGCGATCCTCAGATCTCAGCCTCCTGAGTAGCTAGGATTACAGGCGTGAGCCACCAGCGCCCGGCGTGCTTTGCAAATATTAAATGAACACATGAATGAATGAATGAATGATGAGGGACCAGATGACCTGGCTACTCAGGAGGGTGGGATTTGAAGATTGTATATCATCCAAAGTCCCTGAGATTCTTATCTCCCATGAACCATCGAAAACCAGGAAGGGAGTGGTGGTTCACGTGGTAGAGTGCAACTAATCTTGAATGAAAAAGCTAAAGGATAGCACCCAGGAGTGCATGTACATGCACAGGCGCACATGCGCACGCACGCACGCACACACACACACACACACACACAATTGTGAGCAAATAAATGAATAAGAAGTTGATGCTTGCTTATACCTTGCTGAATGACAACATACTAGGTCTTGGCCAATGGGAAATGGTGCTATAGTAATGTCTACTGCTCTTTTCCCCTTTTTTTGCTTAGTCCCTAATATTTTAGCCAAAACAAACGCCCAAATGGTCTATTTGAGATGCAATGAGGCTCAGAAATAACCTAATCTTTGGTTTGCTTGTTTGTGCTAATCCTGGGACTTGAACTCGGTACTGTGCCTGAGCTTGTATGTTCCAAGCTGGTGCTCTACCACTTGGAGCCACAACTCTACTTCTAGCTTTTTTGGTGTTGATTGAGGAGTCTGTC
This sequence comes from Dipodomys merriami, assembly GCF_024711535.1. NCBI lineage: Eukaryota > Metazoa > Chordata > Mammalia > Rodentia > Heteromyidae > Dipodomys > Dipodomys merriami. The sequence continues at coordinate 1,189,263 of NW_027202549.1, forward strand.
AGACTTTTTCTACTTCTCCTGGACTGGATTCAAATGGAGATCCTCAGATCTCAGCCTCTTGAGTAGCTAAGATGACAGGTGTGAGCCATCACCATCTAGCTATCCCATTTTTCTTTTTTGCCAGTCTTGGGGCTTGAACTCAGGGCCTGGACACTGTCCCCAAACTGCTTTTGCTTAAGGCTAGCACTCTGCCATTTGAACCAACAACATCACTTCTGGCCTTTTTCTGTTTATTTGGTACTGAGGAATCGAACCCAGGGTTTCGTGTGTGCTAGGCAAGCACTCTACCACTGAGCCACCTTCCCAGCCCCGAACGTTTTAAAATTGGATGAGGCCAAATCATTTGTGCTATATTGAAGAATTAAACTCATAGCGGAAAGCTTCCATTATCTGGTGGCTGTCTGGATAGGTGTGAAGAATAGCTATAATAACTTCACCTTTTGCTGATCACACATGATTCTGAATTGTGTGTGTGTGTGTGTGTGTGTGTGTGTGTAATAGGTAGCATGTTTCTGTGGCTCAGTGGCACAAAAAGATGCTCTCTTTTTGTTCTCTAGCCACCTGTGGTTGATTCTGTGCATTCATTTCCTCTTCCCAATCCATCTTTTTTTTGTGCACACCAGGGATCTAAAACACAGCAGAGAGTTCCAACTCCCCCGTGGAAGGCGAAAGGGAACTCCTTTCCAGCTTCTCCCCAGGAAGGAAAGGTATGTAGTTCCCCACGCAGCTGAGCACGTGCCTCTGGAAGAAATGGCGTAGATATTTCCGGAACCTCTCGCCCACGAAGGCATAGATGACCGGGTTAACGCAGCAGTGGGTGTGGGCGATCACTTCGGTCACCTGCATGGCCACATCCAGCTGTTGGCTCTTCTCACAGCTGTTCTCCAACACCAGGCCTTGGAAAACCGAGAGGAGCAGCACCAGGTTGTAAGGAGCCCAGAACAGGAAAAAGACCATCATAATGATGAAAATGAGGCGGATGGCCTTGAATTTTTTCTTCCCGGGGCCTCGAAGCAGCGTCTTCACGATCCTGGAGTAGCAGATGACCATCAAGAGAAGGGGCAGGGCCAGGCCCAAGATATTCATTCTCAGCACGTGGAAATACTTCCAGCGCTCTTCTTCATCCTCTGGGTAGAGAGGGCTGCAGATCGACTCATTCAGGTGTTCTTGGAACTCATGGAAGATGAACTCAGGGAGGGCTGCCAGCCCAGCCAAACCCCAGGTGACACCGCTGGTGATCACACCGAACATCACCGTCCGGGTTCGAAGGGCAAACACGGCATGGACGATGGCCAGGTACCTGTCGATGGTGAGCAGGATGATGAAGAAGATCTCGCTGTACAGGCCCAGGTAATAAGATCCAGAGATGAACTTGCACAGCATGCTCCCCCAAACCCACTCACCCCACGTGGCGTAGTGGATCCAGAAAGGAAGCGTGCAGAGGAAGAGCAAGTCGGAGATGGCCAAGTTGAGCAGGTAGATGTTGGCCAGAATCCTGAGCCTCTTGTATTTGATGAGAATCACCAGGACCATGGTGTTCCCCAGCAGGCCCAGGATGAACACCAGAGAATATAGAGGGGGCAGGAACTGAGCCCCCTGCTCCTTGATGCTGATTTTCTCACAGGGCGAAGCCCAGTTGTAATCATAAGGTGTTGTGCCAACCACCACCCCGGTCCAAGTCTCCACTTCGGTTATAGGAGTCTCCATTCTACTTGGCCCTGTAATCAAAGAAAACCAAAACCAAATGCCAGGATTAATCACGATGACACACTCCAGTGGCTGATGTACTTACTCAGATGCAAAGGAGCTGAGCTGGGTAGCCTTTCTTTCTTTTTTCTTTTTTTCCCTCCAGTCCTGGAGCTTGAAATCTGGGCCTGAGCACTGTCTCTGAGTTTCTTTTGCCCAAGGCTAGCTCTCTACCACTTTGAGCCACAGCGCCACTTCCAGCTTTTTCTGTGGATGTGGTATTGAGGAATCGAACTCAGGGCTTCATGCATGCTAGGCGAGCGCTCTACCCATTGAGCCACCTTCCCAGCTGCTGTCTGTACATTTTAGAGATCCCTTAGAATGTAGTTCCAAAGATGTATCAGCAACTGGAGCCAGTGATTCACCCCTGTAACCATAGTTACTCAGGAGGCTGAGATCTGAGGATCAAGGAAAGTCCGTGAGACTCTTACCTCCAATGAACCAACAAAAAGCTGGAAGTGGAGTTTTGGCTCAAGTGATAGAGCATCAGCTTTGAGCTCCAGTTACCACACACACACACACACACACACACACACACACACACACACTTGTTCTGTCTGTCTTTATCTATCTATATATAGAGATATAGCTATAACTATAGATCTAGATCAATATATTTATCTATTATTATATTATCTATATATTACCTATATATTTATATATAATCTATAATCATACATATGTTTATATAGTATCTATTGATACATTTATATATCTATACCTATATGTATGTCTATATATTTATAAATCTACCTATACCTATCACCTATCTATATCTATCTACCCATCTATGTCTATAGCTATAGATCTATAATATATATATATATATATATATATATATATATATATATATAAGTATTTCTATAAAAATATAGCTCTGGGCACTGGTAGCTCACATCTATAATCGTAGGAAGTTGAGATCTGAGGATTGTAGTTCAACGCCAGTCCGGACAAGGAAAGTCTGTGAGACTCTTATCTCCAAGTAAAACCACCAGAAAACCAGAAGTGGCGCTGTGGCTCTAAAAATGGCAAAGAAAAAGAAAGAAAACCCTCTTTGCCTAAAACAAATATCATCCAAAGGGCAAATTATCTAAGGTGCTGTATCTCTAAAGCTCTTAATCCACTCTGCAAAATTTCTTTCAGCCAAGTGGGAAGGTAAATATATTCTTGACACTGTAGGAACCAGGCTCATTTCAACAGGAGCCCATCAATATGGAAAAGATGTAAGAGAAAAATAGCTTAGTTGGCCAACAGAAATGGGTCTGGGAGCTGTCATTTGGGGGAATTATCATGTATTTCATTGCTGAGGATCATTGTCATTGACATAATTGGCTTTCCTATTTCTGTTTCTGTTGATCACCTGTGGGGGTGAACGTCCTTTGCTGAATTTATCTGCTTTTTCTTTTTTTGTCTGTTGTAGGGCTTGAACTCTAGGCCTGGGCGCTGTCCCTGAGCTCTTCAGCTCAAGGCGAGCGCTCTACCACTTGAGCCACAGCGCCTCTTCTGGTTTTCTGGTGGTTCATGGGAGATAAGAGTCTCATGGACTTTCCTGCCTGGGCTGGCTTTGAACTGCGAACCTCAGATCTCAGCTTCCTGAGTAGCTAGGACAACAGGTGTGAGCCACCGGCGCCCAGCTTGAATTTATCTGCTTTTGTTTATTGGGTCCTACAAAGGGTTCAAACTTCCCTTCAGAGAAACAACTCGGCTTGCGAGAGTCAATGGCCACCTTGTGAAATGAGCAGCAGGTATACCCACAACTCCCATCATGCATGCACTAGAAGATCCCCCCGATTCCAGCACATTCTCATGAAATACTCATCAAACAATACCTTCTCCCCTCCATCCTCAGACAAAATAAGGGTTTCCATAGGAGTTTGTAGGGGGTTCTATCTCAGGAAGCTGAGATCTGAGAATTGCAGTTCAAAGCCAGCCCAGGCAGGAAAGTCCTGGAGACATTTAATTTCAATAAACCACCAAAAAAGTCACAAGTGGAGCCATAGCTCAAGGGGTAGAGTGCTAACCTTGAACAAAAAAAAAAGCTCAGGGGAAGCCACCAGGTTCTGAGTTCAAGGCCCAGAACTAGCAGAAAAATAAACAAAAACATATATTGGTACACATCTCTATTTATTGCACACATAAAAATGTAGATCTGTATATACATACACACGAATATACATGCATACTAAAATATAAATTATATTTTCACTGAATTTCTTTCTTTCTTTTTTTTTTTTTTTTTTTTTGGCCAGTCTTCGGGCTTGAACTCAGGGCCTGGGCACTGTCCCTGAGCTTCTTTTGCTCAAGGCTAGTGCTCTACCACTTGAGCCACAGTGCCACTTCCAACTTTTTCTGTGTATGTGGTGCTGAGGAATCGCATGCATGGTAGGCAAGTACTCTACCACTAAGCCACCTTCCCAAGCCCTTCACTGAAGTTCTTAAAAATCAATATCAACAAACACAAATGACTTAGCAGTAACCCTTTTGAAGTGGTTATGATCTTAATATTTGGAGAATTTATGGAAGTTGCACAGTTTCAAAAAAACAAGTTCAATAAACAAATAAATAAATAAGCCAAGTTCAAGCCCGGCGCTAGAATCCTAGCTACTCAAGAGGCTGAGCTCTGAAGATTACATTTCAAATCCAGCCCAAGCAGAAGAATCCATGAGACTCTTATCTCCAATTTAATTGGGGAAAAGCTGGCCAGGGGAGCTGTGGCTCAAGTGGTAGAGCACCAGCCTTGAGTATAAAAAGCTAAGCAAGTGATGCATGCAAGCCCCTGAGTTCAAGCTCTAGTACCAGAATGCACGCCTGTGAGCGTGCATGCACACACACACACACACACACACACACACACACACACACGGAAAAGCCAAATTCAGATGAGGGTGACAAGCAAGCATGTTCTAATGTAGGCAGGAAAAAGGAACAAGAAAATCAGAAGAGAGCAAAGAGGAAAATGGGCATAGGTAACAACACTGATTGATTCTCTTTTTAAACAGGTAACCTCCCGGCCTACCTGGAAATAATCTTCTAAATAAACCACCTCTGCAGCCTTTTCCTCTCTCCTTTTTTGAAGGAGAAGGAAAAGAAGACAAGTAGTACCGGATCTAGAAAAGTTGATTCTGCAGTCAGTGGTAGATTAGCTCTTATCACTCGTGAAAGGGAAGATAACCGTGGGTAACCATTGGTAGATAAGTTCTCACGGCTAATAATGAAGAACACAACTTAGGGAGTAAATAACACCACTTCCCATTTTACCAGGAAGTAACCAGAGGCAACTAAAAGATGTGACCTAGCAGGAGAGGGAGGAGATTGCTTCCAGGTGTGCCAGTTACCTAGGTAACACAGATACTGGGCAGAAAGTTAGGCAAGAGCTACAGAGGTGTCTACACACAGGGACTACATGGCCCGGGGCAGACCTTAACATTCCAGCCTTTTGATCACTTATGAGAAAGAGCGCAGATTCTCTCTGGTTACCTCCTTGGATGTCAGAGGTAAAAGGTGGAGATGTGATCTCCTCTGGGAGGAAGCAGCAGGCAGCTACTGTCTTTGGTGGACAAGGTCTGGACAGAAAATTAAAAAATTGGATGATTGGGGTAGGTCAGCTAATTCTTATAGGGTCAGGTAACAAAGTCAGAATGTAGACAGGTAAAGATGGGCAGGCTACTTAACTTCTGTTCACTTTCGGCTGATGTGACATCATCTCCCCTTATTCCTCTCCATGGTCCCTTGTTCCCCAGACTGGCTGAGTCCCAGGGATCTAGATGCTTATTTTGCTGGGATGGCTCATCCGAGTTGGTATTCCTGGAGTTTTGAACTCAAAGCCTGGGCATTGTCTCAGAGAACTTCTGTTCCAGGCTAGCACATCGAGTTACAGTATCACTTCCAGTGTTTGGCAAGTTAATCAGAGATAAGCATCTCTTGATCCGTGCTTCCAGACTGGCTTTTTTGCTGGTTTAGTTGGAAGATGGAGGGCTCAGAGATTTTTCTGCCCGGGGCTGGCTTTGAACTGCAATCTTGGCCATAAAAACCCTTTATTATTTCCAAGCAACAAGGAGATCAAATAGAAGTAAGCAGAGTGTACCTGCGCCTTGTCAAGAATTAACCAACAAATATTCTGCAATGACAAAACTCGGTAGATGTGATGGGCTAAGTTTTAGCACAGATATAGTATTGATTTCTGGTGATCCTAAGGATGTCTAAATCAACCAAAGTTCACAAGAGGCTCTCCTAAACTATATCTGTTTCACTAGCATAACATAGCCAGGTCAGGCTGGGTCAGATTGCAAATCTAATACTACAAAAAGAATGTCACACCAGAGTCTTAGTGTTTGCAAATCCAAAGCAATCTTTCACCAAGAATCAGCTGCCTGTAAGAGAGTCAAGCTAGCATCTAGCCTTTTTTTTTTTTTTTTTAACCATGGTGGAGGTAGTCAGGATGGTCTAAGCAGGAGTAAGACCTGTCTTCCAGATTGGAAGAGATGGATTGGATCTAGTCTACATGGAGACTGGCTGGCACGGAACTAAGAATCTAAACTGAACACACTTCAGGAATCTCAGACCATTGAAGCCAAGTCACTCAATTACAATGCCAGATAACAAGTTTACACAGACACTGACATACATACATAGGTATGCACGTGCACATACACACACTGTGCACGTTAAGTTTTACAGTGCGCAAAAATGAATAGGCATCTATCCTGAACAACAGGAACCAGTCTACAAGGACACATGCACCTCCATGTTTATTGCAGCACTGTTCACAATAGCCAGGATATGGAAACAACCCAGATGTCCCACCACAGATGAATGGATCCAAAAATTGTGGTATGTATACACAATGGAATATTATGCAGCCATCAGAAAGGACAAAATAATGGCATTTGCAGGGAAATGGATGGAGCTAGAAGAAATCATGTGGAGCGAGGTAAGCCATGAGCAAAGAGACAAACGGCACATGATGTTAAATCCAAAATGTTAGGTGATAGGACAAAAATTAACAGGACTTAAGAAACAAAGGACTTCCACTCATCTGGTCGAATCACTACTAAATAACCCCATGCTGCTGATCACATGTATAGTATATATGTGCACACCGGAGGGAAACCAGGAGGAAGACACAGAACTAGAGGTAATCAGGGAAAAACAAACATAAAACAGCAGGACCCATCAGCTGCACTGGACATTGATCAAAATGAACTAAGCAACTCAATGGCAGCGATGGGAGGGAGGGAACGAGTGGGAAAGAGGGAACAGCTGATGCTATGCAAAACAAAAGCAAAGTACATATCACCCAATGTGAAAGAGATAACTGTATTGCAAAGCTCATAGAACTCATAAATGTTATAGACCATGATAGACAATTTGCTCCAGGAAAGTTAGAATGTGTTTGTGACTTTAACTGAGCATCACTATCCCACAATACTGTGCAATTTGGGAAATTATGTAACCACTTAATCACAATAAAAAAATTGAAAAAAAAATGAGTAACGGGCGGTAGACTCAAACTTGATGGAGCTTTACTGAGGAAGCAAGCAAGCAGACAAGCAGACAAAGAAGCAGAAAGGAAGGGGCACTCTCTAACAGATTGTGGGCGCTCTCAAGGAAAGACAGAGAGAAAGAGAGATTATAAGACAAGGAAAGTTACTTTTCTAGAAGAGAGGTCTGGGAGGTAGAGGTGAAGGACTTAGCAAGACACAGATCAGACAAAGAAAACCTGAACACATGGAAACTGATCATTTTCATCTGAGTCACTGCATCTTATGTAAGGGAAACGAAATATACTAGGTTTCAGGAGGTACCTGCTAGAGTAGACCACACGCTATTCAGGCAGGAAAAGAGGTTTATTTACCAGACTTCTGCCCCCATAGTGTATGTCCTGTTTTGCTGAAACCTTTCAGTAATCCTGTAGAACGTGTGTGTGTGTGTGTGTGTGTGTGTGTGTGTGTGTGTGTGTGTGGTGTTGTGTTTTAACCCTTATCAGAGGAGGAACTGAGGCAAAGGGTTACAGCCCACAATCACAGAAGAAAACAGCAACACCCTTCCTGGACCCAAAACGTTATCAGATTCTCCTCTCCAGCCCCTCACCTAACTGTGTGTTTTTCAGCCTGGGAACATCCACCTGGCCTGAGGGTTTGGGGGAATCAACTTTAAACTTCCATTACATCCTGAGAGTCTGAAACTCAGCCGCTTATTTTATTTGGCTATTAACAACGGGGCTTCAACTCAGGGCCTGCGTGCTGTCCCTTAGCTTTCTTTGATCAAGACTCATGGTCTACCAGCTTGAGCCACAGCTCCACTTGGAGCTTTTTTGGATGGTTCCTTGGAGATAGGAGTCTCCCAGACTTCTCTCCCCTGGGCTGGCTTTGAACCTGGATCCTCAAATCTCAGCCTCCTGAGTAGCTAGGATGACAGGTGTGAGCCATCAGCCTGGCTTTGTTCTCAGATGGTAAACTTTGACTCTAAAACCTCAGGGTAGATAGCTAGGAGGGGAGGGTTTAAGTCAGCCCTAGGAGATAAAAGTTATTTCCTCACTTACTGTATTCTCTGCTTTCTAAGTAGGCATTAATCTTAAGAGAATCGATGACCTTATGGATAGAGAGCAATTTAAAAATTGGAGAGAGACAGTCTCTGTTTAAGAAAAGAGATCAAGAGAGTGAGGTTGGCATGCTATCCCAGGAGAAAACTGAAGCTGGCACCCCATTATTTTGAAAACAAAAGAAAGAGAGAAACTGAAAAACTAGGCTACAGGTGAGAAAGAATTCGAGAAGGTAAGGAAGAAATGTTGTGGGTTTATTGTTTCTTGGTTTTTTTCTTGGAAGGGGGCGGATGTTGTGGTTTGGTTTTGTTTTTCTGGCCCTAGGGCTTGAACTCAGGACCTGGGCGCTGTCCCTGAGCCTGTTTGTGTTCAAGGCTAACACTCTATAGTTTGAGCACAGCACCACTTTTGGCTTTTTTGGGGGGTGTACTTTATCGAAGAGAAGTGTAGCTCACGGGGACTTTTCCACCCAGGCTGGCTTCAAACCACAATCCTTCGATCTAAGCCTCCTGAAGTAGCTAGAAGGTTAGGCATGAGCTACCAGCACCCGGCTGTTTTTGTTTCTTAAGATATTTTGAAGCTGTGTACCAGTGGCTCACACCCATAATCATCTTAGCTACTCAGGAGGCTGAGATCGAAGGATTGTGGAGAGAGAGAGTATTGAGTATTATGGGTCTTGAACTCAGGGCCTGGATGCTGCCCTTAGCACTTTTGCTCAAGCCTAGCTCTCTACCACTTTGAGCCACAGCTCCATTTCTGGGTTTTCTGGTGGTTCATTGGCAATAGAATCTCATGGCCTTTCCTACCTGGGCTGGTTTTGAACCATGATCCTCAGCTCTCAGCCCCCTGAGTAGCTAGGATGACAGGTGTGAGCCACTGGTGTCTGGCTTCTCTGCCTTTCTTTATGTCTCTTGTTCTGTCTCTACTTCTCTAGTTCTTTCTGTCTTTTTCTGTGCCTCTCTCTCTCTCTCTCTCTCTCTCTCTCTCTCATACACACACACCTATCTACTTCAACTAGCAAGTGCTTACACGAACTATTACTTATCCATTCTCTTCAGTGCTGAGCAGAACTAAGTACTCCACACACAAAAACAAGCACTAGTAACTGTTCCCGCTGGCCAGAAGCTTAGCATCCAATAAGACAGAAAAGATCTTGACATAGATGACCCCATACAATAAAACACTATCCATCAACTAGTCCACAAATCTAGTTGCAATCTAAGAGTTTTAAAACAGGGCATGCAGTACCATAGCCCAGGCTAGATCATGAGGGGGAACTTTGTCCAACACTTCCTTAAAATACTCTTCTCTCCCTTACTTAAAATCATATGGGTTTCCTGACCATCTCTACCACCAGATAGCTCAACACCAGAAGAGTAGGAGAGCTCTCTCGAATGATAAGGAACTAATGTGAGAATGAATGTCTGTTCCCCAATTCAGCAAGGTAGGTCAGGGGTGAAATGATAAGGGGGGGGGAGGGCGAGTCAGTCCTGGGGCTTGAACTCAGGGCCTGAGCACTGTCCCTGAGCTCTTTTGCTCAAGCCTAGCACTCTACCAACTTGAGCCACACCACCACTTCCGGTTTTCTGGGGGTTCATTGGACAGAAGAGTCTGATGCACTTTCCTGCCTGGGGTTGGCTTCGAACCAGGATCCTCAGATCTCAGCCTCCTGAGTAGCGCGGATGACAGGTGTGAGCTATCAGCACCTGGCTAAAATGAGGAAATCTTTTGTTCTTCTTCAACCCCCAATGACAATTGCAGCAGAGAAGGAGAGAGGTACCCCCTCACCTTTATTCCCCCCACCCCCACTCCCAATAAGGGAAAACAGACCCCTATGCGCAAAAGAAATGGAGTTTTCTTGCCCAGAACATTCATGGTCATTTGAAGGAGATAGGAAGTCTGCTAGAAGGCCCAGAACTCTTCTAATTGGCTGGCTGCATGTCGTGGTGGGAATTGGGACCAATTGGGACCATGAATTCTCCAGTGCCCCGCCTTCCTTTCTCATTCAGAGCAAAGGTGACTGGATCTGAAAGGAAACTACCCAGCAGTTCCCCGTGCAAGATGTTCCAGCCCTCTCTTTTTCCCCCTTTTTTTCTTTTTTTAATGCTAGTCCCGAGGTTTGAATTCAGGGCCTGGGTGCTGTCCCCAAGCTTGTGTGCTCAAGGCTAGTTTTGTGTTCTACCACTTGAGCCCATTGCTCCCACTTCTGGCTTTTGGGGGACTTGTTGACATGAAGAGTCTCACAGACTTTCCTGTCCAGGCTGGCTTCGAACCAGGATCCTCTGATGTTCAGCCTCCTGAGTAGGTAGGATGACAGGCGTGAGTCACTGGGACCTAGTATTTCTGTATCTGTGACAGATGGAATTTGATCAATCTCTGTGTCTCTCTGTCTCTCTGTCTCTCTGTCTCTGTCTCTGTCTCTGTCTCTCTCTCTGTCTCTCTCTCTCTCTCTCTCTCTCTCTCTCTCTCTCTCTCTCTCTCTCTCTCTCTCTCTCTCATGATCCCAGGAGCTCTGATGACTTTCCAAATCATGGCTGCTGGATATGGTATGGTACTTGTAAACTGACATGTTTATAAAACCCCTTTGTAAAACTGCTTAAAGATAATAATAATAATAATAATAATAACAATTGCAGTAGGGCATCAGTGGCTCACATTTGTAATCCTTGCTACTTAGGAAGCTGAGCTCTGAGGATTGCAGTTCGAAGCCAGCGAGGGCAGGAAAGTCCATGAGACTACTCAAAATAAATAATAATAATAATAAATAGTCTGGGAAGGTGGCTTAGCGGTAGAGTGCTTGCCTAGCATGCATGAAGCCCTGGGTTCAATTCCTCAGTACCACATCCACAGAAAAAGCCAGAAGTGGCGCTGTGGCTCAAGTGGTAGAGCGCTAGCCTTGAGCAAAAGCAGCTCAGGGACAGTGCCCAGGCCCTGAGTTCAAGCCCCAGTGTTCACACACACACACACACACACACACACACACACACACACACACACACACAGAGAGTGATTAAGCCTGGGATGCACCTGTCACTGTAGCATAGGCTTGCTGTGCAAAAAAGATCATTACAGGCTCCTCCATTCCTGCCTGCCTCCCCTCCTCAGCAACTCTGGGCGAGCTGCTCCGAGGGTTCGAGGGCTCCACAGCTGTACTTTCTGACAGCAGCTAGAACAAAAGGCACAACCGTAGTCAGGGAGATTTAGAACAAGGGAAAGGCAGGAAGGAGGCTTGGAGCCCACCACTGTGAGCTCTTTTGAAATTTATAGATAGGGGTTCAAATCCTGTCCCCTAGCGGCTGCTTTGTGCATCTCCCAAAAACCTGCAAAGCTCTGCCCTCCAGGCGACTCCTGACTTCCCTCCAGTGACCCAGTCCCTGTCTCCCCACCACCAACTCCCACCCAGGAGATAAAGTAGGGAAGAGGGGTCCTGAAGAGTCTCACGGACTTTCCTGCCCAGGCTGGCTTTGAACCTTGATCCTCAGACCTCAGCCTCCTGAGTAGTTGGGATGACAGGTAGGTGAGCCACCAGCTCCTGGCTCCCAGGATCAGCTCTTAACACGGTTAATTGCACACCTAGTAAGTGTAGACACAGCATGTCCAGAAGAGGGCGCTCCAGCTCTTGAGGTGCTACGCTCTACCACTGGCTGGCAAATCCTCTCTTCTTAGATTTCATTCTAAGCCTGGAACTTGAACTCGGTATCCAAAGCTTTCACACCTTGGCTGTCACTCTACTGCCTGAGACACGTTTCCAACCTCTCTTTCTCTCTCTTTTTTTTTCCCTCCCTACATTACAGTTTCAATGTCCGGGCTACACTCTAATCTAAACAAATCACAATATCTGAGGAGGAAAGATTCAGGCCAGTAGCTTTCTGTTGTTGTTTTGTTTTATTTTGTTTGTTTTATTTTTGTGCCAGTCCTGGGGCTTGAACTCAGGGCCTAGTGTGCTGTTTCTTAGCTTTTTTTTTTTCTCCCCTAACTCAAGGCTGGTGCTCTACCACTTGGATCACAGCTCCACTTCAGGCTTTTGTGCTGGCTCATTGGGAGATAAGAGTCTCACAAACTTTCTTGTCTGGGCTGGCTTTGAACTACGATGCTCAGATCTCAGCCTTGAGTAGCTAGGATGACAGGCATGAACTACTGTACCTAGCTCAGGTTTTAAGTTATTGTGGCCCAACATGGTAGAATGCTAGCTTTGATTCCTGAGCTCAGCGCAAGGACAGCACCCAGGCCCCGAGTTCAAACCCCACCACTTCCAAAAATAAAAAATGGAAGAAGAGCCAGTGAGTCCTGAGCCCATGGCTCACGCTGTCATCCTAGCTACTGAGGAGGCTGAGATCTGAGGATCGTGGTTCAAAGCCAACCCTCTCAGTTAAGTCTGAGACTCTTCTCTCCAATGAACCACCAGAAAACCTGAAGTGGCACTGTGGCTCAAGTGGTAGAGCGCTCACCTTGAGCTGATGAGCTGTGGGATAGCGTCCAGGCCCAAAGTTCAGGCCCCAGGACTGAGAAAAAAAAAGTGTGTTCCTACTAACCACCAGAATTCTGCAAAATTCTGTGCCCTGCCTGCACATGACACTTACCCATGGCATTGTTCCATGAGTTATACGAACAGCTCATTGGACCTAGCTTGACTCAAGTGCAACCTCATAGCATCCTGCCCAGCCCCTGAGGACAGGGTTCCTGCAGAGAAGCCAACATTGGAGCAAGAACATTGGAGGAGATCATCGGAGCAAGAGAGACACATTGATCAATCATCACAGAAGTCAAGTTGCTCTGATAGGGATCTGCGTGTGAGTGACACTCCTGCCGGTGAACTTGACCTCCAGAACCAGATCATGGGTGACTGAGTGTGGCCTATTAGTAGGCAGCCGTACAAAAAGAGAACTTCACCTCCTCCCACCCCATAGGTCCCACAGTTGTTCAGAGTCCAGATTTACTTCATCTAACAGGAAGTCAATACTTCCTTCTTGCTCAGTACCTTGAATCTTGAAATTCATCAAGCCTTTTCAAAAGTCTCAGAAAACAAAGGACGGAAAATAGCCCTGAGCAGGTAAGGGGCATTTTGTCTGTTCTGTGTTGTCTGTTATCACTGCGGTGGACAAGTTCTTGCTTAAAGATTTTTATCTATAAAGCAATCGTGAGTGGAGCAATGCTAAGAACACTGGGTGATTTGTAAGGTTGGGGTGGCGGGGGGTGGTCAGGTATTAAATAGTTTTGTTTTCTGTTGGGTTGTTTTTGCTTCAAAGAAATGCATTCTATGTTTTGTTTTGTTTTGTTTTGTTTTTGGGTCCGGTTGTGGGGCCTGAACTCTGGGCCTGGGCGCTGTCCCTCAGCTCTTCAGCTCAAGGCTAACGCTCTACCACTTGAGCCACAGCGCCACTTCTGGCTGCTCAAGGAAGCTGAGATCTGAGGATCCCAGTTTAAAGCCAGCCTGGGCAGGAAAGTCCAGTAAACTAGCGGAAAAAAGCTGGAAGTGGAGCTATGGTTCAAGTGGTAGAGTGCCAGCTTTGTATGCAAAAAAGTTAAGGGACAGAGCCCAGCTGTCCTGAGTTCAGGCCCTAGCATTGGAACATACAAGAAGTGAGCCGATTTGAAGAGACGCAAGGCGCTCTTTGTGGAAAATTCATTGAAATAAAGCAATGACTTGCCAAATTTTCCCACACAAAGGGAAAAAAAAAGAACCAATTATGTGGTGTGAAGAAAAATGTGACAAGAGAGAAATATTTACTAGAAAAAAAGAGCATTGCAGATGTCAAGATGATTTACAGGAATCTTTGCATGTGTGTACACACACACACACACACACACACACACACACACACACACGCTAGTACTGGGGCTTGAACTCAGGGCCTGAGTGCTGTTCCTGAGATTTTTTTGCTTTTTGTTTTTTGGGCTATTTTGTTTTTTGGGGGGGTCCAGTCGTGGGGCCTGAACTCTGGGCCTGGGCGCTGTCCCTCAGCTCTTCAGCTCAAGGCTAGCACTCTACTCTACCACTTGAGCCACAGCATCACTTCCGGCTTTTTTCTTTTTGCTTATGTGGTGCTGAGGAATCGAACCCAGGGCCTCATGCATGCAAGGCAAGCGCCTTTTTTTTTTTTTTTTTAAGACAGGTGCTCTATCACTTGAGCCACAATTCTACTTCCAGCTGTTTTTGCTGGATATTGACTTGACTGCTTGGGCTGGCTTTGAACCATGTTTCTCAGATCTCAGTCTTCTGAGTAGCTAGGGTTATAGGCTTCATGTCTTAATGATAATTAGAAATGAGGATTCTCCAAGCCAGCGTAGATCAGATTCTATCCATCTGCTACCAAAATCTGGTCAGATGACCTTAGGGATGCATTGTATCCTAGGCACAAAACTGCAAATTAGAATTTAGCGCTACAGATCATGGGACTCAGCTGTGTGTGGTTACCTCAGTTTCTCTCTTAGGTTGGAGGATCTTAGAAGGTTGCAGATTTCCCAGGAGAATGAAGAGCTTCCAAAAATGTTCATCAACCATCAGGCTGAGTCCTGTCTGCTGTTGATCGTGTGTGTGTGTGTGTGTGTGTGTGTGTGTGTGTGTGTGTGTGTGTACATGTGCATGTGCATGCACAAGTGTTCCAGTCCGTAAGTTGGAACCTCAGAGCCTGGACTCTGTTCCTGAGCTTCTTTTGCTTAAGGCTAGCGCTCTACCACTTGAACCACAACTCCATCTCCAGCTTTTTTTTCTTGTTGTTGGTGTTGTTCGTGCTGGTTCATTGGAGATGAGAGTCTCTGGGATTCAGATCCCC
Organism: Dipodomys merriami; assembly: GCF_024711535.1. NCBI lineage: Eukaryota > Metazoa > Chordata > Mammalia > Rodentia > Heteromyidae > Dipodomys > Dipodomys merriami. Next base: position 1,204,323 of record NW_027202549.1, read on the forward strand.
CTAGCCCAGCTTCCCCCTTGAATAACTAGGACTAGAGGCGTCCCTGTCTTGTCTTTCGGGGCCCTTTTGTAGCAAAACTCAATTCTGGACCTCTTGTTCTTGATCCATAGGAGAGGCCAGGACGGAGAGGACAATGACAACAATGGAGATGATGACCACAACGATGGAGAAGACCACGATCACCAAGGAGTATGAGACAACCACGGAATTCGATTACTCAGACACCACTCCCTGTCTGAAGGTAGCCGTGAGAGATTTTGGGGCCCAACTGCTCCCTCCTTTGTATTCCCTGGTGTTCATCGTCGGCTTGGTGGGCAATGTTCTGGTCGTCTTGGTTCTGATGCAGTACAGAAGGCTCCGGAGCATGACGAGCATCTACCTCCTCAACCTGGCCATCTCGGACCTGCTCTTCCTCTTCACGCTGCCCTTCTGGATCCATTACAAGCGGAAGGACGATTGGGTCTTTGGGGACGCCATGTGTAAACTCCTCTCCATGCTCTATTATGTGGGCCTGTACAGCGAGATCTTTTTTATCATCCTGCTCACCATTGACAGATACCTGGCCATCGTCCACGCCGTGTTTGCCTTACGGGCCCGGACTGTCACTTTCGGCCTCATCACCAGCATGCTCACGTGGGTGGTGGCCTTCCTGGCCTCCATCCCCGGCTTGTATTTCTCCAGGACCCAACTAGAATTCACGCATCGCACCTGCAGCCTTCACTTCCCAGCCGAGAGCCTGAGGCATTGGCGGCGATTTCAGGCTCTGAAGATGAACCTGTTTGGGCTTCTTTTGCCCCTCATGGTGATGATCGTGTGCTACTCGGGCATCATCACTATCCTCCTGAGGAGACCCAACGAGAGGAAAGCCAAAGCCGTGCGGCTGATCTTCGCCATCATGATCATCTTCTTCCTCTTCTGGACCCCTTACAACCTGTGCATGTTCGTCTCGGCGTTTCAGGATTCCCTGTTCACCCAGATGTGCGAGCAGAGTCGGCAGCTGGACGTGGCCATCCAGGTGACCGAAGTGATCGCCTACAGCCACTGCTGCATCAACCCCATCATCTACGTCTTCGTGGGAGAGCGCTTCCGGAAATACCTCCGCCAGCTGTTCCAGAGGCACGTGGCCGTGCACCTGGTTCGCTGGTTGCCCTTCATCTCCGTGGACCGGCTGGACAGAGCCAGCTCAGTGTCACCGTCCACGGGAGAACACGAGCTCTCGGCTGGGTTCTGACTCAGAGTCCCAGATGCTAACCTTTGACCTTGGCAGGTGTCCCCTACTCCCAGGGCAAAGGGAGAATTCTGGGATCTCGAAGACGTGGCTGGAGAGAGAGGCAAGAAATGGTGCCATCTGTCACCTTGTGAGTGTCAGTCTTCTCCAGGAAGTTCGTCCTAGGTGACTGCAAAGAGACATTTTAGAGACAAAAACCAATCAGGGCCAGGAAAGGCTCTGGACCCCTAATAGGATATTGGAACTGAGCACATTGGTATTGGCAAACAGACATGGGGAACCCATCCCCCCCCCCCGAGTTTGAACTTAGGGCCAAGGCTCTGTCCCTGAACTTGTTTTTGTTCAAGGCTGGTACTCTACCCCTTGAGCCATACCTCCACTTCGGGCTTGGGTTTTTTGTTGTTTTTTTTTTGTTGTTTCGGTCAGTCATGGGGCTTGAACTCTGGGCCTGGGCTCCGTCGCTGAGCTCTTTTGCTCAAAGCTAGCACTCTAGTGCTTTGAGCCACAGTGTCATTTCTGATTTTCTAATGGGCTCACTGGAGCTAAGAGTCTCATGGATTTTCCTGCCAAGGCTGGCTTTGAACTGTGATCCTCGGATCTCAGCTTCCTGCCTGAGTAGTTAGGATAATAGTCAAGACACCGGCACCCAGCTCTATTTCTTTTAAAGTTCTTTTCCTAAGAACAAACATTGTCTCTAATAAAAAGCCTATAGTCACCAAAGAAATAGAAAAACATTGAAATCATCTATACCCCCTCTACCCAAAGAAAACCACCGTGCTATTTTTCAATGAAATTTCATCTAGTGTCTCCACCCTCCACCCACCCCTGTATTTTTGTTTATAACAGAAAAAAATTTCCAAAGTATTGCTTTGGTATTGAGTATTCTTTTTTTTGTTGTTTTGGTTTTTGGTCTGTCGTGGGTCTTGAACTCTGGGCCTGGGTGCTGACCTTGAGCTCTTCAGCACAAGGCAAGTGCTCTACCACTTGAGCCACAGCGCCACTTCCAGCTTTTTCTGCTTATGTGGTGCTAAGGAATCGAACCCAGGGCCTCATGCATGCGAGGCAAGCACTCTACCACTGAGCTACCTTCCCAGCCCCTTGATTATTCTTTTTATTTTATTCCATTTTTCTTTGTGCTGGTACTGGGGCTTAAATTCAAGATCTTTCACTCTTATTTAGCTTTTTTTTTCTTTTTTTCCTGCCAGTCCTGGGGTTTGAATTCAGGGCCCCGGATCCCTATGTTTCTTTTGCTCAAGGCTGGCTCTCTACTGCTTGAGCCACAGTACCACTTCTGGCTTTTTCTGAGTCGTTTATTGAAGATCAGAATCTCACCCACTTTCCTGCCCGGGCTGGCTTTGAACCATGATCCTCAGATCTCAGCCTCCTGAGTAACTCGGATGACAGGCGTGAGCTACTGGTACCCTGCTGATGGTTCTTTTTGTATACTGAAGACCCTAATGCCTGTGTACAACATGGGTGGGAGGAAATCAGTATGGGGGGGGCAGGCATCTGGAGTGTTCCTTGTACAAGGCTCTCTTGCTACACTGTGGGGTGAAGAAGGCTTAACTGCATTAAGAAACACTTGCCTGGTACGATGGTACAAATAAAAACAATACCTGAGTCACAATGATTTCTTCATGAGGACTGTTTCATCATGTCTTCTTCTTCCCTTTCTCTTCCTCCCTTTTCTAGGACGGGAGTCTGAACTCTAGCCCTTGGAGTTTGCTGAGCAAGGCAAGTGTTCTATCACTTGAGCTGTGTGTGTGTGTGTGTGTGTGTGTGTGTGTGTGTGTGTGTGTGTGTGTATCCTGGGGCTTGAACTCAGGGCCTGGACGCTGTCCCTCAGCTCTTCAGCTCAAGGATGGCGCTCTACCACTTGAGCCACAGCGCCACTTCTGGCTTTTTCTGCTTATGTGGTGCTGAGGAATCGAACCCAAGGCCTCATGCATGCAAGGCAAGTGCTCTCCCACTGAGCCACCTTCCCAGCCCTATTAATTTATTTTTTATTCATTTGGCTGTACACAAACTGCAACTTCTCCTATCGCTTGCCCCTCGAGTGGATGGATTACAGGCGCGCGCTACTACCTCCTGACTTCATTTCTGAAGTAAAATTTCCCCCTTCTCCCACATGATAAAGGCCATACGTGTTCAGTATAGCAAACCAAGAACAGAGCGAATACCAGAAGGTAAAATGAGACTTGGGGGGATGAGGATAGTAGGAGAAGGGGTGGATGAAAGGAAAAGAGAACTTAGGACACAAATATAGCAGGAATTTTCCACATACATATGTGATAAAGGAAGTGGAAAATGGGAAATGGGTCTGGAAAGACAGGATAGAGAGAATGATGGAGGGCTGATTCTGAAGAGGAAGTCCCGGGCACTTAGATAGACACATTAAACTGTAACCCCCAGCCCAGCCCAATCTCTTGAAATGCTGAAAAAGTTAATTAAAATTGAATAATAAGTAAAAAAAAAAAATAGCCAGGTGCCAGTGGCTCACACCTGTCATCATAGCTACTCAGGAGAATGAGATCTGAAGACTGTGGTTCGAAGCCAGCCTGGGTAGGAAAGCCTGCGAGACTCTTCTCTCCAATAAACCACCAACCAACAAAGAGACAAACAAAAAAAGCCAGAAGTGGAGCTGTGATTCAAGAGGTAGAGTGCTAGGCTTGAACACAAAAGCTCAGGGACAGCACCCAGGCCCTGAGTTCAAATCCCCAGCCTAGCACTAAAAAGAAAAACCACAACAACAAAAACAATGAATGAATGAATAGAAGGAAGAAAATCTAGGTGTAGAAAATCAATACACCTAACCCTAAGCTCTTTTGAGGTATCTTGTAAACGACCTCTATCAAGTCAGTTTTGAGCAGGTTCTCTGTGTTTTATTTTATTTATTTATTTTTTGACAGTCATTGATTGGGGCTTGAACTCAGGGCCTGGGCGCTGTCCCTCAGCTCTTCAGCTCAAGGCGAACACTCTACCAGTTGAGCCACAGCACCACTTCTGGCTTTTTTTGCTTATGTGGTACTGAGGAATTGAACCAAGGGTGTCATGCATGCAAGGCCAGCGCTCTACCACTGAGCCACCATCCCAGCCCCAGAATGTGTCTGATTCCTTGGAAAGGAGTCTGCCTTTTCTCCTCCTCCTCCTCCTCCTCCTCCTCCTCCTCCTCCTCCTCCTCCTCCTCCTCCTCCTCCTCCTCCTCCTCCTCCTCCTTCTTCAGATCCTGTTGAGTTAAAGAAAAGAGGAAATCTCCCAACAAAGACAGGGTAGAGTGGATGGTAGTTTTTGCAGATGATATTCAAAAAGGAGGGAGGAAAGTAGGGGAAGAAGGAAGGAGGGAAAGGATTGAGGAAGGGAGGGAGGGAAGGGGAGAAGGAGGGAGGGAAGGGAAGCAATTTGGAGACCCAGCTCAGACTCTGTGATTGAACTACCCTGGACCTCACAAGAGTATCTGTGTTCTGTATGTGTGTGTGTGTGTGTGTGTGTGTGTGTATAATGGTCCTGGGGTTTGAACTCATGCAGAGCCTGGGCGCTGTCCCTGAGCTTCTTTTTTTGCTCAAGGCTAACACTCTACCACAGCACCACTTCTGGCTTTTTCTGTGTATGTGGCCCTGAGGAATGGAACCCAGGGCTTCATGCATGCAAGACAAGCACTCTCCCACTGAGCCACCTTCCCAGCCTGGCACTGCATTTTTGATGGCACTATTTCAATCAGAATTCTAAGGCCTGGGGTTTGAGGGTGCAGGGTGGGGCAGGGTGGAGGGAGGGGTGTTAGGGAATAGAAGGGATGTGCCAGGCAGAAAAGCTTCACAGATGCAGATTCACAGATCTGGAAGTGATACCAGAGAACTGGACCCCTTGGTAGGAACTGAAAGTTAGCCACGAAGACGGACCGCACGGAGTGCGGATGGGGTGAGCAGGAACGAGCAGGCTCCTGTGGTTTAGTGGAGATCAGACCACAAGAAGCTAGGCAAGCTCTAGGGAAGGTTTGCATTTTCCTTGGTCAGCGAATGAGTCAAATTTGGGGGAGGGATGGGTGGAGTTGGGGCAGGGCATGTGAGCCCATCTTTAGAGGTGAAATTTAGAAGGCTCCATCTAGCTGCAGTCCATTTGGGTTTTGAATCCGAAGAGTGTAGGGGTTGGAGGTATGGTTCCGTTGGACAGAGTGTTGGCCACTCACAGAAAGTGGTACGTAGGAGGTTCGATTCCTGGTCTTGGAGCTACCAAAAAAAAAAAAAAAAAGTAATCAGAAGAGTGTAGATTCTCAGGGATTAAAAAAAAAATGACCGAGGGCTGGGAAGGTGGCTCAGTGGTAGAGCGCTTGCCTTGCATGCCTGAGGCCCTGGGTTCGATTCCTCAGCACCACATAAGCAAAAAGAAAAAAGCTGGAAGTGGCACTGTGGCTCAAGTGGTAGAGCGCTAGCCTTGAGCTGAAGAGCTGAGGGACAGTGCCCAGACCCAGAGTTCAGGCCCCATGACCAGACCCAAAAACAAAAAACAAAAACAAAAACAAAAAATGACCGAGAAAGTGAGGATAGAGCCAAATGGACAGATTAGATGCGTGTGGGGCTGGGACTAGAAACCCAGCTTGGGGTCAGGGGGGTACAATGATGAACTTAATTCTGGCCTAGCATGTTTCAGGCATCCGTGAGATGCTCAGTCATACCCAGAGAAATGTGTCCAGCAGACTTTCTAAATCCCATTGTCATTGATAATCAAGAGTCTGAGTAGAAAAGTCTGTTGTTCCTCTTCCTCCTCCTCCTCCTCCTCCTCTTCTTTCTCCTCCTCCTCTTCCTTCATTGGTCGTGAAACTTGAACTCAGGGCCTGGGCACTGTTCCTGAGCAACTCTGGCTCAAGGCTGGCACTTGACCACGTTGAGCTACAGCACCATTTCTGGTTTTCGAGTGGTTCATTGGAGGTAAGAGTCTCATGGGGACTTTTCTGCCCAGGCTAGCTTCAAACCATGATCCACTGATCTCAGCCTTCCTTGAGAAGCTAGGATTATAGGTATTAGCCACCAGTGCCCAGCTGGGGGTGACTCTTATCTCCAAGGGACCATGAAAAAAAAAAAAAAAAAGCAGAGCTGTGGCTCCAGTGGTAGAGCCCCAGCCTTGAGCAAGAAAGAAAGCTGTCACACACACACACAATTCTATAAAACAAGCCATTCGTGTGTGTGTGTGTGTGTGTATGTGTGTGTGTGTGTGAATAGAGAAAAGTTGGCTTTAAGAATTCAAAGGCAAGGGTGTTGGGAATGTGGCTTAGTGGTAGGGTGCTTGCCTAGCATGCATGAAACCCAGGGTTCGATTCCTCAGTACCACCTACACAGAAAAAGCCAGAAGTGGTGCTGTGGCTCAAGTAGTAGAGTGTTAGCCTTGAGCAAAAAAAAAAAAAAAAAAAAAGCTAAGGAACAGCACCCAGGCCCTGAGTTCAAGCCTCAGGATGGACACAAAAACAAAAACAAAAACAAAACAAAACAAAAAAGAATAAAGAAAAGGCTGGGGTCCTGCCCAGTGATCCAACTAGATTTCTACTTGAAATCTGGGCATCTTTCATATCCCCTGTTTGTCTAACAGCATGACAATAACTTGCTGGGGAAAAAAAATCCACATTTGTGCAGCATAGACAAAGGCTCCAAACCTAACACCCTGAGTTGAGGTCAAAATGTCTACCCCGGGCCTTTGCTTCAACCCTAGAAGAAACTTGTGATTGTCTGACTGCCCGCAGAGAGATGAGCAACCTTTCTGTGTTGCAAACAGAGGAGGAAATATGTTGAAAGTTTGTAACCCCAGCCAAAAACTGCCACCTCAGACCCAGAGGTGACCTGTGAACGTGGGATGTCGCTTACTCAGCACCAGGAGCTAGAAACGTGGGATGTGGCTCATTCGGCACTAGGAGCTAGAACTGTGCAAACATCTGTACAGGACTTGGCTGGAAGAGGATCGCTTTTTCATCTATGAAGTTCTATGTGTGGTATTATGGTCCTAGCCGAACAAAAGTACCAGCAGAGAAACCTCAAAATTTCACTTCCCCAAAGTGACACACACCCATGCTGGAGTTAAATCACCAATCCCAGATCACTTGATTGTCCTTTATTCTACTCACGTCCTGGGTTTGAGTTTTGAAGATGGAAGGCCCTAACTAAATGGATATACCCTAGCACACACACACATACAAACATAATTCCATAAACAAGCTATACGTGTGTGTGTGTGTGTGTGTGTGTGTGTGTGTGTGTGTGTGCGTGCGTGCATGTGAGCAGGTCACCAGTCTTATGGTGTGAACTCAAGTCTCCACATGACAGTAAAAGCAGCACCAAGAACCTTTTAAGTGGCTCCCGCCTTTCATCCTCGCTACTCAGGAGGCTGAGATCTGAGGACCATGTTTTTTGTTTTGTTTTGTGTCAGTAGTGGGATTTGAACTCAGGGCCTGAACATTGTCCCTGAGCCTTTTTTTTTTAGCTCTACCCCTTGAGTCACAGCACCATGTCCAGCTTTTTCTGTGTCTGTGGTCCTGAGGAATCGAACCTGGGGCTTCATGCATGCGAGGCGAGCGCTCTACCCACCGAGCCACCTTCCCAGCTCAGCACCATTTGGATAGGAAGTTTCTTCTATGGATGGGAGAACTGAATCTTAAAGACCTCCGCTCCTATCCTCCGGCTCCTGAACTGAAGAAGAGGTAAGAGAATCTGTCAGATCAGGCTTCTTGATGAGGGAAACAAAGCCGGGGCTTCGATGTAATCTGCCTTCCTCTGAGTGGAAGACACAGATAGAGATCAAGAGGTTTCTCTGAACTAAGACCACAGGCTCGGGATGTATTAACCATATAAGAACATCAATAGACAAACAGGGGTAGGGGGGCGTGGCTCAGTGGTAGAGTGCTTACCTAGCAGCCATAAGACCCTGGCTTCAATCCCCTGCACACACACACACACACACACACACACACACACACACACACACACACACACACACACACACACACACACACCATTAAAAAGAAAATAGCATGAGCCAGCTGGGCACTGATGGCTCACACCTGTCCACTTAGCTACTCAGGAGGCTGAGGGCTGAGGATCATGCTCTCCAATGCCTGGCCTTGAACCACCATCCTCAGATCTCAGCCTCCGGAGTAGCTAGGATGATTCATACTAGCTTGAGTACCCAGTTAATAAATACTTCTTGTTAGCCGGGCGCCGGTGGCTCCCGCCTGTCATCCTAGCTACTCAGGAGGCTGAGATCTGAGGATCTCAGTTCGAAGCCAGTCAGGAAAAGGCAAGTCCGAGAGACTCTTCTCTCCAATGAACCCACCGCCAGAAAACCAGAAGTGGTGCTGTGGCTCAAGTGGTAGAGCACCTGCCTTGAGGAAAAATTGCTCAGGGACAGCGCCCAGGACCTGAGTTCAAGCCCCCAGGCCCTGAGTTCAAGCCCCCAGGCCTAACAAAATACATCGAATGAATCAATCCTTCTTACAGATGCCCCTGGGTCCCCAAGGTCATTTTTTTTCCACAGGACTAGAGATAATAAAATCCAACAGGCAACTAACACGTGGAACCTTCCAGATGCTCAGCAGCCAGCCCCGACGGAGGCCTCATCCTGTGTGGAGTCAGAGGTGTGGTTCTCAGTCTAATGACATGGCTGCTGTTACCCCAAAAGTCCAGGCCACAAACCCCCCCACCCCCACCACCACACACACCCTTTACCCAGGAACTCAGGGTTGAGAAATAGGCCCAAAACCCCCTTTGCTCTTTCTTGGTCTGGAGCTCCCAGGATGCAAAGCAACAAGCCAATGATGGGAAGGGTCTACTCCCTGGGCATCCTATGCGCATGCTCCTGTCCCCTGGGCTGGTGCTCTTTCCTGCAGCCCTGTCAGACTGCAACTCATGCATAGGAAACACCCCCCCCCCGCCCCCAATCTGAACCTCATGACTGGGCCCTTTCTCCCCCACCACCACCACTGTGGAATCACGGGAACACTTTAAAGAAGTGAGTCACTGGCTTGTCATTTGAGTTCCAACTACCTCCACCCCCCCCCCCCATGGAGCAGAGCTGTGGGCTACGTGAATTCTCGATAATAAACGGAGGCCAGGCGCTGGTGGCTCACGCCTGTCATCCTGGCTACTCAGGAGGCTGAGATCTGAGGATCGCGGTTCGAAGCCAGCCTGGGTTAGGAAAGAGTCTGTGAGGTTCTATATGTCCAAGGAATCACTCAGAAAACCAGAAGGGGAGCTGTGGCTCAAAGTGGTAGATTGCTCGCCTAGCATGCATGAAGCCCTGGGTTCGATTCCTCAGTACCACATCCACAGAAAAAGCTGGAAGTGGTGCTGTGGCTCAAGTGGTAGAGTGCTAGCCATGAGCAAAAGCAGCTCAGGGACAGTGCCAGGCCCTGAGTTCAAGCCCCAGGACTGGCACGCACGCACACACACACACACACACACACACACACACACACAGAGTGGAGGTGTGGCTCAAGTGGTAGAGCACCAGTATTAAGCAGGAGAAAAAAACACTAAACAAGAGTGGCAGGTACTGAGTTCAAGCCCCAGTATAAGCACAATATCTAAACAGATAAACAAATAAATAACACAAAGAACTGAACATGGGGGAGATGGAGGCCAGCAGTTGGCAAACCCATCTGGCTTACTAGTCTTTAATATTTTTTAATAGTCGGTCATGGAGCTCAAGGCAAGCGCTCTACCACTTGAGCCACAGCGCCACTTCTGGTGGTTCATTGGAGATCAGAGTCTCACAGACTTTCCTGCCTGGGCTAGCTTTGTTGTTTTTTTTTTTGGTCCGGTCGTGGGGCCTGAACTCTGGGCCTGGGCGCTGTCCCTCAGCTCTTCAGATCAAGGCTAGCTCTCTACCACTTGAGCCACAGCGCCACTTCCGGCTTTTTTCATTTTGCTTATGTGGTGCTGAGGAATGGAACCCAGGGCCTCATGCTTGCAAGGCAAGTGCTCTACCACTGAGCCAACTTCATCTGCCTGGGCTAGCTTTGAACCACGATCCTCAGATCTCAGCCTCCTGAGTAGCTAGGATGACAGGCGTGAGCAATTGGTGCCTGATTTATTAGTCTTCTTTTCCCAGCCTTTTCTCCTTCTTTCCTGGTCAGAGGTGAAATCTGCTGGTAAAGCACCTTAAGATACAGACCCTGGGTTCAAACCACAAGACTGACACTAGGGGACGTTCTTTGGCAGCCTCTTCTGCCGTCCTAGAAGCTTCCAGAACCACCCACCCAGTTCAGCTTTGTCTAGTGAGGTTTCAGCAGAAGCTAGGGGAGGTGGATTGGAGACCCTCTCTCCAGAAGTAGTTCAGGCTAACAAACCTGGGTGTCCAGTGGCGGGGTCCCATGTGCGCTCAGCTCTCTCCCCCTCCCTCCCCCTCCATCCTCTGCTGAGGGGGGGACAGAGGGGGGGGCAAGGAGAGGGGACCAAAGCTTTGGACTTCACTGCCAAGCTACTACCCTGGGCACATTAGAATTCAAGCACTGCTCCTTAGGGCCCGTGGAAACTTAGACAAGCCTTTAAATACAGCTATTTTATTTTCTTTTTAAGAAATTCCTTCATTCTTTTCTTTCTTTTCTCCTCCTCCTTCTCCTCCTTCTCCTCCTCCTCCTTTGTCTTTCGCTGGTCCTGAGTCTTTAATTCAGGGCCTGGGCACTGTCCCTGAGCTTTTGTGCTCAAGACTAGCGCTCTACCACTTGAGCCACAGCCCCACTTCTGGTTTTCTGGTAGTTCATTAGAGATCAGAGTCTCATGGACTTTCCTTCCTGGGCTGGTTTCAAACCATGATCCTCAGATCTCAGCCTCCTGAGGAGCTAGGATGACAGGTGTGGGCTGTCAGCGCCCGGCAGTGCTCATGTTCTTATCAGGACCAAGGTTCTAAGAAGTTTCCCTCCTGTGCCTGAATTAAAATCCCTTCTCCCAGTGTCCATCTGTGATAGTGCCCAATCTTGTCCGTTCTTCCCTGGGTGTGTGTTTGATAATGAACTCCGTCCAAGCCCCATGGCTGCTCAGGGAGGGAAGCGGTGGCTAAGAACCAAGGGAACCAAAGAACTCAGGCCCAGGGCCAGGGGAGAGGAGGGAAGGATTTTCTCTTGCACCTCTCACATCTGGGACAGCAAATGGGCATCAGTTGAATTAGTGGAAGGTGGTATGACTGTCTCTCTCCTCTCTCTCTCTCTCTCTCTCTCTCTCTCTCTCTCTCTCTCTCTCTCTCTCTCTCTCTCTCTCATTCTCTCCTCCCCCCCGGGGGGGGGGATTGCCTGTCAAGTAAAGGGCCAATGAGAATCATCTAGCTCCAACACAGCCAATGAGGATGGCCCACCCACCCAGAACATGACCAATGAGGACCATCCATTCAGAACATGGCCAGTGAGGATCATCTGTTTAAAATACAGCCAAGAAGGATCATCCAACACAGGACTTGGCCAATGAGAATCATCCACCAGAAGACACGGCCAATGAGGATTGCCCGCCTTGAACCTGGCCAGTGACAGCTGGGAGCAGTGCATGGCCCAGGGCTCCTCAGGGGCCAGCACTGAACCCCACTCCCTCTGAGACGCCCCCATCCTTGCTTCTGCCTTCTCTGCCCTCGGGGGTCCCTCACTCTCCTCTGCCTGGGAGCCTCCCCATTGCAGAGCAAGCTGGGCTGCTCTATGGAGCGTTCCAGATGGACACGGGTGGCCTGAGGGGAGGGCGGTGGGAGCCGTGGGGGAGAGCGATGGGGGGACACTGTGACAGCTCCGTGTGACCGCGGGAGGGCGGCAGCACAGGCCTGGCACTCAGGCATCAGCCCGGGCATTCAACCTCTGAGTACAATGCTTGCTATCCGTCATGAAACAGCATATTCATACATCCCATAATCAGTTATGTTTAATTATGCCTACACTTGCATATTACCCCACGTTAGTTATTTATGCAATCATACGTGTAATTAATATCATTATAGCCATTATTTATTTATCATTATACACTATACTATAATGATATAGTACAATATATTAATTTTATACATCAATATAATGTAATAAGTAATATTACACTCAATACATTGTAATGTGATATTAAATATATAGTCTATGACTATTAATAAATTGCTTATTAAATCATTTTGTTGCATATAAAGTAATTAATACATTTTAATATGACATAAATACACTAAATTAACACATGAATCAATATATTGTTGCATAATATGCGGTGGTAGCACATAATGTCATACATGACACATATTACATACGAATGCCACACAATATCTTAATTCAGGTGACGTGTGATTCTTTCATGTAATCTATAACAGCATGCGATGGCTGCATATAATTATTACACAGATGAAGACACTAACGTAACTGTGTTTGGTCTGACATGGGCCCAGGTGGCTCCCACCTGCCAGCCTAGTTACTCGGGAGGCTCACGCTGGGTGGGCGCCTCTGCCCAGAAGAGCAACAAGGAGGCTACAGCTCAGATCACTCCTGGCCGGGGGACTCGGGGCCCGCTCTGCTCTCAGGGCAGCCTGGGCTCAGGACCCCTGTGGTGGTGAAAGTGAAGAATCTCCTTCCTTTGCTCTGCTGCCAGCCTGGGATTAGCGCGCCCTCCTGTGGCGCCATCGGGAAGCTGCACCTGCATTTGCTTCCACGGAGGCCTGGACCTAGAGCGCCCTCGTATGGTGCAATAGTGAAGAATCACCACCTTTTGAGGATCACAGTTCAGGAAAACCCATGATATTCTTATCTCCAACACACACACACACACACACACACACACACACACGCACACACAGGCACACGAAGCCATGGTGGATATGATGACCTGGGGATGGGTTGGGGCAGATTGGGGACCAGTGTATGCATTTGTAGGGCAGGGGCTGGGGTTTGTCTCTTACCAGTCAGGCAGAATTCATCTCTTAGCTTTTCAGGAATCCCTCCCTCATTTTCTAGGGTGATGTCTTGCAATTCTTGCATTATTCGCCCCCTCAAGAAAAGAAAGAACAGACATACACATCCCACAAGGAAGGGGCAAAATGTCTCTATTAAAAGGCAGGGGAAAAAAATAACAGAAATACAAGAAGAAACACCGGCTGGGTTACATCACTGAATATAGATTGTCTTGAAAAGGTTCTGGAAAGTTCATGTGCTTTGCAGTTAACAGTGGTTGAATCATTCTCATTCGCTCCCTCCCTCCCCCAGGCCTGTTTTTAAAATAAATTAAGAAAATAAACAAACTTCAAATACAGCTCTGGTCAGATGCAGAGAGCTTCTTTTACTACAGAGACAGCAACTTCATCTTTTTGTTGTGTATTACTATTTCTTTATACTAAAATTTTCCTTTAAAACAGTTATTAAATATATTAAACAGAGAACGCAGGATCTGGTCATTTTCTGCCAGTTAAATGGCAGGTGGCTGAACAGGAGAGGGAGGGAAGCCGGGTAGAATCGAGCAGAAAGGGCCCATGTCTCTTACTCTCATTCTTTCCATCCAATGATTCATCTCCCTCCCTTCCTCTTTCTTTCTTCCCTTACCCCTCCTCCTCCTCATCATCATCCTTTTTCTTCCTCCTCTTCCTCCCTCCTCTTCTTCCTCCTCCTCCTTCTTTTCCTCTCTCCTTTTCCTCCCTCCTCTTTTTTTACCCTTTTATTATTGTTAACCTTACTATTTTTTGTTGTTGTTTATGTGGAACTGAGGAATGGAGACCAGGGCCTCATGCATTCCAGGTAAGTATTCTAGCAGTAAGCCACCTTCCCAGCCTTGTATTTATTTATTTATTTATTTATCTATTTATTTACTTATTGTCAGTCCCAGGGCTGGAACTCAGGGGCCTGGGCACTGTCCCTGAGTTTATTTTTGCTCAAGGCTAGCACTCTACTACTTAAGCCACAGCTCCACTTCTGGCTTTTGTGTGTGGAGTTAAGAGTCTCACAGACTTTTCCTGCCCTGGCTGGCTTCAAAGCTTGATCTTCATTCAGATCTCAGCCTCCTGAGTAGCTAAGATTACCGGTGAGAGTCATCAGAGCCTGCTCTCTTTCTCTCCTCTTTCTCCTCTCTCTTTCCTTCATCTCCTTCTTTCTCCTTCTCCTTCCTCCTCTCTCCCCCTCCATCTTCCTCCTCTCTGCCTCCTCCTCCTCCTCCTTTCCCTTCTTCCCTCCTTCTACTCCTCCCTCCCCCAGCTTGCTTCCTCACTCATTTGAAATAAGACTTACAATACAGATCTACCTTTGCAAGAATACTGGGTGTTGTCCCTCTCCCCAGCAAAGAACCAATAGTAGCTACAGCTCACATCACACCTGATCAGTGGGCTTAGGACGTCCTCTTTGCTCTCAGGGAAGCCTGGGCTTAGTGCACCTTCGTGTGGTGCAATAGTGAAGACTCAACTTCATTTGTTCTCACAGAAGCCTGGGCTTCTGTGACAAGTTCTAAAGGGGACTAAAGGAGAAAGTGGGAAAATATTAATGTAAAAGGACCCAAAAAAGTGTGCCACTAGGTGCTGAGTAACTCACATCTGTCATCCCAGCTACTCAGGGGGCTGAGATTTGGGGCTCAAGATTCAAAGCCATCCCAGGCAGGAAAGTCTGTGAGATTCTGATCCCCAATGAACCACCAGAAAACTGCAAGTAGAGGTGTGGCTCAAAGTGGTGGAGCTCTAGCCTTGAGCTGAAGAGCTCAGGGACAGCACCAAACCCCACATCCCACAACCCCCCCAAAAAAACTTCCCCCTTAGAAATCAAAAATATAGCTCTCAAGTAAGTCCGACAGCAACAGAAGAAACAGAGTTAAGACCAGTAATTAACTGAATCCATGGTGACATCAAATGTACCCTTCCATAGTAATTGTACACATTCCATAAAACCAAATTAACACAGGCCTGGGGATCCTAGTTCAAGGCCAGCCCAGGCAGAAGAGTCCTTGAGAAACTGCAAAAAGCCAAAGTGGAGGTGTGGTTCCAGTGGTAGAGCACCAGCCTTGATAGAAAAAGCCAAGTGAACCTGGGGGACCTGAGTTCAAGTCCCAGCACTAGCACAAGACAGAAGGAGGGAGAAAGGAAAGGAAGGAAGGAAGGAGGGAGAGGAAGGGTGAGGTCCACAGAAACCCTGAACACACTTCACATACCTTTTTTGTCAGTCGTGGGATTTGAACTCAGGGCCTGGACACTGGACATCTCCCTTGAATTTCTGAGCCTGTGGTCATGGCTGACATTACAGCACTAGGGGCGCCCTATGCCCAGGCCTCTGGGTGAGCACAGGATGGTGAATCTTCACTTTCACCACACGAGGGCGCCTGAGGCCAAGGCCTCCTTGATAGCAAATGAGGGTGCACTTTCACCACTGAACCACACGAGGGCGCGCGAGGCCAAGGTCTCCTTGCTAGCAAAGGAGGGTGCAGTTTCACGACTGAACCACACGAGGGCGCCTGAAGCCAAGGTCTCCTTGATAGCAAATGAAGGTGCAGTTTCACGACTGAACCACACGAGGGCACCCTAGGCCAAGGCCTCCTTGATAGCAATTGAGGGTGTAGTTTCACGATTTAACCACACGAGGGCGCCCGAGGCCAAGGCCTCCTTGGTAGCAATTGAGGGTGCAGTTTCACGACTGAACCACACGAGGGCGCCCTAGGCCAAGGCCTCCGGGAGAGTCGATGAAGGTGATTGATTACTTTCACCACACAAGAGTGTTCAAAGCCAAGGCCTCCTTGGTAGCAAATGAAGGTGCAGCTCCACTACTGGACCACACGAGGGCCGCCCTGATGCTTAGGCCTCCCTGGAAGCAAATGATGATGCAACTTCACTATTACGCCACACGAGGGCGCCCTAGGTCCAGGCCTCCGTGGAAGCAAATGCAGGTGCAGCTTCCCGATGGCGCCACAGGAGGGCGCGCTAATCCCAGGCTGGCAGCAGAGCAAAGGAAGGCGATTCTTCACTTTCACCACCACAGGGGTCCTGAGCCCAGGTTGCCCTGAGAGCAGAGCGGGCCCCGAGTCCCCCGGCCAGGAGTGATCTGAGCTGTAGCGTCCTTGTTCCTCTTCTGGGCAGAGGCGCCCACCCAGCGTGAGCCTCCCGAGTAACTAGGCTGGCAGGTGGGAGCCACCTGGGCCCATGTCAGACCAAACACAGTTACGTTAGTGTCTTCATCTGTGTAATAATTATATGCAGCCATCGCACGCTGTTATAGATTACATGAAAGAATCACACGTCACCTGAATTAAGATATTGTGTGGCATTCGTATGTAATATGTGTCATGTATGACATTATGTGCTACCACCGCATATTATGCAACAATATATTGATTCATGTGTTAATTTAGTGTATTTATGTCATATTAAAATGTATTAATTATGTATATGTAACAAAATGATTTAATAAGCAATTTATTAATAGTCATAGACTATATATTTAATATCACATTACAATGTATTGAGTGTAATATTACTTATTACATTATATTGATGTATAAAATTAATATATTGTACTATATCATTATAGTATAGTGTATAATGATAAATAAATAATGGCTATAATGATATTAATTACACGTATGATTGTATAAATAACTAACGTGGGGTAATATGCAAGTGTAGGCATAATTAAACATAACTGATTATGGGATGTATGAATATGCTGTTTCATGACGGATAGCAAGCATTGTACTCAGAGGTTGAATGCCCGGGCTGATGCCTGAGTGCCAGGCCTGTGCTGCCGCCATCCCGCGGTCACACGGAGCTGTCACAGTGTCCCCCCATCGCTCTCCCCCACGGCTCCCACCGCCCTCCCCTCAGGCCACCCGTGTCCATCTGGAACGCTCCATAGAGCAGCCCAGCTTGCTCTGCAATGGGGAGGCTCCCAGGCAGAGGAGAGTGAGGGACCCCCGAGGGCAGAGAAGGCAGAAGCAAGGATGGGGGGCGTCTCAGAGGGAGTGGGGTTCAGTGCTGGCCCCTGAGGAGCCCTGGGCCATGCACTGCTCCTACCTGTCACTGGCCAGGTTCAAGGCGGGCAATCCTCATTGGCCGTGTCTTCTGGTGGATGATTCTCATTGGCCAAGTCCTGTGTTGGATGATCCTTCTTGGCTGTATTTTAAACAGATGATCCTCACTGGCCATGTTCTGAATGGATGGTCCTCATTGGTCATGTTCTGGGTGGGTGGGCCATCCTCATTGGCTGTGTTGGAGCTAGATGATTCTCATTGGCCCTTTACTTGACAGGCAATCCCCATTGGTCAGGTTTCCCGGGGGTGGGGGGAAGAGAGAGAGGAGAGAGACAGTCATACCACCTTCCACTATTTCAGCTGATGCCCATTTGCTGTCTCAGATGTGAGAGGTGCAAGAGAAAATCCTTCCCTCCTCTCCCCTGGCCCTGGGCCTGAGTTCTTTGGTTCCCTTGGTTCTTAGCCACCGCTCCCCTCCCTGAGCAGCCATGGGGCTTGGACGGAGTTCATTATCAAACACACACCCAGGGAAGAACAGACAAGATTGGGCACCATCATGGATGGACACCAGGAGAAGGGATTTTAATTCAGGCACAGGAGGGAAACTTAGAACCTTGGTCCTGATAAGAACATGAGCACTGCCAGGCGCTGACAGCCCACACCTGTCATCCTAGCTCCTCAGGAGGCTGAGATCTGAGGATCATGGTTTGAAACCAGCCCAGGAAGGAAAGTCCACGAGACTCTGATCTCTAATGAACTACCAGAAAACCAGAAGTGGCACTGTGGTTCAAGTGGTAGAGCGTTTGCCTTGAGCTGAAGAGCTGAGGGACAGCGCCCAGGCCCAGGGTTCAGACCCCATGACCAACAAAGAAAAAAACAAAAGAGTGTCACAGACTTTCCTGCCCAGGCTGGCTTTGAACCCTGATCCTCAGATCTCAGCCTCTTGAGTAGCTAGGATGACAGGCTTGAGCCAGGGGCACCCGGCTACTCCCTTTCTTTCTTATCGAGGGAGCGCAGTGTAGCACAGAGTGATTCAACCACATTTCATTTCAGGTCATCATCCCTGAACTGTTAGGTACTTCGATGCTTTCTAGGTTTTTCCCTGCAAGGAGCAAACGTTCTTCTGCCTAGAGATTTTTTTTTCTAAACCTGAAAACAGAATTATCCTCAGGACACCACAGTCATGTTATCCTAACCACGCAGGAGGCTGAGATCTGAGGATCATGGTTCAAAGCCAGCCCAGACAGGAAAGTCTGTGAGCCTCTTCTCTCCAATGAACCACCAAAACCATGAAGTGGAGCTGTGTTTCAAGTGGTAGAGTGCTAGCCTTGAGCACAAAGAGGTTCAGGGACAGTGCTTAGGCCCTGAGTTCAAGCCCCAGGACCAGCGAGAGAGAGAGAGCGAGAGAGAGAAGAAAGAAGCAACAAGAAGTGATCAGAAGCTATGAGTGTTTAATGACTCTGGATATACATCAGTGGTCAAATGATTATTATTATTATATACTATGATTAGTGAGTGCTGGTCCTGGGGTGTGAACTTGGGGCCTGGGCATTGTGCCTGAACCCTTTTTTTGTATGAGGCTAGCACTCTTCTATTTTGAGCCACAGCTCCACTTCTGTTTTCTGTTGGTTCATTGGAGAGAGACTCATGGACCTTCTTGCTTGGGCTGGCTTTGAACCCTTGATCCTCAGATCTCAGCCTCCTAAGTGTAACGTCCGCTCCTGGATGGCGAGCAGACTCCACCCTCCTCGCAGCAAAGTCTCCGCCCAGTCCCTGCGTTACCTAGGCAACTGGGACACCTGGAAGAGGTCACATCTGAATTTGATGTGGCCACACCTTTCTCCGCCCATACCCTAGATAAGGCCTAGCGCAGGCCCAGACGCTCTCTCTCTGCTCTTTTCTAGCTCTTCTCTTTTCTAGCTATTTTCTCTCTTTTCTAGCTTTCTCTTAGCTCTTTTCCCCAGCTCTCTCGCTTTCTGTCTTTCCCAGGCCTTTCCCCACCGCGTGGAGGACCAAGATGGCCAGGTTTCAGCCTGAAGGATGAATAAACCTACCCCTTCCCTGAATACCATGGGCGTGGTGCAGTTCTTACTCGGCCACCTCTTTTTAAAAACCTAACACTAAGGAGGTAGGATGACAGGTGTGAGCCACCAATGCCCAAGCTCCTTGAACTTTTTTTTTTTTTTTCTGACGGAGCAAAGCTGGTGAAGAAATACTGACCCTGAGCAGATGGTGTGAAATGAGCCAGCGACTAGAGGTGCTATGGAGCGTGGCTGGCTTTCCAGCCTGCTGCCAGGTACCCACCCACACCCCATGAATAGCACCTGCACTGACCAATCCTCAGTGGCCACCTGCTTCCGGCCCCACCCACACTGCAAGGTGAGCAATCTGAAGCCTGGGCAGGCAGGCCGGGGCAAGCGCTTTGTCACCCACACAGCTGTAAAAACAGCCATGTTGAGGACTCTGTTGGACAGGGAGAGATAAGCAAGGAAGCTTGTCGTGCAGAAAAACAAAAACCACCAGCAAACAGCAAACCAAATACCCTAGAGGGGAAAAACAAGGCACCAGTAGGCTGTTATTTGTGGAAAACTAAAATAGAAGTAGAAAGCCAGATTTGCTGGTGGCTCCCACCTGTCATCCTAGCTATTCAGGAGGCTGAGATCTGAGGATTGCAGGTTCAAAGCCAGCCCCAGGCAGGAAAGTCTGTGAGACTCTGTCCCACAAGGAACCACCAAAAAGCTGGAAGTGGCGCTGTGGCTCAAGTGGTAGAGCATTGGCCTTGAGCTGAAGAGCTGAGGGATGGTGCCCAGGCCCAGAGTTCAAGCCCCAGCCCCTGCAGCAAAAATAAAATAAAATATTATAGGGCAGGAGAAATGAAAGCAGAGACAAAGTTGATTTGATATTAGAGTAAGACACCAGATGGGAAACTGAGGCCAGCTTCTGAGATACAGGGAGGATGGTATAAATCTTCAACAGGCTCTTGGTTAGGAGGGTCAAGCCTTAGGAAGCCTTGTTTATTTGCTTCCTACGTGAGAAGGAGGAGGAGGAAGAGGAGGAAGAAGACAAGGAGGAGGAAGAGGATATAGATTTTTATTTTTTTATCTTTTGTCGGTCTTGCGACTTGAACTCAGAGCCTGGACGCTGTCCCTGAGCTTCATTTGCTCAAGGCTAGCGCTCTACCACTTGATCCACACCTCCACTTCCATCTTTTGGTTTGGTTTTGCTTTGCTTTTAGGTAATTTATTGGAGTTTCTGGGACATGCTTGCCAGGGCTGGCTTCAAACTGCTCAGGGGCCAGGTTGAAGTCTGTGGATTTCGGACTTGATTTCTCTTTTTAACAAGAAGGACATCCCTGAAATCAAACACACACACACACACACACACACACACACACACACACACACACAGCCATATTTCTCCCCCCCCCCCCCAAAAGCAGGAAAGGAATGAACAAGACAGCTAAGCGGGTGAGTAAGTGGACATGGATCCTATCAGAGAGAGCTTTGGGCTCCAGGGAAGAGCCCCAGGGCAGCTGACTTAAGAGGACTGGTTGTTCAAGCTTAAACAAGGAGGAGAATCGGTTTTGCTTTTTCTCTTTCCACCCCCTGGCCTTGTTCATCTGATTCTTGGATGTTGCAATCTGGGGAAAGGTGAAGAAGAAGCAGAAATCACTTTGTATGATCTCATTCAATGTTCTCTACCAGCTAACTGAGTCACAGATTGAATTCTCTCTCTCTCTCTCTCTCCTTTCTTCAATCCTGGGGCTTGAACTCAGGGCCTGGGCGCTGTCCCTGAGCTTTTTTGCTCAAGGCTAGCTCTCTACCACTTGAACCCACAGCGCCACTTCTGGCTTTTTCTGTGTATGTGGTACTGAGGAATCGAACCCAGGGCTTCATGTATGCTAGGCGAGCACTCTACCACTGAGCCACCTTCCCAGCCCAATTCTGGATTTTGAGTGGCTTATTGGAGTCCCAGGGACTTTTCTGCCCAGGCTGGCTTTGAACGGCAATCCTCAGATCTCAGCCTCCTGACAGATGTAAGCTGTATATCTCTGGCCTCCTGCATGGCCGAGATGACAGGTATGCATCGCTCCACCCTACTTTATTGCTTGAGATGGGGGATATTTTCCACTCTGGTTTTTGGCCCAGCCTGCTTTGAACCACAGTCCTCCAGATCTCTACCTCTAGAGTGAAGCCCTGTGAAGCAAACTGAAAGTCCTGTAGCAGTCTTTGGCCTGAGCTATTTTTCTGCTACTTTCTCGTAGGTTCCAGGAAAAAGCATCGTGATAACCATCTTACGTAGAAGGCAGACAACTCTTCAGAAGAGCAAGGTCTTCTTCCTCTTTTCTTAAAGGGAACAACCAGCCAGCCAGGCACCAGTGGCTCCCGCCCGTCACCCCAGCTACTCAGGAGGCTGAGATCTGAGGATCGTGGTTCAAAGCCAGCCAAGGCAGGAAAGCCCGTGAGACTCTTCTCTCCCATGAACCACCAGAAAAGCTGGGAATGGAGCTGTGGCTCAAGTAGTAGAGCACTCGCCTTGAGCAAAAGAGCTCAGGGTCGGCGCGCAGGCCCTGAGTTCAAATCCCACCATCACCACCACCTCCCAACAAAATAAAGTCTCACGGATTCTTCCTGGACAGGCTGGCTTCAAACCTGGACGCTCAGATCTCAGCTTTCCAAGGAGCTAATTGGACAGCAGTGAGCTTCCAGGCTTAACTCCCTGGTCTGCCCGGGGTTGGCATAGGGGAGAGGCGGGCAGAGATGAGGGTTTTCCCCGGGGATCACAGCCTAGCAAGAAGGACCTTCAACCTCAGAAGGGAGGAGACAAAGCTCAACCTGGGCAGCAGGAGTGGCCACCGAGGCAGGAAGGGGAGGAGGAGCAGGAGGAAGAGGCCAGAGCTGCTGGGCGGAGTCTGGGCCTGAAATCACCTGCGTGCTGGTGAGCAAGGCTGGGCAGGGCTGGGCCAGGCGGGGCTGGGGCTCAGCGGGGCGCCAGCCTGGGTGGTGCCCACGGCTCCCCAGCTCCCAGCCAAACTGCCAGGGATTGACCGCCCCCCCTGAAGCCAAGACACCCCTAGAGCCATGGCTGGCTTTCCCCACAGGGGCCCGATCGCACTGTTGGGGGCTCTGCTCCTGGCTGGGGCCCTCAGGACAGGTAAGTTGGGGTGGAGGGGTGGGGGGAGAGACCTTCCTCCCCAGCCCTCCCCAGAGAGGGGTGTTCTGGAAGTGTTGGGGGTGGGGAAGGGGGGAAGGGGGGCAGAGGGAGGGAGCTGGCAGGTTCTGAGATCGGGGAGGGGGTGTCCCAAGATCCACAGCCCCTCTCTCCTCCAACTCCTCCAAAGTGCATTATGGGGGGGGGGTGATGGCTTAGGGCATCTCTCAAACCCACTGGCCCCAGGCTGGACACGTGGACGGGGCCCACTCTTGACTCTGGACTGGGAAAGGTTGAGCTCAGCCCTGGAGGAGGGGGAGAGGGAGGAGGAAGAGGAAAAGAAGGAGGAGGAGGAGGAGGAGGAGGAGGAGGAGGAGGAGGAGGAGGAGGAGGAGGAGGAGGAGGAGGAGGAGGAGGAGGAGGAGGAGGAGGAGGAAGAAGAAGAAGAAGAAGAAGAAGGAGCTACCTCATGGTACCTGCTACCCATCCAAGAAAGGGATTTCAGTGGGATTTGGGGAAGGGGGTGCGGGGAGACATCCAAAGGCAGCGGGAAATTGAGTTTCCTCCCCTCTGCCTAGATTAATGTAGTGAGCTACTAGGGTGGTCAGGTGAGGGAGTTTTTACCTCTCGCCCCTCCATGATCCCCACCCATATACTCTGTTTCCTTCCTCCCTCCCCACTTCTCTCTCTCAGTTTAAGATCATTGATTCAAAATGGTAGAAAAGGAGGTTGATAGCTCCCCTGTCCCCCGCTTGCTTCATGAGTCAGCTGCACCTCTGGGGGCTGTGGGTTTTGACTGGAGGTGGGGGGGAGATGTTTGTTGCTGGGATTGTGAATTTCCAGAAGTTCTGGTTGGAAAGAAATGGACCTCTGTGTCCCTGAAAGTTGGAACATGTGTTAAAAAAAACTAGTAAAGAATCTGCTTTCTGGACTGGCATTGTGGCTTAGTGGTAGAGTGCTTGCCTAGCATGCATGAAGCCCTGGGTTCGATTCCTCCACAGAAACCGAAAAATCCATCGGTTGGTGCTGTGGCTCAAGTGGTAGAGTGCTAGCCTTGAGCAAAAGGAGCTCAGGGGACAGCGCCCAGGCCCTGAGTTCAAGCCCCACGACTGGCCAAAAAACAATCTGCTTTCTTTGTGTGAGAATTTTGATATGAGACGTCTACACAGACTAGCAGAGATTTCCCATGTTTGCTTGTTTTGATTATTGTGCTGGTATTGGGGCTTGAACTCAGGGCCTGATATTTTACTCAAGGCTGGTGCTGTATCACTTGAACCATACAAATCTACTTCATGGACTTCCCTACTCAGGCTAGCTTTGAACCACGATCCTCAGACTTGGGTCTCCTGAGAAGTTAGGGTGACAGGCGTGAGCTATCAGCTTCTGGCTCATGTTTGTTGTATTTTTTTTAATAGAATTATCTAGGAAATGATTTGGGTCTTTGACCCAAAATCACCCAAAGGGGGATTTGTGTTTGACAGTTCCATAAATTAGGGTGGATGGAGGGAAAGAAGGAAAAGTAGCTAGGGTAGGTGTTAAAAACAAACAAAAGACAGGATTGTTTCCGGGTTCCTTTCTGCCACATCTAGCAGATGCTACACAGAAAATGTTGCTAAGTAAAGAATATTGAAGGGCTGGGAAGGTGGCTCAGTGGTAGAGCGCTTGCCTTGCATGCCTGAGGCCCTGGGTTCGATTCCTCAGCACCACATAAGCAAAAAGCAAAAAGCCAGAAGTGGTGCTGTGGCTCAAGTGGTAGAGCGCTGGCCTTGAGCTGAAGAGCTGAGGGACAGCGCCCAGGCCCAGAGTTCAGGCCCCACGACCGGACTGCTCCCCAGAAGAATTAAAAGAATATTGAGAGTTTATTTGAAATGTTAGGGGCATATTTGACTGTATTTTCTAGGGGGGGGCCTTGAACTCAGAACCTGGACACGATCCCTGAGCTTTTCTTTTTTTTCTTTTTTTTCCTCAAGGCTAGTACTGCTCCTGCTTCTGGAATTTTTGGTAACTAATTGGAGCTAAGAGTCTCATGGGCTTTTCTGCCCAGTCTGGCTTCGAACCAAGATCCTCAGATCTCAGCATCCAGAGTATCTGGGATTACAGGCGTGAGCCACCAGCACCCAGCTGACTGTATTTTCTTCTTTCCTTCCTTCTTTCCTTCCTTCCTTCCTTCCTTCCTTCCTTCCTTCCTTCCTCCCTCCCTCCCTCCCTCCCTTTCTTCCTTCTTTCCTTCCTTCCTCCTTTCCTTCCCTCCTTCCCTCCTTCCCTCCTTCCCTTCTTTCTTTCTTTCTTTCTTTCTTTCTTTCTTTCTTTCTTTCTTTCTTTCTTTCTTTCTTTCTTTCTTTCTTTCTTTCTTTCTTTCTTTCTTTCTTTCTTTCCTTCCCTTCCCATCCTGGGGCTTGAACTCAAGGCCCAGGTACCATCCCTGAGCTCTTCCTCTTGAGCCACAGCTCCACTTCCAACATTTTGGAGGCTTACTGGAGATAAGAGTCTCATGGACTTTGCTGTCTCAGGCTGGCTTTGAACCGTGATCCTCAGATCTCAGCCTTCTGAGTAGCTGGGATGACAGGCGTGAGCCACTGCACTGGTGCCCTGCTCATTTCCTTAATGAGATCTCAAGAATGGGCCCATAACCTCACACGATAGGACACAATTGAGTGTTTGTGGTTGGAATGAACTTGAGAGAGTGTCTAGTTCGCCTGAAGTCCTGGGTAATCCTTCTGAGTGAGGAAGGCTTTTGAGAAGTTTCTAGTTTAGGACAGACCGAGCACAGGCTAGCAGAGTAGAGATGAAATTAGAAGCACTTGGAGTGGCAAGTAAAGGAATTTGTCTTTTCTTTTTATGTGTCATTTTGTGCCGATCTTGGGGCTTGAACTCAGGGCCTGGGCATACGGCCCTGAGCTTTTGTGCTCAAGGCTCTACTACTTGAGCCACAGCTCCACCTCGGGCTTTTTGGTAGATCATTGGAGAGAAGAGTCTCATCAACTTTCCTGCCCAAGCTGGCTTCGAACCCTGATCCTTAGATCTCAGCTTCTTGTGTAGCTAGGATTATAAGCGGGAAACCACTGGTGCCCAGCAGGGAGTGTGCTTTTTAATGGGGTGTGTAGAAGACTCCCCAATTTTCAAGAATGCGACACTAGTCAGATCAAATCATAACTTGGTTAAAATCTCAAGTTGAAGTGGCTCACACCTGTCATCTCAGGAGGCGGAGATCTGAAGATCATGGTTCAAAGCCAGCCCGGGCAGGAAAGTCTGTGAGACTCCTATCTCCAATGAACCACCAGAAAACCGGAAGTGGCGCTGTGGCTCAAGCGGTAGAGTACTCACCTTGAGCTGAAGAGCTGAGGGACAGCGCCCAGGCCCAGAGTTCAAGCCCCACCACTGACATAAAAAGAATTCAAGCGGGTTTGGCTTTCCATGAGTCACTGAGACACCAATGGGGCGTGGGGTGGGAGCAGGGGGGCTGGGGGGGGTAATCAATGACCCCATTCTTGCTGTCTTCTGTTTCTGCCTCTTTTAACAGTGTGAGTAGACAGAAAAAAATGAGGTGTGTGTGTGAGAGAGAGAGAGAGCTCAGATTCCAGCTGCCTGCCGTTTTCTGGAATGCATACTTAGCACCTGGCTTCTGGGGGGGGGGGTAGGGGGATTGTGGGGGGGGGATGAGTCCAGCAGATGAGTCCCACCTTCCCCCACACCCCAACAACCCACACCTTGGCCTGAGCTGAGTCACGCAGCCCTCTCTCTCTGCCGTTCACTGAGCTGTGCTCCGAGCTTAGCTGTCAGCCCTGGGGTGTGTGTTCACCCCAGATGCTGCCAGGCTGGATGAGATGGCACCCCACCCACAGACCTGCTCTTTTGGGGGGGACAAGGGGGTTCTCATGTCTTAGCAATGTAGAGGAAGCTCAAAACAATCATGAAGCGAGAACTGAGCGTTAGTGGCTCACGCCTGTCATGCTAGCTCCTCGGGAGGCTGAGATCGGAGGATCGCAGTTCAAGGCCAGCCTGGACAGGAACGTCCGTGAGACTTTTTGTTGTTGTTGTTCCAGTCCTGGAGCTTGAACTCAGGGCCTGGGCACTGTCCCTGAGCCTTTCTACTTCAAGGCAAGAGCTCTACCACTTGAGCCACAGCACCACTTCTGGTTTTCTGGTGGGTCATTGGAGATCAGAGTCTCACAGACTTTTCCTGCCTGGGCTGGCTTTGAACAGCCATCCTCCAGATCTCAGCCTCCTGAGGAGCTAGGATGACAGGCGTGAGCCACCAGCACCCAGCTTTATTTGTATTTTTGCCTAGCATTGCTGATAGGGCTGTGAGAGACGAGAGTTGTTTTGTTTTGTGTTTTGTAGGCTGAGGTAGAGACGTGGAGAATGGAGTTTGCCTGTTAGAGGAATTCCATGATTGAGGGTCAGGATAGACCCCCAGAGGTGCACAGCTTCCCTGGTTAACAAAGGGTCAGCACCTTTAATTACCCTTCAGAATTATAAAAAAATTATCCTGCAATTAAACCATTTCAAACTACTTAACCAAGCCTTGTAATTAGTCCATCAGACTCTCCCAGACAGCCAACAACCGTCTAGACACGCAGGGCCACCTTTTATTATTTGGTGGTGGTGGTGGTGATGGTGTGTGTGTGTGTGTGTGTGTGTGTGCCCAGCATATGGGCGCTGTCCCTTAGCATTTTTCCTGCTCAAGGCTGGCGTTCTACCACTTGAGCCATGCTTTGGCTTCCAACTTTTTGCTGGTTCATTGAAGGTGAGAGTCGTATGTACTTTTCTGCCCTCTCTGGCTTCAAACTGAGATTCTGGGAAAGTTGGTGAGACTCTTTTTTTTTTTTTTTTTTTTTGCCAGTGGTCCTGAGACTTGAACTCAGGGCCTGGATATTGTCCCTGAGCCTCTTTGTGCTCAAGGCTAGCGCTCTACCGCTTGGAGGCACAAAGGCAATTCTGGCCATTTCTGAGTAGTTTATTGGCGATAAGAATCTCACAGCCATTCCTGCCAGGTGTGGCTACAAACTGGGATTCTTAGATCTCAACCTCCTGAGTAGCCAGGGTGACAGGCATGAGCCATAGGTACCTGGTTTGTGACTTAATACACGACACCTCCAAAAAAAAGAGCTGGAAGTGGAGCTGTGGCTCAAATGGTGGCTGAAGTTTATCATCCCAGCTCCTCAGGAGGCTGAGATTTGAGGATCATGGTTCAAAGCCAACCCAGGTAGGAAAGTCAAGTGAAACACTTATCTCCAGTGAACCACCAAACAAGCCAGAAGTGGAGCTGTGGTTCAAGTGGTAGAGCACCAGCCTTGAGCAAAAGAAGCTCAGGGATTGCTGGGAAGGTAGCTCAGTGGTAGAGTGCTTGCCTAGCATGCATGAATCCCTGGGGTCGATTCCTCAGTACCACATACACAGAAAAAGTTGGGAGTGGTGTTGTGGCTCAAGTGGTAGAGTGCTAGCCTTGAGCAAAAGAAGCTCAGGGACAGTGCCCAGGCCCTGAGTTCAAGTCCTAGGATTGGCAAAAAGAAAGAAAGAAAGAAAGAAAAACCTCAGGGATAATGTCCCAGGCCCTGAATTCAAGCCCAAGGACCAACACACACACACACACACACACACACACACGCACACACACACACACACGCACGCGCGCACACACACACACACACACACACACACACATGCACACACATTTCCTTGTAGCCAAAGAACCCACCAGACAGGTTTGAAGCCGCTTAAATGTTGTTCTCAATTAGATGAAAGATGTAGGCAGGGATACCCAGCATGCTTTGAGAGCTGCTGCTCTCCTTGGAACCCTGAGCCTGAATTCTAAGTCCAAAGCTGGACCAGGCCAACTGGGTGAAACCAGAGCTAATGCTGGAGCTGAGCCCGGCTGGGCTCCAGCTGTTAATCCTTGATGAACGGAACTGGCCTAGAAGATGTTGGAGATCTTAGACACTTGAGCCTTGGGTTCAGTCTGGCTGGCCACTTCTTATCTGGTCAGAACACAAATAACACCTGGCACTCTGGCTCACGCCTGCCAGTAATCCTAGTTACATTGGGGGATCAGGGGAGGGGCTGAGTTCTGAGGACTGTGGGTTGAAGTCAGCCTGGGCTTTTGAGAGTTCATCTCCATGAAAAGAGAGAGAGAGAAAGAAAGAAAGGAAGGAAGGAAGGAAGGAAGGAAGGAAGGAAGGAAGGAAGGAAGGAAGGAAGGAAGGAAGGAAGGAAAAATATGAGAAAGAAAACCATAGAGCCCATCTCTAACCAGCAAAAAGTCAGGCTGGAGGCATGGTTCAAGTGGTAGAGCACCAGCCAAACAAACAGCCAAGCCTTACCTCCTAGATGTGGTCTTAAAAAGTACATGAGGGAACAGCAGTGACCAAACATTTCAAATTCCAGGGATCTTTTGATTTTAAGCTACACTCCCAGATGCATTTGAAATGAAGCAAGATGTACAGATTTCCACCAAAGCACCTTGTCCCACCCCCCCACCCTCCACCCCCATTGCACCATTTTAAACAAGGTTTATTAGGGGGGTTGTTTTGTTTGTATACACACACACACACACACACACACACACACACACACACACACACACACACACACACACACACACATATATGCCAGAGATATTCTGGCGGGCAAGCAGATTGGAAAAAAAATTTTTTTAATTCTATCTTGATTTACCTTGTGGATGAGAACACACCATTTTCAATGGGGAAAAAAAAGAAGGTGTTTGTGGTTGCTCCTGGAATTCCTGGGCAGGATTAGATCTGCTTTTCATTCCTTACTTATCAAGCCCTGGGGCTTACAGAGAAGATCTGACTCTGTCTCTTCATCATGACTGGACAGGTTTTGGACAGGGTGTGTGTTTGTGTGTGTGTGTGTGTGTGTGTGTGTGTGTGTGTGTGTGTGGTAGAATTCCTTTTGCTTTTGTTTCCTACGCTATGATTTGGAGTGTGTGTGTGTGTGTGTGTGTGTGTGTGTGTGTGTGTATGTGTGTGTGTGTGTGTGTGTGTGTGTGTGTGTGTGTTAGAATTCCTTTTGCTTTTGCTTTTGTTTCCTATGCTATGATTTGGAGTTGCCCAGAAATAAGGTAGCAGAGAAGGAACTAACAGAGGAAGCAGACAGGCTGTGATAGGGTGAATAAGAATGAATATGAGCTTAAAACCAGTGGGAATTCCCACTGGAAGCCGGATGAATGAATACGGAGAGACGGAATCCAGGCAGGGGAAACTAGAGAGTTTGGTGACTCAGAAATCCAGCCTGGCTTAGTCCTGGAAATCCACAGAGTGTACTACTCCCAAGAAGGCTCCTTTGAGTTTCCCTCAGCTTGGAGGACCCCCCCCCCAAAAAAAAAAATCACATCAAAATTAAGATCAGTGACAGGGCTGGGCTCCGGTGGCTCACGCCTGTCATCCTAGCTACTTTGGAAGCTGAGATCTGAGGATCATGGTTCAAAGCCAGCCCGGGCAGGAAAGTCCTGTGAGACTCTAGTCTCCAGTGAACCACCAAAAAAGTAGAATGTAGAGTTGTGGCTCCAAGTGGTAGAGCGTTAGCCTGGAGCTAAAGAGCTCAAGGACACAGCACCCAGGCCCTGAGAGTTCAAACCCCAGAACCCCCCCTTCCCCCCACGCCACTTCAAACAAGAGACAGGCATCCTTGCCTGGCCGGTTCTATCCTGGCTCAGGGTCATTGGGAAGCTCAGAGGTGTCGATCTGTATACCCTGCCCATTCTCAGACCAGGAGAGGAAGAGACAAAGGTATTAGAAACACCAGATGTGGAAAACACAGCTGGAGTACTCACATGATGTCCCCTCCCTTCCTTCTTTCCTTCCTTCCTTCCTCCCTTCTTTCTCTCCCTCCCTTCCTTCCCTCCCTTCTTCCCTCCCTCCTTCTCTCTCTCTCCCTCCTCCTCTTTCCCCTCCCTCCTATCCATCCATCCTTCCTCTCTCTTTCCCTTACTCCCTTCCTGCCTGCCTTCCCTCTTCATTCATCTTTCCTTTCCTTTCTTTCCCCCCTCTTTTTTCCTCTCTCCTTCAGAGGCTTCTGAGATCGTGGTCCTGCCGGGGAGTGGTATGACCGTTCTCATAAAGCAGGGGACCCCAGCTGCAGCCGGAAGACCCTGCTACATCATCATGGCTCGTAGGCAGGTGACCATGTTGCTCGTCAAACCTGGAGAAAAAGTCTCGATCGTCTTCAGCTGCCCAGATCCAGAGAGGTACTTTATCCTGGAGATCCAGAAAAACATTGGTGAGTTCCTGCCGAGAAACTTGCACAGGATCTGTTCTAAACCCCTCACCCTGTTCTTGGGTTACCATCCCAATGTTGGGCATGAATTCATTTGTTTAAGCTTGAAGAGAGTCTTGGGGATCTGTCATCCTAGCTACTCAGGAGGCTGAGATCTGAGGATCACGGTTCAAAGCCAGCTTGGGCAGGAAAGTCCATGAGACTCTTTTCTCCAAGGAACCACCAAAAGCCAGAAGTGGAGCTCTGGCTCAAATATAGAGCGTTAGCCCTGAGTTTAAAAAATAAATAAGAGTTCAGGGACAACACCCAGGCCCCGAGTTCAAGCTTTAGAACTGATACGAAAATTAAAATGTTAACCAGGCACCGGTGGCTCACACCTGTCATCCCAGCTTACTCAGGAGGCTGAGATCTGAGGCTCGTGGTTCAAAGCCAGCCCAGGCAGGAAAGTCTGTGAGACTCTTCTCTCCAATGAATCACCCGAAAACCAGAAGTGGTGCTGTGGCTCAAAGTGGTAGAGCGCTCGCCTTGGGAGAAAATGCTCAGGGCTAGGGTCTAGGGTGTGAGTTCAAGTCCTGCAACTGACAATCAAATAAAAGTAAAATGCTTTTGTGGCTGCTTTGCAGATTGCATGTCAGGCCTGTGTCCTTTGGGGGAGGTTCGACTTCAGCCCCCAACGTCAGAATTACCCAGACTCAACAGAACTTTCATCTGGGATGTGAAAGCCCATAAGAGCGTGGGCCTGGAGCTGCAGTTTCCCCTGCCCCGACTGAGGCAGATCGCGCCGGGCGAGAAGTGTCCAGATGGGGCCGCTTACTCCATCAGCGGCCGCATTGATGCCACCGTGGTCCAAATCGGAACCTTCTGTCGTAACGGCACCGTGTCCCGGATCAAGACGCAAGAGGGTGTGAAAGTGGCCTTACACCTGCCTTGGTTCCTCTCCAGAAACACCTCTGGTTTCAACATCACCAATCGATCATCGTCTATAAAACGTGAGCACTCTCTCCCCTCCCCTCCCCTCCTCTCTTCTCCCCTCCCCTCTGCGGAATGAAGCTTTCACAGCTTCAGATCATCAGGATTCTTGGGCTGGGATGATAATAATGTCAGAACTTCTGACTGGGCACTGGTGGCTCACACCTGTCATCCTAGCTACTCAGGAGACTGAGATCTGAGGATCACGGTTCAAAGCCAGCCCTGGGCAGGAAAGTCCAAGAGACTCTTATCTCTAATGAAGCACCAGAAAACCAGAAGTGGAGCTGTGGCTCTGTGGTAGAGCGATCACCTTGAGCAAAAAGAGCTCAGGGAAAAAACAAGACTCTCTTTGAAACATAACCAGAACAACAACAACAAAAAAAAAAAAACAGGCTAAAAGCATGGCTCAAACACTAGTGCCCCTGCCTAGCAACCACGAGGCCCTGAGATCAAATCCCAGGACTGCTTCTCCCCAAAGAACATTACATAAACTTGCAATGAAGCAGATTATGAGGGAAACAAAGGCAGCAAACACAGAAAGCTCATCTCTCCTTTCCTATTTTACTGCATTTTACTATCTGGAGGGTTTCGTGTGTGTGTGTGTGTGTGTGTGTGTGTATGTGTGTGTGTGTGTGTGTGTGTGTGTGTGTGCACGTGCTGGTCCCAGGGCTTGAACTCAAGGCCTGGGCACTGTCTCTGAGCTGTCTAGTGTTCTAGGCTAGCACTTGAGCAATAGCTCCACTTCCAACCTCTTTTTTTCTTTTCGGGAGGGGAGGGGGCGGGGGGGGGAGGGGGCGCGTGAGTCATTGGAGATAAGAGTCTCATGGACTTTTCCTCCTCAGCCTGGCTTTGAACCATGATCCTCAAGATTTCAGCCTCCTGAGTAGCTAGGATGATAGGTGTGGAGCCATTGGTACCCAATTTGAGATCTTCCTTCCTTCCTTCCTTCCTTTCTTTCTTTCTTTCTTCCTGTCCCGGGGCTTGAACTCAGGGCCTGGGCGCTGTCCCTGTGCCTCTCTTCAGCTCAAGGCGAGCACTCTACCAAGTTGAGCCACAGCACCACTTCCGGTTTTCTGGTGGTTCATTGGAGATCAGAGTCTCACCGGACTTTTCTGCCTGGGGTTGGCTTTGAACCGTGATCCTTCAGATCTCAGCCTCTTGAGCAGCCAGGATGACAAGGGTGAGCCACTGGCACCCCATCTTTTTTTTTTTTTCCTAACATACCAACCCCTCAGCCACAGATAACCAAGAATCATCATTTCTTCTCCTCCCTCCCCTTTCTTTCTCTTTTCTGGTCTGGGTTCCATCTCAACAGGCCTGTGCATCATCGAATCTGTGTTTGAGGGTGAGGGCTCAGCTACCTTGATGTCTGCCAATTACCCAGAAGCCTTTCCTGAGGACGAACTGATGACCTGGCAGTTTGTCCTCCCTGCCCACCTGCGGGCCAGCGTCTCCTTCCTCAACTTCAGCGTCTCCAACTGCGAGCGGAAGGAGGAGCGTGTGGAATACTATATTCCCGGATCCACCACCAACCCGGAGGTGTTCAAGCTGGGGGACAAACAGCCTGGGAACATGGCAGGAAACTTCAATCTCTCCCTCCAGGGCTGTGATCAAGATGCCCAAAGCCCTGGCATCCTCAGACTGCAGTTTCAAGTTTTGGTTCAACATCCACAGAATGAAAGCAGTAAGTGAGCCTTGCTTGTCTACCCGCCCCCCAACCCCCCACCCCCGGTGTCCATCCCAGGACTTGAACTCAGGGCCTGCGCACTGTCCCTGAACTCTTTTGCTCCAGGGTAGTGCTCAACCACTTTGAGCCACAGCTCCACTTCAGGTTTTTCTGGGGGTTCATTGGAGATAAGAGTCTCAAGGATTTTCCTTGCCCAGGCTGGCTTTGAACCACAGTCCCCAGATCTCAGGCTCCTGGGGTAGACAGGATTATAGGCAGGAGCTACCTGGCTCGGGTACTCCTCCATTCTTCTCCTCTTCCCCTCCTTACTTCCTTCTCGGCTTCCCAGCTAGTTTGCCTGGGGGAGGTACCTGTTTCTTACCTGTGATCTCCTGAGCATTTAGACTTTGGACACTGAACACAATCTCAGGAAGTAGGTTGCTAGGCAGTGAAGACAGGCTTAGTGGTGAACACCTGGCATACAATTGTTGGGTTGTTTTTTTTTTTTTTTTTAGTACAATAAGAAAATATATGGTTGGAGGCCAGGCTCACGCCTATCATCCTAGCTACTCAGGAGGCTGAGATCTGGAGGATTTGGGTTCAAAGGCAGCCCCCGGCAGAGAAATCCATGCAGATTCTTTACCTCCCATTGGTGAGCCCCAAAACAGAACTGGAGAGATGATCCAAGCCGTTGCATGCCAGCCTCCAGCAAGGAGAAAAAGATATCTAAAGAACCACACCTTGAGCAATAAAGCAAAGTGAGAACGTAAGGACCTGAGTTCAAGGCTGAGTACTGCCGCACACACACACACACACACACACACACACACACACACTCATAAAAGCCACTGCAAGATGGGCCTAGAATGAAAATTGTATGGGGCAAGGACTAGGGTGAGGTCATATCACCCCCGGGGTACAATCTTTAGGGTGGCACTCCCCTGGAGGTACCTTCACCTGGTTATGTAAGAACTGGGTCATCCTGTAACTCTGCCCATCGGGTTCCTCACCCTAAGAGAGTAGTGTGGAGGTGGGCGTGACTTCCGGAACCTGAAGTCTATGAAGGATGAAGGTTGGAATCTAACAAATGCCCTTGAATGAGGGCTTTTATGAGGCTCTGTCCAGAAGATACTCTCTCTCTCTTTCTCTCTCTCTCTGTCTGTCAGTCTGTCTGTCTGTCTGTCTCATTTATTTCCGTGCTGAGACTTGCTGGGTACTGTTCCTGAGCTCTTTTACTCCAACGTCACTTTGAGCCACAGCGCCACTTCCTGTTTTCTGGCCGTTGATTGGAGATCAGAGTCTCACAGACGTTCCTGCCCCGGGCTGGCTTTGAACCATGATTCTCAGATCTCAGCCTCCTGATTAGCTAGGATGAGAGATGTGAGCTACTAGTACCTGGAGTCCTTAATTTTTTCCAGTTTTCTTTCTTCCTCTTCTTTTTGGTTGTGTTTTGTTTTGTTGGTTGGTTTGTTGTCAGTACTAGAGTTAGAACTCAAAGCCTTTCAAGAGTGCTAAACACTTGAGCAACACCTCCAGCCCTTTTTCGCTTTATTTTCCAGTTAGGGACTTTTGCTTTTGCCTAGATTGAACTCAAATCACCAGCCTCCTATTTCTGCCTTCCTGGTAGCTAGAATGACTTGTTTGTGTCACTATGCCCAGCCTTTTAAGTATGTTATTTCTTTTTCTTTTTCTTTTTTCTTTTGGTTGGTTGTGGGGCTTGAACTCTGGGCCTGGATGCTGCCCCTGAGCTCTTCAGCTCAAGGCGAGCGCTCTTCCACTTGAGCCATAGCGCCACTTCCTGTTTCCTGGTGGTTCATTGGAGATAAGAGTCCCATGGACTTTCCTACCAGGGCTGGCTTCGATCCATGATCTGCAGATCTCAGCGTCCTTAGTCAGGATGATAGCCACCAGCCCCCCGAATATTTGTCTTTATTATTTCAAGTCAACACGTCGGTTTGTGGCTACATCTCATCTTGACTCATATCTGTTTTGTGGTTTCAGATAAAACCTACATGATTGACCTGAGCCAGGAACGAAGCATGTCACTCACCATTGAGCCCCGACACCTCAAACATGGCCGCAAGTTTGTCCCTGGCTGTTTTGTGTGTCTAGAATCTCGGACCTGCAGTACCAATGTCACCCTGACAGCCGGCTCCAAACACACCATATCTTTCCTTTGTGATGACCTGACTCGTTTGTGGGTGAACGCAGAGAAAACTATAAGTATGTCCAACCCCAGTGCTCTGGTCTCTTCCCTCTGCCCCTGACTCTTTTTCTTGGGGTGTCATAGGTAGATTATAAATCATCTGATGGGAGCTGGGCCATCAGTGGTTCATGCCTGTACCCTAACTACTCAGGAGGCTGAGATCTGAGGATCGTGATTGAGGGCCATCCCAGGCAGGAAAGTCTGTGAAACTTTTTATCTACAATGAACCACCTGAAAACTGGAAGTAGAGTTGTGGCTCAAAGTGGTAGCACGCTGACCTTGAGCGAAATGCTCAGAGACAGCGCCCAGGCTCTGAGTTCAAACCCCATGACTGGCAAAAAAATAAATGAAGTCAATCATCTGATGTGCAATGCCCATCCAGGGCAGAAAAGCAAGATCAACAAGAGAGCAGCAGAGAAGATATCAGTGTGTTTATTTCCTTTGGATCAGCCTCAATTGGAATAATACACTCCAGAGATTACTACAGGTGTCGAACACCTGTAATCCTAGCTATTTAGGAGGCTGAGATCAGATGATCAGCTCCAGGCTAGTGCTCTACCACTTGAGCCACAGCACTCCTTCTGGTTTTCTGGTGGTTTATTGGAGATAAGGGTCTCACAGACGTTCCTGCCCAGGCTGGCTTTGAACCACGATCCTCAGATCTCAGCCTCCGGAGTAGCTACAAATCTTTTTCTTATCTCAAAGCAGTGCCTCTTTTCCTGAGAAGAGCCAA
The DNA here is from genome assembly GCF_024711535.1 of Dipodomys merriami. Lineage (NCBI taxonomy): Eukaryota > Metazoa > Chordata > Mammalia > Rodentia > Heteromyidae > Dipodomys > Dipodomys merriami. Next base: position 1,240,425 of record NW_027202549.1, read on the forward strand.
TCAAGCCAAAGCAGGAACTTTTTTTCCCCCTGAATCCTGGGGCTTGAACTCAGGGCCTGGGCACTGTCCCTGAGCTTCTTTTGCTCAAGGCTAGCTATATATCCCTTCAGCCACAATGCTACTTCTTGTTCTGAGGAATCAAACCTAGGGCTTCATGCATGCTAGACAAGCACTCTGGCACTGAGCCACCTTTCCAGACAGCAGAAACTTTTAAGCAATACACTGATAGAAAAGACAGTTTTTCTCCTAATCCCTTGGTTTTTTCTCTCAAGGCTGGTGCTCTTCCACTTGCACCACACCTCTACTTCTGGTTTCTTTTGGGTAGTGTAGTAGAGATAAGAGTCTCCCAGACTTTCTCACCTTGGTTGACTTTGAACTACAATCCTCATATCTCAGCGTTCTGAATAGCCTGGATTACAGGTGTGACCTACAGCACCTGGTTCAACCAGAGCCTATTTCTCTCCTCATTGCTCATAGAAGTTTGTCTCCCAGGTTAGTGAAGAACAAGAAAGTTCCAGCAGGAGGGAAAAACACTAATTCAGGAAGATGCCAGAAGGGGGAGAAAGAAGAACAAAATGCAAAGCAGGGCAGCCTAAGGCTGACTTGAGAGAGTAGGGGTGGGGTGGGCTGAAGTTGCTTTGATCTCTTCTGCATTGGGGTCCCACACACCTTCTGTTCCAGGCTGCCTGGACCCCCGATATTGCTACAAGAGATCCTATCCTCTGCGGGTACCTGGCTACATCCTTCAACTGCCAGTAGAGCTGCGTGACTTTTCGTGGAAGCTGCTGGTACCCAAGGACCAGCTCAGCCTGGTGCTAGTGCCAGCCCAGAAGTTACAGCAACACACACAAGAGAGAGTCTGCAACACGAGCTACAGCTATCTTGTGGGCAGTAGCACGGCCGGCCATGACTTTGGTTACTTCTGTCCTGGAGGTTCCATTGAGCGGATCCTGGTGAAGGAGAACAGCTCCGTGACCCTTCGTACATTCACCTCTAGCTTCCTGCAAGATGTCTCCAGACAGAGCCTCACTGTGTCCTTCATCCCAAACTTGAAAGGTAAGAGAGGGGCTTCCTCCACCTCCCTCTTCCCCACCTCCACCCCCTCCTATCCCCACCGTGGCCTTCCTCCTTTGAGCAAGGGGCTACATCTTAGGAGCCCCTTAATTAAGTGGTGAGTTTGGAGAGGAGGATCGCACAAGAGATTAGTTTCCTTCCTTCCTTCCTTCCTTCCTTCCTTCCTTCCTTCCTTCCTCTCTCTCTCTCTCTCTCTCTCTCTCTCTCTCTCTCTCTCTCTCTCTTTTATTTTGTCCATTGTGGGGCTTGAACTCAGGGCCTGAGTGCTGCCCCTGAGCTCTTTCTACTCAAGGCTAGCACTCTACCACCTTGAGCTACAGCGCCACTTCCGGTTTTCTGGTGGTTCACTGGAGAGATGAGTCTTCTGGATTTTGCTGCCTGGGCTGGCTTTGAACCACAATCCTCAGATCTCAGTCTCCTGAGTAGCTAGGATGACAGGTGTGAGCCACCAGTACCCAGCGCTTTTTTTTTTTCCTTTTTAGTGTAAATATTATACAGCGTATACAATATAATATATTAAATATATTATATAATACATCATAATACGGAATCTATTATAATGTACATAATACATAATTTATTATTATATCATATATAGCATATAATATATAATACATGTAATAGTGTACAATGTATAATGATAAAATATATATGCACACATATATGTTACATATGAATATGTATACATATATATACACACATATGTCTACATCTATATCTGTATTGTTCTAAAGGTGATATACAGAGAGTTTACAGTTTCATAAGTCAGAAAATGAGTACCTTTCTTTTCTTTCTTTTTTTTCAGTCCTGGGGCTTGAACTCGGGGCCTGGGCACTGTCCCTGAGCTCTTTTGCTCCAGGCTAGCGCTCTACCACTTAAGCCACAGCACCACTTCCAGTCTGGGAGTGGTTGATCAGAGATCAGAGTCTCATGGGGACTTTTCTGCCCTTGCTGGCTTTGAACTATGATCCTCAGCTCCTCTTGCGTAGCTAGGATGACAGGCAGAACCATTGGCACTCAATGAGTACATTTCTCTTTTGGACAGTGTCACCCCTTCCATCGCTCCATCTTTCCTTCTTTTTCTACAGAAGAAGGCATATTCACGGTGACCCCAGATACTACAAGTAAAGTGTACCTGCGGACTCCTAACTGGGATCGGGGCATGCCAGCTCTCTCCTCGGTATCGTGGAACATCAGTGTGCCTCGTGAGCAGGAAGCCTATCTGACCTTCTACCGGGAGCGGTCAGGTGTGGTGTGCCAGTCTGGGCGTGCATACATGATCATCCAAGAGCAGCGGAGCCAGGCCGAGGAAATCTTCAGCTTGGAAGATGATATCCTCCCCAAACCTAGATGCTACCATCACAGCTTTTGGGTCAATATCTCTAACTGTAGCCCTGCGAGCAGCAAGCAGCTCAATCTCCTCTTCTGGGTGACTCTTACCCCAAGGACTCTAGGTAAGGAGCGTTAGGATCTTTCAGAGATGACAAAGGAGAGAAAAATTGGCATCGGAAGCCCTAGAGGTAGAGCTCAAGTGGTAGAGCATCAGCCTTGAGCAAACCAAGAAGAAAGAAAGAAAAAGCAAAAGCAAAGGAAGAGTAAGAGACCCTGAGTTCAAGCCCCAGTACTGGCAAAAATGAACAAATAAAATAAGCCATCGAAACCCTCCCCCCAAAAAAGAGCTAGAATGATAGATTGAGTGGTAGAGCATCTAACTAGCCAGTGTGATGCCCAGAGTTCAATTTCTGACTTAAAAAAGAAAAGAAGTAGCAGAAGAAAAGGCACTGGTGGCTCACGCCTGTCATCCTAGCTACTCAGGAGGCTGAGATCTGAGGATGGTGGTTTGAAGCCAACCTGGGCAGGAAAGTCCATGAGACTCTTATCTCCAATGAGCCACCAAGAAACCAGAAATGGGGCTGTGGCTTAAAGTGGTAGAGTGCTAGCCTTGAACACAAAAGCTCAGGGACAGTGTCCAGGCCCCAACACCGGCCAAAACAAAAACAAAAACAGAAGAAGATTTAAAGAAAGTCAGTCAGATAAGACACTGCATGGAGTTTTTTCACCTCTACCCCCAAATATCTAAAGTGCTAGCCAGGTGCTTTCCATAGCTTATTGGAGGACAAGACAGTTCAACCCTCTCCCTGCAGGGAGAGGGTTCCTTACAATATGGCCGTCCTAGAAGCGTTAAGCTATCTTGCAGGTGGACACCAGTAGCGTGCATCTGTCATTCTAGCTACTCAGCAAGCTGAGATCTGAGGATTGCAGTTTGAAACCAGTGTGTGTGTGTGTGTGTGTGTGTGTGTGTGTGTGTGTGTGTGTGTGAGAGAGTGTGTGTGTGTGTGTGTGTGTGTGTGTGTGTGTGTGTGTGTGTGTGTAGAGGGGAAATGGCTGGCGGTGGCCATCTTGGAGACCCCTGGAGTTTCAGCCTGGTGCTAACCCTCGCTCATTTCTTCATCGCTGTCTCCGTGTCTCTGCTCATAGACCTGCCAGTGATCGTCATCGCCGGGGTCGGAGGTGGAGTTGTGTTGCTCACTGTCCTTCTACTCATTATTTGCTTGTTGAAGAAAAAGTAAGTGGACTGTCTCCTCTCACTGGCTATGGCTGGTTTGATCATACAGACCAGATAGGTTGTTAATTACTCACTTTTGCTCTCTAGCTTTGCATCCCCTGCTCCCCACCCCGCCATGCCCCCCCCCAAAGATTTTGTTGTTGTTGGTGGTGGTGGTGGTCGTGGGACTTGAACTCTGGGCCTGGGTGTTGTCCCTCAGCTCTTCAGCTCAAGGTGAGCGCTCTACCACTTGGAGCCACAGCACCACTTCCGGTTTTCTGGTGGTTCATTGGAGATAAGAATCTCACAGATTTCCCTGCCCTGGCTGCCTTCGAACCACAGTCTTCAGATCTCAGCCTCCTGAGTAGCTAGGATGACAGGTGTGAACCACCAGCATCCAGCCCAAAGATGAATGTTTCATATTGCCAGAAGTGAACTCTGGTGCTTGTGACTCAGACCTGTCGTCCTGGCAGGTTCAGGGCAGCAAGAAGGGAGCTTTAGTGGGGACACACAAGACACTGTGGGAGCAAAATTAGATACTAGGGAGTGTCCATGACAGGCTTCAAGCAGGAACCTTGGGAACTGATCATTCTAGCCAGAAAGTCTGAATTTATAAGCAACAGTACCATTATTTGTATCTCATTCTCCCAAAAACATACCAGGGATCCAGTCCACAGTGAGTGAAGTACCAGCCTGTATCACATGGTCCATTCTGCTAATTTGGATAATGGTCTCCACTCTCGATTGTCATTATTGCCCTCTGTTGGGATCAGAGAACACAAAGCTTGGTTGTCCAAGACAAGAGAACGCTTATGTCCAGTCATCTATGAGTGCAGACAACAGTACCCAGCCAGAATTAATACAGTTAATTAATACAGTTATTAAACAACTCTGGCAGCATATCCTGAGGTTTTGTTTTGTTTTGTTTTGTGGTAGGTTTTTTTGATTGTGGGGCTTGAACTTAGGACCTAAACACTGTCCCTGAGCTCTTCAGCTCAGGGCTAGCACTCTACCACTTAGAGCCACAGCGCCACTTCCTGTTTTCTGGGGGGTTCATTGGAGATGAGAGTCTCATGGACTTTCCTGCCCAGGCTGGCTTTGAACTGCGATCCTCAGATCTCAGCCTCCTGTGTCACTAGGATGACACGGGTGAACCATGCAGAGCCCCAGCATATCCTGAATTTTGTCATCATGCTGGGTCTTTCCTATGTGGGTAGTTTCTGCTAATGAGGAGTTTCACGGTGTCCAACTCAAGCAGGCCATGAACTGATCTCTTCTCTCTTTAGTGAAGTCTCATTTTTGTGTGTGCTCACCCTGGGGTTTGAATGCAAGGCCTGGGTGCTGTCCCTGAGCTTTTGTGCTCAAGGTTGGTGCTCTACCACTTGAGCCACTGCTCTGCTTTTAACTTTTTGTTGGTGGTTCATTAGATATAAACATCTCATGGACTTTCCTGCCCTGGCTGGCTTTGAACTACGATCCTCAGATCTCAGCCTCCTGAGTAGCTAGGATGACAGGCGTGAGCCATAAGCATCTGACCCAAAGGCTTTTTTAAAGTGTTTTTCAAGTGTTCCCCAGGCCATAGTTTCAGGTTCTAAACAATTTCAGGAACTGAAAGGTAACACAGACAGGAAAGCCTAAGTTCCTTGGGTCTCTATAGAAATGGCCCTACCTCGGGGCTGGGAAGGTGGCTCAGTGGTAGAGTGCTTGCCTTGCATGCATGAGACCCTGGGTTCGATTCCTCAGTACCACATACACAGAAAAAAGCCAGAAGTGGCGCTGTGGCTCAAGTGGTAGAATGCTAGCCTTGAGCACAGAGAGGCTCAGGGACAGTGCCCAGGCCCTGAGTTCAAGCTCCAGGACTGGCCCCCAAACAAACAAACAAACAAAAGAAATGGCACACCTCTAAGCTTCTTGCCTCTTTTTGTTGTAGTTCTTTTGCCAGTCCTGGGGCTTGAACTCAGGGCCTGGGTGCTGAGCCTCAGCTTCTTTTACCCAAGGCTAACGCTCTACCCCTTGAGCCACAGCGCCACTTCTGGCTTTTTTTTCTGTTGACATAGTCCTGAGGAATCGAACCCAGGGCTTCCTGCATGTTAGGCACGTATCCTAACACAAAGCCCCCTTCCCAGCCCCTCTCATCTTTCTTGTATCCTTTGTGACACACAGGAAAAAGCAGCTCAACAAAGGCCCGGTGGTGGGAATCTACAATGGCCACATCAACACCCAGATGCCCGGGCAGCCGAGAAAGTTCCCGAAAGGTCGGGCAGACAATGACTCCCACGTGTACGCCGTCATCGATGACTGCATGGTGTACGGGCATTTGCTACAGGAAGGATCGAATGGGTCCTTTCTCCGACCAGAGGTGGACACCTACCGTCCTTTCCAAGGCCCAATGGGGGACTGCCCCCCATCTCCACCTCCCATAGGCTCCAGGGCCCCAACTACAAAGTTGAGCAGCGATGAAGCTCCCCCTTGTGCCCCTCCAGAGTCGGAGAGTGAACCTTATACCTTTTCACATCCTCATCCACGTGATGGAAGCCAAAGAGACACAGATATACCTTTGCTGGAGACCCAACAGCCCGGAAAACCAGCAGCAGAATAACTTCAGCATCTTTCTAGAGACTTCGCGGAGATATACACTGAGGCAGCGCCAGGAGATCCCCTTAACCAGAACCTCCTCCAAGAAAAGGGATCGAATAGGGGAAGAGGGAAGAAGGGATCCTGGATGCCACGAACTTCCAGTTATCTAGTGGACTTGCTCTGGTCACGAAGCAGAAGCGATGGATTTTGGCTGGGGTTAGTGTCTGGCCATGAGGGTTCACGGCTGTGTGAATTCTAACCCTGGCACATGTTGTGGTATAGATGTGATGACAGGAGAGAGATTTGCGCGGGCTAGCACGGGGTAGCCCTAAGCCCTGGGTTCAGATCATTTGTCACCTTGAAGTGACAATTTGTGCATGTGTTTGTGTGTGCGCATGCGCATGCATCCTGGGGCTTGAACTCGGGGCCCAGATACTGTCCCTGAGCTTTTTCGTTTTCTTTTTTTGTTTTTTTTTGCACAAGGCTAGCATTCTACCACTTGAGCCACAGCGCCATTTCTGGTTTTCTGAGTGGCTTATTGGAGATAAGAATTGTCACGGACTTTCCTACCCGGGCTGGCTTTGAACCGAGATCCTCAGCTCTCAGCCTCCTGAGTAGCTAGGATGACAGGTGTGAGCCACCAGCATCTGTGTTCATTGGCGTAAATGTAAGCCAGTCCAGCTCAGCGTGATGCATCTCTGATGCTGTAGCCAGTGTTCAGAGGGGGACAGTCAACCAAGATCCTAAATCTATCAGTCCATCTTAGAGAATCGGTTCCTATGGGTCACCAATACTTAGCTGGAAATAATTTATTGAATGTACATATTTTTAGCTAGCCTTTTGTTTGTTTCCTATGCTTTTTTAAAATAAACAGATTTACAGATCAACTGTGGATTGGATTATTTGAATGCTCGAGGCCTCGGTTCTATGGCCATTATTCTTTTTCTTCTTTATTTTTTTTGTCAGCTGTGGGACTTGAACTCAGGGCTGTCCTAAGTTTGTTTGTTTGTTTGTTTTTGCTCAAGGCGAGTACTCTACCACTTTGAGCCACAGCACCACTTGCAGATTTCTGGTGTTTCATTGAAGGTAAGAGTCACACCAGGACTTTTCTTGCTCAGGCTGACTTCGAACCCTGATCCTCAGATCTCAGCCTCCTGAGTAGCTAGGATGACTGGAGTGAGCCACCAGTGCCTGGCTTTCTCTGGCCATTATGACATGCTCCCCACGGGAGATGTTTGTTGCTGTCTTATTCACCCTTTCCTTGGCTTATCCTACAGAAAGCTGTACTTGGACTCAAACTTCTCAATTCATTTGCTACCACCCAGTGTAGAAGTCATTTTTTGTTTTGTTGTGTGTGGGCAGGGTGTGCTAGGACTTGAATTCATACTTTCGTTTGGCGTGTGTGTGTGTGTGTGTGTGTGTGTGTGTGTGTGTGTGTGTGTGTGTGTGTGTGTGCTTGAACTTGGCCTAGATGCTGTTCTTGCGCATTTTTTTTTTCTTTTCTTGCTCAAGGCTAGCACCCTACTATTTCAGCCACAGCTCCACTTCTGGCTTTTTGGTGATTCATTGGAGATAAGAGTCTCATGGACTTTCCTGCCTAGGCTGGCTTTGAACTGTGATCCTCAGATCTTGGCCTCCTGAGTAGCTAGGATTTTAGTGAGCCACCAGTGCCCAGGTGAATGTTTTGGGATTTTTTTTAATTTTCCTTGTTTTTTGTTGTTGTTGTTGCTTTTGTGCTGGTACTGGGGCTTGAACTCAGAGCAGAAAAAGTACATGAGGCTCTTATCTCCAATAAAGACTCTTACCTTCCAAAAAGCCAGAAGTGGAGCTGTGGCTCAAGTGGTAGAACACTAGCCTTGAACACAAAAAGCTCAGGGATAGCACCCAGATCCTGGTTTCAAGCTCCAGGAATAGCACCAAGCAAACAAAATAACCCCACGACATCAGAGTTAACCTGGAAACATAGAAACCTCATCTCAAAAGATAGGAGAGATGCTGGGCTTACCAGTGGCTTACATCTGTCATTCTAGCCACTCAGAAGGCTGAGAGCTGAGGCTCATGGTTCAAAGCCAGCCCAGTCAAGAAAGTCCAAAAGACTCATCTGCGATAAACCACAAAGAGCTAGAAGTGGAGTTGTGGCTCAAAGCGGTAGAGTGCTGTAATCTTGAGTACAAAAGCTCAGAGACAGCGCTCAAGCCCTGAGTTCAAGCTCCAGGAATGGCAAAAAGAAAAAAAGGTGGGAGTTGGCCACAGATCTCAAATCTAAGTGGGAGCAAGCATTAGTGGCTGATAAAAGATGGGAATGATTTTTCTTTCCCATGTCGCCACCTGCTGTCGGAAACAGGTAATGCCTGTCTTCAGGCTGTCCAAGTGGCTGCTTTTCTACCCCTTGCTCACATAAAGAGCCTTGGGTATTCTCAGGAGCGTAGCCATTCACACTTTTAGAATGTCCCACTCCTACCCCAGGCACCTCTGTCCTTCTAGAAGGCTGAGGGGGAGTTGGAAGGGTCCAGAACTGAGCTAGAAGACATGGATTTGAACGAGGAATTCTATGGATTGGCTTCCTGTGAAGTATGTCCATGGCTTACAAACTGCCTGCCCCAGCCAATCAAACTGCTATCAATGATACCTCACGAAAGCCAAGATACAATGAAAAGCAGCCAGTGCCTGTGGCTCACGCCTTGTCATCCTAGCTACTCAGGAGGCTGAGATCTGAGGATCCAAGTTCAAAGACAGCCCAAGCAGGAAAGTCTGTAAGATTCTTATTTCCAATGAACTACCCAAAAAAGAAAGCTGAAAATGGAGCTGTGGCTCAAATGATAGAGTGCTAGCCTTGTCAGTCATGGGGCTTGAACTCTGGGCCTGAGCACTGTCCCTAAGCTCTTCAGCTCCAGGCTAGTTTTCTACCACTTGAGCCACAATGCCACCTCCAGTTTTCTAGTGGTTTATTGGAGATAAGAGTTTCACAGCTTTTCCTGCCTGGGCTGGCTTTGAACCATGAACCTCAGATCTCAGCCAGCCTCCTGAGTAGCTTGGATGACAGGCGTGAGCCACTGGCACCCAGCTCCTTGAGACTCTTATCTCCAGTGAACCACCAGAAAACCAAAAGTAGTGCTGTGGTTCAAAATGGTAGAGCACTAGCCTTGAGCAAAAGAGCTCAGGAATCAAGCCCAGGCCCGAAGTTCAAGCCCCATGACCGATTAAAAACAATAAAGGTGGACAACAGATTAAACTGGCAATTTGATTACCTCAGTGACAATGGGTGAGGATGAAGAGAGGAGACATACCACCCTGGCAGTACCAGTGACTGTCATATTTGGCTTCCAGATCAGCTGAGTGTGAAGAAGAAGGTAGACCGCCTAGCTCCTGGAGACATGAGCATAAAACCCCACAGCAGGCCCATGAACCTCAGAAATGACACCCCCAGCAGGAGCGGAGTGGGTGCTCCCTCTCTTCTGGAAGTGGGGACAGGGAGAGCACGTGATAAGCCTCCAGCAGATGAAAGCGAATTCTATAAAGAGAAGCTTGCGGCCTAGTCAGCCATATTGTTATCAATGTGAATTTCCTGACCCTTGATCAATGTACTGTGGGAGGTAAGGAACAGAGCCTTGTTTCCAGGAAACACACACACTTAAGTATTTAGGGGGCACAAGGCCATCACCACTGCATGGACCTTCAGCAAAGAAAAAGAGAAAACATGAGTTGCACCCTGGTGACTGGGATCCTAGCTATTTCAGGAGGTTGAGGCTCTGAGGATTGTGGTTCAAGGCCAGCAAGAGCAGGAAAGTCCTGCTGAGACACTCTTTTCTCCAATGAACCATTGAAAAGCCCGAAGCGAAGCGATGGCTCAAGTGGTGGACGGAAGGCCAGCCTGGAGCCCAGGTCCTGAGTTCAAGCCCCAGGATGAACGCTCCCCTCTCTCCCCAAGCCCCTTCTCAGATCCTTTTCCTGTCTGCAGGGCCAGATTACCTTCCTTCCTCCTCTTCCTCAGCATTCTGGAATCTTCTCCCTGCCTCTCCAAAACCCTGCACAGACTTCAGCCACTCTACAACAACTTTATTTGCAAACAAGGGGAATCCAAGGGATCCCAACATGATCATGAACAGCCCAGTCCCTTTCCCCCCCACGCCCCCATCCTCCCTGGGCCCTGGTCCTTCTTCCTCAGACTTCAGGACCCTCCTCCCTCCTTGGGCCTCCAGGCCTCCTCCGGCCTCAGGGATCCACTTCCTCCCATGGCCCCGCCCCTCAGGCCTCTGACCACGCCCCAGCCCCGAAAGCTCCGCCCCCAAAGACTGCCCACGGGTTCCCACCTCCCGAGGTCCCGCCCCTTCTCCCCACTGTGGCCCCGCCCCTCTTACAGCCACGCCTCCTTCCGGGTACCTCCCACCCGCTTCCCCCTGCCCTCTCCGCCCAGTCGTTTTGAAAGTCCCGCCCCTCGGAGCTTCCCATTGGTCCCTCCTTCTCTGGTCCCACCCAGTGACCCGCCCCTCATCCCCCCCCACCCAGCACATGAACTACACGATGGCGAACTGACAGACGTAAGGCAGCTGGTCACGGCAGCGCTTGTCGAACCATTTGCCGTTGGCGGCCCCGGCCAGGGCGGCGCAGTTCTCGGCCTTGCCGCCGTCGGGTTGCGCCGTGATCTCCGTCTCCCAGTTCTTGTAAGTGATGGGTCCTCCGGTCATGTCCGCCCAGGCGCCTTCGTGCGCCATGTCGTTGAGGCCTAGCCAGACCTCGGCCTCGCCGCCCAGGCTCTGGCGCGCGTACTCGTACAGGGCGTCGTTCTCGGAGCCCGCCTGCGGGGCGGCCAGGGTGCCCCCGCGCGAGATGCAGTCCTCGCTCGCCTCGTGGAAGGTCTTGGCCTGGCTGAAGGCCAGAAAGCACTTCATGTGCACCTTGGTGCCCTTCAGGCAGACTGGGGTGTGGTGGGTGGGGAGGGGGACCGGGGGAGAAATAGCCGTGATCGAAGGTTTCTCTACCAGCCACACCCTGATCAGGGGCAGGCCCACCCTCCTCACTCCCATTCTGCTTCATCCCTGGTAACAGACACCCCCCCACACCCCCCCCCAACTTCAGACAGGTGCTGACCCACCGTGGCTCCCCTCCCCCCCCCCAGGATGAGCAGTCCCCTAACCACAATGTCACATCCCTCATCCTATGCTACCTTGGGTCTGCCCAAAGGATAGGTCAAGACCAAGGCTTGATTATCTATCCCGTCTACCTAACCATATGTTTTGTCTTGAGGTTTGAACTCAGGGCCTGGTGGCTGTCCCTAAGATTTTTTTCTCCCCCCTCTTAGGTTAGCACCCTACCACTTTGAACTACAGGTCCAGTTCCAGCTCTGGGGAATAATTGGATACAAGAGTGTCTTGGACTTTCCTGCCCAGGCTGGCTTTGAACCGCCATCCTCCTATCCCAGCCTCCTGAGGAGCTAGGATCGCAGGTGTGAGTCGCCAGCGCCCGGCTAGCAGACAGGTCTTAAAAGGGGGAAAATCAGGCTTATGTGCCCCTAAATGCTGGATTCTGGAGCTGCAGCTCCCTTTTGGTTGGTCATCTTTGATCCTGACCTTGGTCTTTTGGGGGACCGTGTCCCAACACACCACTTAGCTGTAACCAGGCCTGGGTTTTATGCACGGTCTGGGAATGGGGGAGACAGGCCCATAAACCTGGTGACCTGGCCTGACAGGTCTGGGTCTGTCACCAGCTGGAGGCCAGAAGCCTTCGATTGTCCCTGGTGGGCTCTTTGACCAGAAGTTTACAACACTCACCTGTCTGCAGAGCTTGTTGCTCCTTCAACAGCGCCACCTCCTGGGCAAGGCTGTCCAAGCGGCTCTTGAATTCCTCGAACATTTTTGGGCCCATCGCATCTAGGATGGAATCAGGCAGTGGTAGAGACAGAGACATTCATGTTGGAGAGTCCATGGGAGCCAGGGACTGGGCAGGAAGACTTTCCAAAGAACCCCAAAGGGGTACAGGGAAAGGGGTCCCCTTAATAATATCTCAATGTGCCTTTGCTAGTGTTACACTGCTCCTAACTCCACTCCTGTGTGTTGGGGGGGGGGAAGAGGGGTTACTCCCTCACTTTTGTACTCATCAGGATTGTTGGAAAAGATGGGGGAGCTTCATAGAATTGGGGTACAGCCATCCCATCAGCTCCTAAATAAGAGCCCTGGAAAACAGGATCACAAGGCTGGGGGGGGGCATCATTTGAGACCCAGAGCAAGGGCCACTTCCCTACGCTGGAAGGACAGACCAGACCAGCAGGGCAAGGATTCCAGCCTGGGCTATGAGTGGCAGAATGTAGGTACTTGTGTGTGTTTCCCAGGTCCCACAAATGTGGGAAAATTGCTGGAGAAATTGCTCAACCTCCTTCTCTCATCTGCACCATGGGGTGTTACTATCTTTGCCCCCCAAAACAGCTAAGGGACAGTGCCAATGCCCTGACTTCAAGCTCCAGAACTGGCACACACACACACACACACACACACACACACACACACACACACACACACACAATTTTTGGTTATTTGATTGGAACAGTGGCTCACTCCTGTAATCCCAGCTGCTCAAAAGTGTAGGTAGAAGACTGTTTTTCTCTCTCTTTTTTTTCTTATGTAGTGCTGAGGAATTGAACCCAGGGCCTCAGGCATGCAAGGCAAGCGCTCTGCCACTGAGCCACCTTCCCAGCCCCAAGACTGTTTTTCTCTATCAGTACTTTCATGAACTTCAGTTAGGCACAAGGGAGCCCCAGAAAGCCCTGTAGCTCCCCCTCTCCCTTCTTTTCCTGTGTTGTGATTTTGGCTCTGATACTCTGTCTTCTCTGCTTCATTCCCTGCTCTCAGGCCATTGAATTGTTCCCTCTACCTCTGAGCCCCAGGGGGTGACATCCTTGATCTGGGGGATCGACGTTGAAAGCCAGCCCGAGCAGGAAAGTTCATGAGACTCTTCTCTCTAAGGAACCACCAGAAAATTGTAAGTGGAGCTGCGGCTCAGAGTGGTAGAATGCTAGATTTGAGCAGAAGAGCTTAAGGACAGTGCCCAGGCCTAGAGTTTAAGCCCCATCACTGACAAAATAAATAAAATACACACAGCAAGCCACACCTCTCTTACTAGCTACTCAGGAGGCTGAGATCTGAGGATCAAGGTTCAAAGCCAGCCTGAACAGGAAAAACTATGAGACTCATCTCCAAATAACAAGCAAACACAAAAAAATGGAAGTGGAGCTGTAGCTCAAAGTGGTAGATTGCTAGCCTTGAGTGCAAAAGCTCTAGGAAAGGGCTCAGGCCTTGAGTTCAAGTCCCACGACTACCACCAACCACCAGAAGATCACAGCAGGGAAAACTTAAGATTGAGATCACAAGGCACAAAGCCTTAGAGCGCCTCCTGTTGGCCTTTGAACATTTCCAGACTGCTAAGTCAAAGGATTGATACATTTTCCCTTGCCCAGGCTTGAATGCTGCACTTTGTGCTTGCTAGGCAGGTGCTTAGCCACACTTCTTTAAGATATTAAAGAGTTTGGTAGTGGGGGGGAGGGGCAGATGTTAGTTTAGATGATCTGGAAGGTTCTTCCCAACTGGAAGAGTCAGTGATTCTCAACCATTCTGCCAAACACCCTTGCTATGAAGTATTTCACTTAAGATCCCACAGACAAAGCTGGTGGCTCATGCCTATAATTCTAGCTACTCTGGAGGCTGAGATCTGAGGATCATGGTTCAAAGTCAGCTTGGGTATAAAAAGACTGTGAGACTCTTTAATGAACCACCTAAAATCTGGAAGTGGTGCTGTGGCTGAAAGTGGTAGAGCACTAGCCTTGAGCAAAAAGAACTCAGGGACAAAGCCTAGGTCCTGAGCTCAAGCCCCACAACAGAAAGAAAAAAAAATTCCACAGACAAGGAGCAGGAGGGCTGGGAAGGTGGCTTAGTGGTAGAACGCTTGCCTTGCATGCATGAAGCCCTGGGTTCGAGTCCTCAGTGCCACATCAACAGAAAAAGCCAGAAGTGGTGCTGTGGCTCAAGGGGGCAGAGCACTAGCCTTGCATAAAAGAAGCTTAGAGACAGTGCCCAGGCCCTGAGTTCAAGCCCCATGACTGGCCAACAACAAAAAAAAAAGGAACAGGATGAGGTTCTACAGGAAGATGGGGGAGAAGCCCTGAGCCCCGACTTACCTTTCTTGGCCCCAGCAGCCTTCTTGACCTTGGGAGTTGGTGACTCCGCAGTGACGGGGGTCAGGAGGTAGAAGAAGCAGAGGAGCAGATAGGCTCCCCAGAGCTCCATTCCGTGAAAAGTGGGGACTGTGGCTTGCTCTGGAAAGCACTGGCAGCTGGGGCCCAGACTGTATGTCGGAGAAGCAGCAGCCACCAGGACTCCTGTCCAGGGAAATCAAGGCTTAGCTGCAGGCTGAGTACAAAACCCTGTCCCACTCCGAGAGGTGGAGCTCAGGGTCGTTCAGGGGCCTTGCTAGGCCTCTGCTTCCTGCCCAGGGCCCACACCCTTGGCACCTTCCTTCCCAGGGCACGGAGCCAGCCCAGGCCAGACTTGTTTTGGCAGGCATGCCAAAAAGAAGGGGGGGGGGCCTAGAGGGGGAGGAAAGTTTGGGAGCCACAGAGCAAGGAACACCCACCCTGCCTACTAAAGGGAGTCAGATGGTCAGAAGTCTTGAGGATTCTGGGAAATTCCAAATAGTCTCAGCTCACAGCTCATGTCTGTCAGGCAGATGGATGCATCGGGGAGGCCTCAAACCACGTGGGCTAAGAAGGATCATCTCCCATTTGAAGGAAACTGAGGCTCAAGGAGGTGAGAAGGCTTACTCAAGCTATCCAGACATTAAAAGACAGAGTGCTGGCCAGGCGCTGGAGGCTCACGCCTGTCATCCTAGCTACCCAGGAGGCTGAGATCTGAGAATCAAGGTTCAAAGCCAACCCCTGGCAGGAAAGTTCGTGAGACTCTTATCTCCAATGAACCACCCGAAAACCAGAAGTAGCTCTGTGGCTCATATGGTAGAGCGCTCGCCTTGAGCTGAAGAGCTCAGGGACAGCAGCCCAGGCCCAGAGTTCAAGCCCCACAACTGGAAAATAAAGAAAAAAAGACAGAATGCTGGACATCTCTCCCTGCCTGATCAGTTAGGCTACAAATGACTTGTTCATTACAAGAGAAGCCTCAGCTGGAATCTCAGGAGGCTGAGATCTAAGGATCATGGTTCGAAGCCAGCCTGGGCAGGAAAGTCTATGAGCTTCTTGTCTCCAAGGAATCACCAGAAAGCTGGAGATAGAGCTGAGGCTCAAGTGGTAGAGCACCACCAGCCTTGTGCAATAAAAGCTAAGGGTTCAGGCTCTGAGTTCGAACCCCAGGACTGGCACCAAAAAAAAAAAAAAAAAGGGGTGGGGAAGAAAATACCAGACAATACCATGGTGTCAGCTTTCCCCTGCCTTCTCGAAATCTGCAAGCCTCGTTCTTCAGGCTCAGGGAGGGGCCTGTTGTGCAGCCCCAGGGGAAGGAGTCTGGCCTGGCTGGCTCCATGCACTGGGAAGGAAGGTGCCAAGGGTGTGGGCCCTGGGCAGGAAGCAGAGGCCTAGCAAGGTCCCTGAACGACCCTGAGCTCCACCTTCAGAGTGGGGGACAGAGATTTTCACAGCTGGGTCTTCTGAGACAATGTGGGGCCTGACAATTACATAACCTAATGAAGAGTGGCTTCCTGGAACTCTGGGTGGGTAAGGCAGATGAAAAATGAATGTTCTTCTTGCTGGGTGTAGTTAGCACAGTAATCCCAGCTGTGTAGGAGGCAGTGTTTTAGGAGGTTTGCGGTTGGAGGCCAGCCCACCCCTCCCTTCATTGCAAATGTTTGCAAGACCCCATCTCAATAAGCCAGGTAGAGTGTTCCACATCTGTAACCTAAGCTACAGATAGGAGGATCATATTCCAGGACCACCTGAACAAAAACAAGATGATTCCCCCTCCCCATCTGAAAAATAAACAGTAAGGACTGGAGTGTGGTTCAAGTGGTAGAGAGCCTGCCTAGCAAGTGTGAGGCCTGTCGATGCCCAGTTTTCTCTGGCTGGTTGCATTCCAGTATTGCAGTCAACTATAGTCAACTTCCACAGACCTGGTGACAAGCTGTGATGTCAGTGTGTGTGTGTGTGTGTGTGTGTGTGTGTCAGTGTGTGTGTCAGTGTGTGTGTGTGTGTGTGTGTGTGTGTGTGTGTCTCTATCCTGGGGCTTGAACTCAGAACCTCGGTGCTGTCCCTGAACTTTTGTGCTTAAGGATAGTGCTCTACCACTTGAGCCACAGCTCCAATTCTGGAATCTTTTGAGGAAACACCACTAATTGCAGATAAGAGTCTCCCAGACTTCCCTGCCCCAGCTGACTCCAACCTTGATCCTCCGTTCTCAGCCTCCTGAGTAGGTAGGATTGTAGGTGTGAGCCACTAGTGTCCTCCATCTTTCTGGTTCTAGATTTCCCACTGGCACTATCCTAGTGGCCTTCACCAGCCACAGCAGCTGGCAAGGGTAATTTTAGCCAAGAGAGTAGATTATTTCCAGGAAATGTCTGTAACTAACATCTACCCACCAGGGTATCATTACAATTCCCTGGGCCCAAAGAATGATCCTAACAAAGCCTTTAGAGGCACAACAATTAAAGGAAGAAGGCTCAAAAGACACAATGTAATTTCTAAGTGTGTGTGTGTGTGTGTGTGTGTACATGTGCGTGCCAGTCAAAGAGCTCAAACTGAGGCCAGGTGCTGACCCTGTCCCTGAGCTTTTTTGCTCAAGGCTGGCACTCTACCACTTTGAGCCACAGCACCACTCCTGGATTTGTGTGTGCACGCTCAATTGGAAATAAGTCTTTTGGACTTTCCTGCTCAGCGGGCTTTGAATTACAATCCTTAGATCTCAGCCTCCTAAGTAGCTACAATCCCAGGCATGAGGCGCCAGCACCTGTTGATGTTGCTTTCTTGAAATGTTTATATAAAGGACACAAAAGACAATGATGTTGAGCAGTGGTAGCTAACGCCTATAATCCCAGCTACTCAGGAGGCTGAGATCTGAGGATTGTGGCTCAAAGCCAGCCCAGGCAGGTAAGTCCATGAGGCTCTTATCTCCAGTGAACCACCAGAAAACCAGAAGTGGAGCTGTAGGTCAAAGTGGTAGAGCATTATTAGCCTTGAGTAAGAAGCAGCTCAGGGACAGTGCTCAGGCCCTGAGTTCAAGCTCCAGGACCAGCATACATGCATGCACGCGTGCATGCGTGTGCAGACGCACATGTGCAAGCATGCGCACACACACGCAAGCAAGCAAAATACAGCTGAGCCATTTCACACACATCTCAAAATGACCAATAACTGAAATCAAGCCTTAAAAACAAAGGCTTGGGCTGGGAAGGTGGCTCAGTGGTAGAGTGCTTGCCTAGCATGCATGAAGCCCGGGGTTCGATTCCTTAGTACCACAGAAACAGAAAACCAAGAGGTGACACTGTGGCTCAAGTGGTAGAGTGCTAGCCTTGAGCAAAAGCTCAGCGACAGTGCCCAGGCCCTGAGTTCA
The DNA here is from genome assembly GCF_024711535.1 of Dipodomys merriami. Lineage (NCBI taxonomy): Eukaryota > Metazoa > Chordata > Mammalia > Rodentia > Heteromyidae > Dipodomys > Dipodomys merriami. Next base: position 1,258,155 of record NW_027202549.1, read on the forward strand.
AGACCCAGGACTGGCAAAAATAAAACAAAAACCAAAGGCTTATAAGTTTTATTCAATCTGGGGCTCCTCTTCAGAGACAGGACAGGCATGTCATGCTGGAGACACTTACACCAGACCCTGCAGATGTGGCCTGTGGAGTCTTCTGCTTACAGTGTGTTCTATTAGATGCTAAATTCCTGTTACATCGCCTCATTTGTCTGAGTAACTACAGCATGAAGATGCCCTGGCTGAAGCTCTCCATCATGAATCAGTTTCTTCCCCAGGGCCCTTGAAGTGTGAGGCCCTCTCCATAAAGACTGAATTCTGCACAGTGAGCAGAGCAGCCGACCTTCTGTCCCAAGAGTATGAAAGCTGCGGACAATGGATGACGGCTTCTCTCAAGCAGCTAAAGCTAATCATGTTGATAGAACACGCAGGCTTATGTAACACAGAGAGTGGTTGTAGCACACAAGCAATTTCACAAGAGTGATAAGAGAGGTTGGCAAAGGACCAACATGGCTGCAAGGCCCTGGCCCAGGAGAGCTCCATGTGGCTCTCTTCCACGCAGGATGGGGGAAAGCTGGCCAGCGAGGGAGAATACACAAGGTCCAATGAACAGTTCTAATTGTTTTTGGTTGCTGCTCCTGGGGCTTGAACTCAGAGCCTGGACTTTTGTGCTCAAGGCTAGCATTCTACTGCTTGAGCCACAGATCCATTTCCATTTCCTTTTTTTTGGTCAGTTGCAGGGCTTGAACTCAGGGCCTGGGCACTGTCCGTGTACTCTTATGCTCAAGGCTAGTGCTCTACCACTTTGAGCCACAGCACCACTTCCAGTTTTTAGTGATTAATGGGAGATAAGAGCCTCACAGACTTTCCTGACTGGGCTGCCTTAGAACCTTGGTCCTCAGATCTCAGCCTCTGGAGAAGCTGGGATCTCCTAATCATTAATGCAGTGCTTGCTTGCTGCAAGTGTTTTGGACTCTGACCTGTGGAAGCCCATGGTCCCCTTTTCTCCCTTGCTGAGTCCCAAACCAAACAGCACCAGGACAGCCGAAGGACTCCAGTCAGACCAGACCAGACCAGAAAATAAATTTCATTTTACATGTATAAATGTTGTCTGCAGGTATAACAATGAAGAAAAAAACTTATATATATACAAACTTCAGTTTCAGTAAGAGAGTAAACCATGAAGTCGAGGGTTGAAGGGGCGAGAGGCCAGTCACCCGAGGAACCCCACTTTTTGCCTCTTGGGTCCCAGACTTTCTTCCTTGTGTAGAATACTCTGCAGAGCTGCGTGCAGTACCTTGCCTACACGCTTGCCGGTCTGCGGGATGGGACGGGAGTGGAGAGAAGAAACGGCTGATTTAATCGTGAGGTGCGCACACTCTGACAGGGCAAGCTCCCCTTCTGCCAGCCACCCTGCCACTCCCAACACCAGATGCATCCCAGCTTTCAAATGTTTTTGTTATGTTTTTAAAATTCCCCTCCCCTCCCTTCTTTGGTGGTGCTTACGCCAAGGTTTGAGTTCAGGGTCTGGGCACTGTTCCACTTGAGTCATAGCTCCATTTTTGACTTTTGTTTTTTTTGGAGCTTAGACTTTCCTGCCCAGGCTGGCTTTGAACCACAAACCTCAGATCTCAGCCTCCCGAGGATGACAGGCACGAGCTGCTGAACCTGGCTCTTTTTCTTGTTCTATTGGTATGATACTGGAGCTTGAACTCAGGGCCCAAGTGGTGTCCCCTAGCTTTTTCTCTCAAGATTGGCACCCTACCACAAGAGCCATAGCTCCACTTCTGGTTTTCTAGTGGTTTACTGGAGATAAGAGTCTCATGGACTTTCCTGCCTGGGCTGGCTTTGAACCATGACCCTCAGCTCTCAGCCTCCAGAGTAGCTAGGATGACAGGCGCGAGCCACCAGCACCCGGCATAGCTAGTCCCCTGGACCTATCCGATGGTCCTAGAGCTACTCGACAATCCCTCTGTGATTACCTGAGAAAAATGAACCAGATCCACCTGACTGCTCCAGGCAGTTCAGAGAGAAGGCTGAGGGGCATGTGTGGGATGAAGGCCTGGAAAAGTCCAAGGCCCTATAGGGGCTTCTAGCCCCAGGTACAAAAGTGAAGCAAACAGCTGAAGTACTGGGGTGCTGCTGAGGGCTTGAGCCAGGGGATACACCAACCACTTCATCTGACTCCTGAGATCCCCCCCTCCCCATTACTCTGCCAACCTGGGACATGCTCCCCACCCCTCCACTCTCCCTGTAAGGGACAGGAAGCAGCCAACCAGGGGCTACCTCCAGTCCAGGCCCCGCCCTCCCTTGGCCCCACCTCCCAGGCTAGGTCAGCAGACATCCAGCCTATCAGCTCTTTCCTAAAGCACCCTGCTCCGCCCCCCCTTACCTCCATCATCTCAAAGATGCTCTCGGGGTCCAGACTGCCCTTCCCCACTTTCCTCATGCACGTTACCGCTCCCTTGCTGGTCACGGACAGCAGCAGGCTGGCCAGGGAGCAGGCTTCCTCCTGTAGGCTGGCATCCACCACGTGCCGGCAGCCGATCTGCAGGGTCAGGGTGGCACAGGACTCATGGGGGTGGGTAAGGAGGGGAGGGAAATGCACACCCAGGTTCACCCCACTGAGGGTGCGGCAGGGAGATCCATACAGGTCAAGGTCTGGCACCCACTTTCTCCCTCAGATCTCCTAAGGGTAACTGCTCAGCCTATGAAGCAGTCCGCACAGGCGGAGGCTGGAGGAGCCCCCATCTGAACCGGAGGAGAACCCCCCGAGGACAAGCCTGCACCTTGCACAGGGTGACGATGCAGGGGACGTTCTCCACACCCAGTCGGATGCAGTCATAAGGGTCATCAGACAGTTCGATGTCCTTGGAACCCTCTTCGTCCATCAGGACATGAACCCTTGGTATTCTGGAAGCAGAAACACAATGAAGACTTCTACTTACAGGGAAGAGGAACCGCTTGTTGGTCGTGGGGCTTGAACTCTGGGCCTGGGCTCTGTCCCTCAGCTCTTCAGCTCAAGGCTAAGCGCTCTACCACTTGAGCTACAGCGCCACTTCCTATTTCTGGTGGTGCATTGGAGATAAGAGTCTCATAGACTTTTCCTGCCCAGGCTGGCTTTGAACCTCGATCCTCAGATCTCAGCCTCCTGAGTAGCTAGGATTATAGACATGAGCCAGTGACACCAGGCACAGCTTTTTTTTTTTTTTGGTCAGTCATGGGGCTTGAACTCAGGGCCTGGCCACTGTTCCTGAGCTGTTCAAGGTTAGCGCTCTACCACTTTGAGCCACAGCTCCATTTCTAGCTTTCTGGTGGTTAATTGGACATAAGAGTCTTATGGACTTTTCTGCCTGGGCTGGCTTTGAACTATGACCCTCAGAGCTCAGCCTCCTGAGTAGCTAGGATTACAGGCATGAGCCACCAGCGCTCAACAACTTAAAAAAAATTATCATCCTCTGGTAGAAACTGGCTCCCGGCGAACTCTGCTTTATAGACCAGCACAGGTAGCTCATGTCTGTAATCCTAGCTATTCAGGAGGATAAAGATTGTGGTTTGAAGGCAGCTTGGGCAGGTGAGACTCTGTATCTCCAACAAACCACCAAAAAGCAAGAAGTAGAACCATGGCTCAAGTAGTAGACTACTGGCCTTGAGCAAAAAAGCTTAGAAACAGCACTTAGGCCTTGAGTTCAAGCCCTAGGACCAACACATAACACCCACATGCAGAAAACAAAAACAGGGTCTTGTGCTTTGTGCCTGTGTCAGCCTCAGACTATGACTGTTCAATTTGTCCTATTTCCACCATTGCCTGGCTTCCTATTTTACAGCAATAGAAATTTCCTGTGTTCCACAGTCAGTTCTCTGTAGGACCCTTGGGGCTGTGTCCGGGAAGATTTTACCTTGTGTTGAAGAGAGCAGCCTTCACAGCAATAGAAATGGCATCAAACAAATTTCCTCCGCATTCTAGCAGCTAAGGGGGGAGAGAGGAGGAAGAAAAACCAAGGATCAATTTATTACTGTTAGGACGACCTCTCTACGACAGATTCCTAATTAATGCTGAGTGCTTATTGAGAAAATAAATGTAGGGATCCAAGGCAGCTGGGCACCAGTGACTCTTGCCTGACAACCTAGCTATTCAGGAGGCTGACATCTGGGTAACACAGTTCAAAGCCAGCCTGGGCAGGAAAATCTGTGACTCTTTAGCTCTAATGAACCACCAAATAAGCCAGGAATATAGCTGTGGCTCAAACAGTAGAGCACCAGCCTTGAGAAAATAAAGATCAGGAACAGTGCCTAGGCCTTAAGTTCAAGTCCCAAAACGGGTACGCGTGCGCATGTATGCATACACACTCAGACAAAACAGGAGACCATTTTTTCTCGGGTAAAACTCATGCTGGAGGTGCTAAGATCCATGGGAAGAGGGAAAAGCAGGGGGAAGAAAGCAGGCCAGGTGGACCCCAGCAAAGGTGCAGTGTGGCTGGTCTAATAGCAGGACACTTACCAGCACATCCACATAAAGCACCCAGCAATGCTCCCGGGGGCTGATGCAGAGCGCCTTCAGGTCCACGCTGCTCTTATTGTTAAAGGTCCGGTAGAGAGTGTTGGCAATCTCCGTGCCAAGGTCGTCCCCGCCTCGACCTTCAAATTCAGGGGTGGCGTTGGCTGAACTACACAGAACAGGAAATTGCAAAGCGACATGAGCTGAGTGCTCACACCTGTCATCCAAGATACTCAGGAGGCTGAGATCTGAGGATCGGAGTTCATTCGAAGTCAGCCTGGGCAGGAAGTCTGAGACTCTGATCTCCACTAAACTACTCAAAAAGCCAGAAGTGGACCCATAGCTCAAGTGATAACAGCACCAGCCTTGAGTAAAAAAGCTATGGGCCAATGCTCAGGCCCTGAGTTCATGTCTCAAGTACCAGCACACACAGCCCCACAACAAAAACAACTAACTGAAAGCTTTCCAGATGTAAACATCAGCATGGCCAGGCTTTATTCTGGTTTCTCTGAGGAATGTGGAAGAGTCTGGCGCTGTAAGGAAAGTCCCTGAGGGCTTGGGGGCAGCTCAGAGATAGAGTCTGGCCTCCCACAGCAGGAAGCCCTGGGGTTAAGCATTTGGGATTAAGTCACTGGGAGGAGAAAAAGATGGTTATTTCCCATTGGTGAGCTTCTACACATACACAATATCCCAGCGCCGCGTTGGATGTGTCTGTGTGTGATTGGCAAGTGTTATCAGAAGCCATTTTTAGCCAAAAAAGAAACGAGACTGCTATGGGTACAAGTGCCTCAGCTGGTAATAATGAACTCTTACCTTCAGTATATAGACCCTCTTCTCCCAGAGGCTCAGAATCTGAAGTCTGGCTTACAGAGTTGTCATACTAAGCACAGGATACCTACTTTTGTTTTTTATTTATATCGTATGTGTGTGCGCGCGCGCGCGCGTGTGTGTGCGCACGCACACTCGTGCTGATCCTAAGGCTTGAACTCAGGGCTGAGGCCCTGTCCCTAAGCATTTTTTTTTTCTTCTCCACTTCCAACTTTTTAGTGGTTTACTGAAGAAAAGAGTCTCATGGACTTTCCCACCCGGCTGGCTGTGAACTGCGATCCTCAGATCTCAGCCTCCTGAGTAGCTAGGAAGACCGGCATGAGCCACCAGCTCCCAGCTTCATGCCTAGGTTTTAATAGCAGAACCATGGTATATGAACTTTCCTGGGATGATTTACGTGACATGAAATCCAGAAGAGAGCCAGATGTCGGCCTCTGATTGATCCTGTTGGAAGTAAGGAAAACTGAGGCCGCAGATTATGTAACTGGTCCCAGGTCACTTGACCAGCGCGTGGGGAGCTAAGTTTCTAGCCTGGAAGACTGTACTTGCCCTGCTAGGCTTCCCTGCACTGTCTCCTGAACCGGTGCTTCCATGTATCTGACCTGTTGTTGAACATCAGCCAGCTCAGCTTTTCCTTAGGCTTACCTCTGCCTCAAGCTAATGAATTCTCATCATGGACTTTTACCAGGCCACAAATGTAGTCAACAAAAACAGCCAAATGAGATAAAAAGCTCGGTGCCTCATACCTATAATCCTCTCTACTCAGGAGGCTGAGATGTGGGGATCATGGTTCAAAGCCAACCCAAGCAGCAAAGTCCAGGAGACTGCTATCTCCAATGAATCACCAAAAGCCAGTAGTGGAGCTGTGGCTCAAGTGGTAGAACACTAGCTAGCTTTGAACAAACAAGGAACGGAGCTCAGGTTCTGAGATCAAGTGTGTGTAATGGTATATGTGTGGGAGAGAGAGAGGGAGAAAAGAAAGGAGAGAGAGAAAGAGGCTGGGCACTGGTAGCTCATGCCTGTCATCCTAGCTACTCAGGAGGCTGAGATCTGAGGATCCCGGTTCAAAGCCATCCTGGACAAGAAGTCTGTGAGACTCTTATCTCCAATGAACCACCAGAAAACCAGCAGTAGCACTGTGGCTCAAAGTGGTAAGAGTGCTAGCCTTGATTGAAAGAGCTCAGGGATAGTGTCCAGGCCCTGAGTTCAAGCCCTATAACAGACAAGAAAAAAAAAAAAAAAGAGAGGAGCAAGAGAGAGAAACAGACTAGTAATCCTGGCTCCCTACTCAGACCCTTTCAGGAGGGGTGTGGCTTTTTTGGGCATAAAAGCAAGTGCTTTCTGCACTTAATTATTACCAAAGCAATACTGAGCCTTAATTTTTAAAAAACCACCCAAAAAACATGACTCATCCAAAACTGTGTGAAAAACAGCTTGCTGAGTTGGATGAAGTCAGGACACTGTTCCTCCCGGTTCTCCAACCCTCCCCACCCTCCTGACTCATCCCCCCCCCCCCCACACCCCTACTTGGCACCAAGCTGGGTTAAAGTGGAGTAGGCGGAGATCAAGGCCATATCTCTGATCTACCTGGAATAAGACTAAATACTAGGCCCATTGTTGCTTCCTTGTAATCAATCCAGCCTGAAAAAAAATGGAGGCAGCCTCACGAACAGGCCAGGGTACAGCAGGAAGAGTGACTTAGCTAGCTCCCCAGGCAGGGCTAACGGGGAGCCAGTTCATCCCTCCCCAAGTTAGAGTTACCTACCCAAGGTTGATTCATTCCTCTGTGCATAAGGAGATTCCTTATAAATGAATACAGGAACCATAGTACATTCTGAACCTTTCACTCTCTTCTTCCAGGTGAAGTTTCTGGAAGTTTATTTGGCACTTCTAGAGGTTTCTGCAGACTTCCTCTCTACTTTGTCCCCACCCCAGCCCTTCAGGCTTGAATGGGGCCCCTTCCAGCAGCAGTAACTAGTGGCTCCATCCACCAACATAAGTTTCAAAGACTGGTTCGACTGGGGACCAGTTGTTTGTGCCTGTAATCCCAGCCCCTGAGAGACTCTGAGACTGGCAGTTCAAAGCTAGTAGCATGGGCAGTAAACTCAGTAAAAAACTGCCAGTAAACTCAGAAAAAGCCAGAAGTAGAGCTATGGCTCAAGTGGTAGAGCACTTGCCTTGTGGAAAAGAAGCCCAGGGACAACACTCAGGCCTTGAGTTCAAGCCCCAGGACTGCCACCAAAAAAAAAAAAAAAAAAAAGGATTGTGATGCATGCTAGACCCTTAAAACATCTATGAGTGAAACTAAGTTAAAAAGCCTCTGATGCACACATGTAATTCCAGCAGAAGTAAGAGATTGGAAAGTCTGAGACCAGCCTGGGCTGTACAGTAAATCTGACATCAACCTAGATTGTATTAGTAAGCCCTTGTCCAAAACAAGAAAGCCCCAAAAAGCTGAAATAAAAGTAACAGTAAGCTGAGGCCGGTGGCCCACACCTGTCAGCCACTCAGAAGGCTGAGATCTGAGAATCGAGGTTCAAAGCCAGCCTGGGCAGAAGAGTCCCCGTGAGACACTTCTCTCCCATGAACCACTCAAACACCAGAAGTGGCGCTGTGTGTCATGTGGTAGAGCATTAGCCTTGAGTACAAACAGGCTCAAGGACAATGCCCAGACCCTAAGTTCAAGCCCTACAAGGGAAAAAGTAAAAGAAAAGAAAAATAACAATAAAAAAGGCAAAAAAGCAGAAGCAAACCAAAACAAGCCCAGGTGCTAGTGGCTCATGCCTGTAATCCAAGCTACTCAGGAGGCCAAGATAGACGATCACAGACAGGAAAGTCTGTGACACTCTTATCTCCAGTGAACTACCTGAAAATCAGAAGTGGAGCTGTGGTTCAAAGTGGTAGAACAAGTCTTGAGTAAAAAATGCTCAGGGACAGCACCCATGCTCTGAGTTCAAGGCCCACGACCACCACCACCAACAACCACCACCACCAGCACCCTCTGAGAGAGGTAAAACTAATCCTAAAACAAAAGGTCAGACTCCTGGCAGGCACTGGTAGCTCACACCTGTAGTTCTAGCTACTCAGGAGGCTGAGATCAGAGGATTGTGGTTCAAAGCAAGCCGGTGTAGGGAAGTCTGTGAGACTCTTCAGTTAATCACAGAGAAAAGCTGAAAGTGGTGTGGTAGTTGGTCAAGTGGTAGAGCGCTAGCCATGAGCAAAAGGAGCTCAGACACAGGGCACAGGCCCAGGACTGGCCAAAAAGTAACTCAAACTCCACCACACGCCACCTAGTGGTAGCCCATGGCAGCACACAGCTCACTCCATCCCTATCTCCCTTTGGACTTCAGGTGGAAAGCACCCTCCACCTATCTATCTAGCAAACCACAGACACAGAGAGAGGTTATATTATCTGCATCCAGGTCCTGTTTAGTAAGAGTACTTCTGGGTATCTCAGGAGCAGGATTAGGGTCAAATAGGCCAGCACCTTTTTCACAGGGCTTCGAGATATCAAGACAGTCCACATTCCTAAGAATAACATAAATGTATCATTTCATGGGGACAAAAACAAAAAAACCCAAAGGGAAAAGAGTCAGCAAGAAAGCAATTAGCTGGTAGAGATTTCCCTAGTACTGGGAATTTGCATAATTAAGACCTGGAAGTTGCTGCTAAGGAATTAAACTAGGCCCACAGGGACTGGTGGGACCCCATTCTAACACTAATTACTTTGTCCCCTTGGGTAGCAGCTGTTTTCAAGCTATGGACCCTGTTAATCTGAAGCTCTCAGGCAGGAGGTCATGGTACTGCTGGGGGCCATAGTTGTTCCTCTAGAAGCCATTCCTTTTTACTGAGCAACAACAGAAGGACCAGTCAGTTTGTACAATCAAGAGCTACACCTTTAAGACGCAGGTGATACCAGGTGCTGTTGGCTTATGCCTGTGATCCTAGCATCTTGGATAGATCTGAGGATTTCGGTTCAAAGCCAGCACAGTAAATAAAGTATGGGAAATTCTTATCTCCAGTGAACCACCAGAAAACTGGAAATAGAGCTGTGCCTGAAAGTGGTATAGTGCTAGCCTTGAGCAGAAAAGCTCAGGGACAGTGCCCAGACCCTGAGTTCAAGCCCCAGGACCAACCAAAAAAAAAAAAAAAAAAAAAAAGGGTCTCAGGTAAAGTTCTGAGTGTTTGGCAGCCTGTTCTACTTCTGCAGGAAAAAGGGTTTGTGACTCTCTCCTGGAGAGTGTCCCTCCAAAACTGACACTAACCAAGCCACTTAAAAGATGTTGGGTGTGCATGGCTCACACCTGTAATCTTACACCACTTAGGAGGTTGAATTTTGAGGATCATAGTTTGAAGCCAGGCAGACAAATCTGAGACTCTTATCTCCAATGAACCACCAAAAAGTTGGAAGTAGAGCCATGGCTCAAGTGGTACAGCATCAGCCTTGAGCAAAAAAGCTAAGAGATAGCGCCCAGGCCCCAAATTCAAGGTCTCAGTACCTCTGCATGTATGGGCATGCACCCACACGCCCAAACACACAAAAGCCAACGTATGCAGCCTTGAGGATTGAGAACTCCCTAGACCTTGCTGGGTCCCTACAAAGGAGGGAAATAAATGAGCAAGCAGCCTCTCAGGCCAGCTAGGAAAGCCACTTCTAGAAGCCAAATCTTGGGAAGAGATAGCCCAAGGGTTCCTTTTACCACACTGAAGTCACCTGCTTTTATAGCTAGGATGAAGAAGGAAGGAAGAGCAACCAGCTAGCCCAGGGTCATGTTCAGACACAGAGCCAAAATAAAACACCTCCAGTACCACGCATTCAAGTGCAGCCTTTTCTTTAGTGTGTCCGAGCCGACTACCTTTGTTCTACCCAGGGTGAATGAGGCAGAAGATAATGAAGGGGAAGCAGAGCAAAGCAAATTACAGTCCTTGGCACAGTGTGTCTGCTCCCCATGGGCTGTTCTTTGCACTGAAGTAGGCAGATCAAGGCCAGGAGAGGCCTTCTGCTTCCTACAGGAGCAAAGGATGGTGGTCTAAGTTGGGGACACAAACAAGGTCACTAGCTTCTACACTAACCCTCAAGGATGGGCCAGTCCCCCTGGACAACTCAGATGGTGAGAGCCTCTGAGCAGAAAGAGACTGTTTGCTGGAAAGACGAACAGGAATTGGTTTTGGACCTCCAAACCCAGTATCCTCTGACACATTGCAGGTTGCATGAAATAGAGTATATGCCAGGCACCGGTGGCTCACGCCTGTCATCCTAGCTACTAAGGAGGCTGAGATCTGAGGATAGAGGGCAGGAAAAGTCTGTGAGACTCTTTATTTCCAATAAGCCACCAGAAAACCAGAAGTGGCGTTTAGAGTGTTCGACTTGAACCAAAGAGTTGAGGGACAGCGCCCAGGCCCAGAGTTCAAGCCCCACGACAAAAGAAAGAAAAAAAGGAAGGAAGGAAAAAAGGAAAGACAGTATAAATTCAAAGTAAGACAGCCCTGAACTGACCTTCTAGGTTATGGAGAGCCTGAGAAAGTTGTCTCTCTCTTCTATGAATTCCAGTGTCATTTCTCCCACAGGAGTACTATAAAGTTCAATTAGCTAGCCAGGTGCTGTGGCTCATGCCTGTAATCCTAACTACTCAAGAGCCTGAGATTTAAGGATCAAGGTTTGAAGCCAGCCTTGGAAGAAAAGTCTGTGAGATTCTAATCTCTAATCAGAAAAAGCTGGAAGTGAACCTGTGGCTCACCCTTGAGCAAAAAAGAACTAAGGGGGCTGGGAAGGTGGCTCAGTGGTAAAGCGCTTACCTTGCATGCCTGAGGCCCTGGGTTCGATTCCCCAGCACCACATAAGCAAAAAGAAAAAAGCCGGAAGTGGCGCTGTGGCTCAAGTGGTAGAGTGCTAGCCTTGAGCTGAAGAGCTGAGGGACAGCACCCAGACCCAGAGTTCAGGCCCACGACCGGACCCAAAAAAAAAAAAAAAAAAAAAAAAAAAAGAACTAAGGGATCAGAACAAATAAACAAATCCAAATTAAGCTGGGCATTGGTGGTTCATGCCTGAAGTCCTAGCAACTCAAGAGGCTGAGATCTGACGATCGAGGTTCAAAGCCAGCTGGGGAAGGAAAATCTGTGAGACTCTTATCTCTAATTAAGCACCACAAAAGCCAGAAGTGGAGCTATGGCTCTAGTGGTAGAGCGCTAGCCTCGAGTAAAAAAGCTCAGGGACAGCAGCATCCAGGCTGAGATCAAGCCCTAGGACCAGCCCAAAAATAAATAAATAAATAGAAGGCTGGGCACTGGTGGCTCATGCCTGTAATCATAGCTACTTAGGAAGCTGAGATCTGAAGATCATGGTTTGAAGCCAGCCCAGGCAAGAAAGTCAATGAGACTCTTATCTTCAAGAACCTACTCAGAAAAAGCTAGAAGTGTCACTGTAGCTAAAGTGGTAGAGTGCTAGCCTTGAGCAAAAGAAGCTCAGGCACAGTACCCAGGCCCTGAAGCGAAGATGAACTTACTGTATGAAAATGGGTTTGCCTCTGTGGAGAAAAGGGCTGTCATAGAGACAGGAGCAGAGAGTTACTTGTGAGGTTGGCCCCAGCTAGCATCAGGGACCAATCTCTGAGTGCTCCAAGGCCAAAGTAACTGACAGGAGTCTACTGTGCCCAGATTGTGTTTTATGTTTTTCATGGTTTAGTGTGGCAATTGTACGTGGCAAACAGAAAATGCCTATGGGACTTGTCTCCACTAAAATCTGAGGTGCTGTCTCTGGTGGGCTTTCCTGGGCAGAAAGGGCCCAGAGAAGCTGGTGTGTTTCCACTGCTATATTGTTTTGCAGCCACAAATACAGTGCCGTGTAATAAGTTTGGAGTTTCTCTGGCATATCTCTGAACGTGAAGGGAGGTCTCGGGAATAGCAGTACTACATGCCAACACCTGATAGGCGCCAACGGAGACCAGCTGTCAACACATATGTTCTAGACGTAGACACTGAGAGGAGCCAGAAACCAGTAAAAGCCCCAGTCCCTAGAAGGGGAGAGAGGTAACATTCCTCAAACCTTTCTTGGGAGATAGCTAATGGCCATCTGTTTGTCCACTCTGCCTCAACTTCCTCTGTATTACCACAGTTATTATCTGCATTGTTAGGATAGACATTTAGGCACAGAGAGGCTGACTATACAGCCTGAGATCCAACAGCTAGCAAGAAAAGGAAATGACCTTGTAGTCCAGGGCTGGCTGTAGACAACAAACCTAGACTCTTGCCAACACCCTTGCTGCCCGTCTGGGAATCACCTCCTTGGAATGTCAGGCTGCTTGGCTGACCCTGAGCCTCATTTGGCAAGCAATACATGAGCAGTTTTCTGCAGAGTTTGAGCAGGAAAAGTAATGGGGCACTTATAACCCAATGAATCCTATGTATCCGTGTATGATACATTTTCAAAGCACCACAACCCCTATCTTGTCATCTGACCCTCATAACACTGTGCTACCTGGCTGTGGACTGTCTTCCTTAGACAGGGAAAGTAAGGCTTAGCAAGGCCAGGTGTCCAAGACAATGGTAGGCAGCCCTAGTACCTGGCACAAAGGAGAAAAATCGGTAAACTAAATGAATTGGTTTTTTGTTTCCTTTTGTTTTTCAATGCTGGAATTGTCTCATGCTGTGGCTTGGCTTTGTCACTCAAGGCTGGTGCTCTACCACTGAGCTATACCTCTACTTCCAGAGGAGTCTCATGGATTTCCCTGCCTAGGCTGGCTTTGAACTGTGATACTCAGATCTCAGCATCCTGAGTAGCTAGGATTACAGGGGGTAAGCCACCAGACCCGCCCCCCCCCCCCCCCCCCCCCCCCCCCCGCTGATAACTGAATGATTAAATGAAAAATAGGAGTACTCTACAGGAAATCAGAAGTCCCTTTCTGAATCTTCCATCTTTTAAATCGTCTCTCTTTAAAACCATTTTCCTGGTACTGACCAGTCAACAAAGAACTCCAGGTAGCCTTCATCCGGTCTCTCCAGCTTCGGTGTCCCCATTTCTGCTTTCACTCCCACCAGGATGTCTGTGTGGCCCTGCAGACATATAGAAGAAGGTCCTCCCTCACTCACTCAGCGCTGGCAACCAGGAACCAGTGGCCCCTCCATTTCTCCACTGAAGGTCCCAGTGTCAGGACCTTAGAACGTGGTGTTCGGAGATGAGCAGCCCCTGAGTTCTGGCACAACACTGTGAATTTGGCTTGGATCATGGAACTCTCCAGGGGAAATTCATACGGGGGAGGGCGGGGGGAGACCTCATAGAGGGTTCCCTAGGGTTGACCCAACCTCTCTCCTCCTGGACAGGAGCACCTCAGCACTTACCAGCTTGACCCTGGCAGACCCGCTGGTGTTGGACACGACATCCGTTTCCACCTCCACACAACGGTAGTCCTCACAGCCACGGCCGTCCACGCGGAGATCTTCCTAAGTCCAACCAACCATCGCCTTTAGCTCTTGATCATGCCCCTAGTTATTGGCGGGCTGCTCGCTGATTGACGGCTAGCGCTGGGGATTGAATTCAGGGCCTGGGCGCTGTCCCTGAGCTTTCCTTTCCTGTTCTTTTTTTCTCTAGGCTGGCACTCCAGCACCTGAGCCACACGCCTCCATTCCCAGCTTTGGGGGGGGGGGAGGCTCTTTGAAGATGCGGGGGGGGGGGGTCTCACAGCCGCTCCTGCCCGGGCTGGCTTTGAACCGCGATCCTCCGATCTCAGCCTCGGGAGTGGCTTAGCCGGGATTGACAGGCCCGAGCCCCCGGCGGGCCCGGAGCCCTTCCTCCCGGCCCACCCGGAGGAGCCACCAACCCCTCCGCCAACCCCCGGCCACGCCCCGGGAGACCCGCCAGCGCCGCCTCGCTACCTGAACGCCGTGCACGATGTACACCTTCTCCGCCTCGCTCAGCGCCACGGACGCCATGGCGCTCGGGGGCCCGCCTCGCCGCGTGACGCCATCAGCGCGCGTCGCCGCGCGCGCGCGCGACGCTCCGCCCTCCGCCCCGCCCCCCGGCGCCGGCCGCGCCCGCGACGTCATCCCCCTGCGCGGCGGCCGCTCCCGCAGCCGCCGCCGCCGCCGCCGCCGCCGCCGCGGCCGCCTCCACCCGCCCCGGCTTGCTCCATGGGCTGCTCCTGGCCGCCGCCGCCGGGGGTCTGGCCGAGTCCTGGGAGCCGCGGCGCCTCGCGTCCCGGAGCCGTCACCCTCGCCGGAGGCCGAGTCCCCAAGTCAGCCCGAGACCACGAGGACCACGACCACGGCGGCGGCGGCCACCGCAGCCACAGCCGCAGCCGCCGCGGGAGCCGCCGCGGGAGCCCCGCTCCCGGGGGCCACAGCGTGGGGGACCCCCTCCCCTCAGGTTTCACGGTGAGTCCGGGAAGTTGGAGGTGAGGAGGGCGAGCGGAAGGGAGGGGGGGCGGGCGAGGGGCCGGGGGGCGGGGTGGGGGGACCCGCGCCCCCCTGTGTGTGTGGGGGGGACGGGGAGGGGGGAGTCTGTGCCGGGAGCTGGAGTTGAAGTAGCAGCTTGTGTCCTGACGGGACGGACGGACGGACGGACAGAGAACCCGCCAGGCGGACAGTGTGCTCGACCTAAGTGTGTGTGTGTGGGGGGGTGCTCTGTCTCCCCCCCCCAAAGGTGGTGAGAGGTAGTGAAGCGTGGGGGGGCGGGGCCTGGAGCTTGAACTCGGGGTCTACCCGCTGTCCCCCCAGTTTGGGGGTTCCCCCCCCCCCCGCTTCAAGGCTAGTGGACTTTAGCCACAGCTCCACTTCCAGCTTTTTTTTTTTTTTTTTTTTTAAATCTGGTTAATTGGAGATTAAAAAGTCTCACGAACTTGCCTGCCCGGGTCTGGCTCTGAACCACGATCCTCAGATCTCAAGTCTCCTGAGTTGCCTGGATGTGAGCCACTGGAGCCTGGCTTTCTCTCTGGCGAGCTCTCTCGCTCTCTCTCCCCCCCTCCCTCTCCCCCTCTCCCTTTCCTCCCTCTCTTCCCTTTCTCTCCCCTTTCCCCTCTCCCTCTCCCTTTTCCTTTCCCTTTCCATTTCCCTTTCCATTTCCCTTTCCCTCTCCTTCTCCCTCTCTCCCTCTCTCTGGATCTCTTACTGGAGCCTGGCCCTCTCTCTTCTGTCTCTGTCTCTGTCTGTGTGTGTGTGTGTGTCTCCCCCCTTCTCCCTCTCTCTCCTCTCTCTCTCTCTTCTCTCTCTCTCTCTCTCCTCTCTCCTCTCTCTCTCTCCTCTCTCCTCTTTCCTCTCTCTCCTCTCCTCTCCTCTCTCCTCTCTCCTCTCTCCTCTCTCTCTCTCCTCTCTCTCCTCTTTCCTCTCTCTCTCCTCTCCTCTCCTCTCTCCTCTCTCTCCTCTCTCTCCTCTCTCCTCTCTCCTCTCTCTCCTCACTCCTCTCTCCTCTCTCCTCTCTCTCCTCTCTCCCTCTCTCTCCTCTCTCCTCTCTCTCTCCTCTCCTCTCTCCTCTCTCTCCTCTCTCCTCTCTCTCTCTCCTCTCTCTCTCTCTCCTCTCCTCTCTCCTCTCTCCTTCTCTCCTTCTCTCCTCTCTCTCCTCTCTCCTCTCTCCTCTCTCTCCTCTCTCCTCTCCTCTCCTCCCACCATCTTTTAGTGTATTCTCAATGGGAAGGGTCCAGGCCAGGAGTGGTGCACTAGTGCAGCGGCTGCCTCTACCCTTGGCATTGTCTATTTCAGACTCTCTGTCTCTCTTGTCTCCTCCTCATCGCAGCTTTTTCTTCCTGCCTCTCATCTTTCCCCTTCTCATCAAAAGGCCTCATGTGCCTGCTAGAACAGTGTCCCAAAGAAAAGTGTGTGTGTGTGGGGGGGGATACCTGCTCAGGTGGGGTGCGCAGTCTCCCTCCCTGAGTGTACCCAGCTTCTTGGATGTCACTGTTTGGTGGAGGTGATGGCTGGGAAATTATGAATCGCTGTTGGAAAGGAAAAGAACCAACCTCAGGCAGAGGAGTAGTGGGGGGATTGGGGGAGTATGGGCCCTGGATATAAGTGATATCTGGGCCTGAATGAAGGTGTGAAGAAATGTAAATGATACAGTGTTCATTTTAAAACTCTCTACTAAAACAATATTGTCACTAATCACTCTATTGTTGCTAGATTTTTTTTTTTTTTTTTGGTCATGGGGCTTGAACTCTGGGCCTGGGCGCTTGTCCCTTGAGTTCTTCAGCTCAAGGTCAGAGCTCTACCACTTGAGTCACAATGCCACTTCCAGTTTTCAGGTGGTTCATTGGAGATAAGAGTCTCACAGGCTTTCCTGCCTGGGCTGGCTTTAAACTGTGATCCTCAGATCTCAGCCCCCTGAGTAGCTAGGATGGCAGGCGTGAGCCACTACCTGGCTCCGAGCATTGTTCTGATGCACAAATCTTTATGAATATTGTCCTCAGCACAGCCAGCTGGGGAAACAGGTACCGAGCTTAAGTGCCTTCTCACAAGGTCACAGATTACATATTTAATAACTGACAGAGACAGGATTTGAGTCTCGAACATTCCAGCTCCTGTACTTCTACCCACCCCCTCCTCAATTTTTGTTTTTAGGGTACTTAGGCCCTTGTGCTCATTGTTGCTCTACCACTTGAACCATCCCTCTCCGGCGTTTTGCTTTAGATAATTTTCTGGGTACAGTCTCACCGAGCATAGATTTAAGATCTTTCTACCTATGCCTCTTTGTTTTGTTGAGATGGAGTCTTGGTAACCCCTGCCTCCCCCGCCCCCATTTCCCAGGCCCCATTGATGGCCATGAACTATGATCCTCACAGTCTTTGCTCCCCTAGTTAGCTGGGACGATAGGTATGAGCCACTCATCTGGCAAGCACACCTGCAGTCCTGTCACCTAGTGCAGCCACCAAGAAAACTTGATTTCATTGCCCACAGTATCTGATAAAAGAGGCTCCTTGTTTGCTAAACCGCCCTTGAAACTACATCTAGGTTTAACCCAAAAACAAGGAGTCAGTTCAAGCAGGAATTCCCACATCCCCCTTTTCTAGTGGAGTATGGAACATGGTACAGATGACAAGTTCCTGTGGGTTTCAGGCCATCCCCTTAGATAAAGGGAAACAGGTAGAATTTTAACTCCCAAGTAGCTGGGAGCCCTCAATAGTGAAGGAGGGTGGGGAATAGAGTAAACATTAGTGAAGAAAGCCAGATTCCAGCCATGTGCCACGCTCTCAGAACAAACATCCGCCAGCTCTCTAGACATCCACAAAGTGTTTGCCTGCCTTCAAGTTGTCCGTGTGTCTCTCCCCCGCCCTCCCATGTTCTAAGGGGCCTCAGGATGGGAGAAGCCTAAAACACTTGCCTAAACGGAGGTTAAGATTTATTATAGCTGGAGAGTCCAGGTCCCTGGAGCTAGTGCAGGACGAACAAGACAATAAAATAAAGCGCTCAAGCTGTGTGGTAATTAGAAGAAAAGCCAGTCCCTAACAAGATGCTAATTGTACAGGCCTTGCACCAAATGCAAGACTAGCAGTCAACCATCAACATTACAATCATAGGGTATTACACACACAGAGTAAATCTCTCTCACCTAACCTTGGTTAATTAAAGCTATAAAAAATAAAGCCCATTACAGAAGAGCTTGGGGGCAGTGCAGAACCTGTGGTGCTGAAGTTACAGAAAAGTTAAAAACCCAGCAGGGGATATTTTACTCCTTAGGCTTAAGTAGATCTGGCCACATTTTAGGCGTATTCACCATTACCCCGAGACCCTAGAAAAGCACAAAGTGATCTATTGCTTTTCTTATATCTATTTATTTATTTAGCCAGTCCTGGGGCTTGAACTCTGGGCCCAGGCATGGTCCCTAAGCTCCTTTTTGCTCAAGGCTAGTGCTCTACCACTGGAGCCACAGCGCCACTTGCAGCTTTTTCTGTGATTAATTGGAGAAGAGT
Source organism: Dipodomys merriami (assembly GCF_024711535.1). Taxonomy (NCBI): domain Eukaryota; kingdom Metazoa; phylum Chordata; class Mammalia; order Rodentia; family Heteromyidae; genus Dipodomys; species Dipodomys merriami. Next base: position 1,276,356 of record NW_027202549.1, read on the forward strand.
GTCTTGTGGACTTTCCTGCCCCGGCCTAGCTTGGAACCACGATCCTCAGATCTCAGCCTCCTGAGTAGCTAGAGTTACGTACGGACATGAGCCATCCACGCCTGGCTTCCTTTTCCTTTAAATACTTTGCATCTGTCCTGCCCATACCTTGTCTTAAGTAGATATTAAATAACCTGTCCTGGTTAGCCAGCAAATGTCTGTCTGTCTGATACTAGACATTGTAATTTGGGATTACAGTGTTAGGAGAGTCGACAGCAGTGTGGGTAACGCGCACTCCACATCAGAGGCAGGCGTATAGCTAGTGCTTTATTCTCAATCAGAGGAAGTGTTTTTCACATATATTTTATTTTGAGAATCAGCAAGGCATTTCCTATGTTTCATGAAGTCCTGTGTGAAAAAGAAAGGGGGGGTCACACATCCATGGCAATATCCACCCCCCCCCCCAACAGCCCTGAAAGGAAGAGCAAGGTAGAAACAAGAAAGGTGACAGCTCAGTGTCACCCAGCGAGGCTAATGCCCTGCCGCCTCTTGTTCCTTCCTGTTTTGGTGTCTTTAAAATTATTTGCATTCTTCTCTGGGAACAGATGTCCAGAGACAAATAGCCAGGTCTCTCACTCCTGGCTGTCAGGAAAGTAAGAAAGCCAGAGGTACATGTTCCTAATTTAACCATCCCAATGCAGCCTAAATGTGTCTCTATAGGTGTGACCTCGGGAAGGGGGTCTTCAAAGTCTCTCCCAATGTATAGTCTTCAAGGTGCATGGAATTTTGTCTTGTTTTTGGTTCCCAGACTAGGACTGGGGCTTGAACTCTGGGCCTGCGCACTGTCTGTGAGCTTCTTTTGCTCAAGGCTAGCACTCTAGCCACAGCGCCACTTCCAGCTTTTTCTGTGATTTCTTCTTTTTTTTTTTTTTTTTTTGTCGGTCATGGGGCTTGAACTCTGGGCCTGGGCGCTGTCCCTAGCTCTTCAGCTCAAGGCCAGCGCTCTGCCACTTGAGTTACAGCGCCACTTCCGGTTTTCTGGTGGTTTATTGGAGATAGGAGTCTCAGGGTCTCTCCTGCCCGGGCTGGCTTTGAACCGCGATCCTCAGATCTCAGCCTCCTGAGTAGCTAGGATTGCAGGCGTGAGCCACCAGCGCCCGGCTTTCTGTGATTTCTTGAAGCCAAGAGTCCTCATGGACTTTCCTGCCCTGGGCTAGCTTCAAACCCCAATCCTCAGATCTGAGTCCCTAAGATGATGATGGCTGTGAGCCACAGGTGCTTGGCGACTGGTGTACTCTTGGATTACATGACTATCTCCTGTTCAGGGTCAGCAGAGATGGAAAGGGTGTCTGGAGACAAAGTACACTTCCAGCCACAGCCCAGTCACCGATTGCGACCTTGGCAGGTGAAGTGTGTTTCTAAACCGAGCATTCGCAACACAGATTCCAGAAAGACTGGTTAGTTAGGAAGATAATGACTTGGCGGCGAGCAGATGATTGGGCAGCTAGTCTGGAGAGTTGGGCTTTGCCACTGACATACTTTATGACTCGAAGCAAGTCACTTAAGCTTTCTAAGACTCATCTCTTCCCCTCCCCCTCAAAGAAAAAGGTTATCTTGCAAGGTTATAAAACGCAGAGTCCATCCAGGATCTACAAATATTTCGACATTGAAAAGTGTAACTTTCAAGATTTTAAGGCTTCTTCTATTCACCATTTTGTAATATACATTTAATATACATTTTGTAATATACATTTGTGTGTGTATATGTATGTTGTATGTGTGTGTGTGTGTGTGTTGGTCCTTGGTCCTGAACTCAGGGCCTGGGCACTGTCCCTGAGCTATTTTGCTCATGGCTAGCACTGTGCCACAATAAGCTACAGCTCCATTTCTGGTTTTTCAGGTGGCCAAGTGTAGATAAGAATATCAGCAACTTTCCTGCCCAGGCTGGCTTTGAACCACAGTCTTCCAATCTCAGCCTCCTTTGGAGAGTTACAAGTGTGAGCCATTGGTGCATGGCTGGCTTTGACTCTTCCCTGTTTATCCATCTGTCAGTCCTGTCTCTCTGCATCCCAAGAAGACTCACTCAGAGAGAGTCTCAGCGCACAGGAGACAAATGCAACATGGAGGCAGGAATGCCAAGTTTTTCTCGAGCGTTCTGTTCGTTTGTGGGCCCAATGCAGAACTGGCGTTTGTCTTTGCTTGTTTGTTTTGGGGTTTTGTTGCTGTTTCGTCTTGTTGTTTCCTTTTTCCACAGGAGCAGTTTTTAGGTCCTGTTAGAGCAAGCTCTAGCTCTTGGTCCCTCCAAGAGCCAAGCTCCTGCCTGGGTGATGTCGCAGTGGCTGTGTCGCGGCACAGTGCAGGGCCGGGTATCCTCAGCACCCCCAGGGGGGAACCTTAGCGGGTGGGCTTTGCCTAGCATGGGTGGGCTTTCTCCCAGAGAGAGCAGCATCCTGGCACCTGACCCCCACAAGAAGTGATCCCCGGCAGAAAGCACACCGTTGGGATTTAACCTTTGGGTGACTCTTGGGCTCAGGTGACATGGCCCTCCTGCTGTCTAAGGGCAGGATCCGTCTCATAACCGTGGGTTGGGGTCCTGCTGGGTCCCACCTTCCAGTCCAGAATGCCTTTGTTCAGGCTTGAGGCCACAGATGCTCGGGGTCTACCGGTAGCACCGGCTCTCTACGTACGTAACCGTTTATGGGCAAGCTAGCCAAACTGTTAGTAACTCAGGTTCCTGGTGGAAACGGGCCTACCCCTCCCCCTTTCATCTTCTGGTTACTAGGCAAAATTCAGCGGTTGTAGTGACTAAAAAAAAAAAAAAAAAGGTCAGCTTTGGGGGTGTATCCTGTCTCCACCACTTCCCCGAGGTGTGAACTTAATGCCTAGCTCTCTCTGCTTAAGTGTCTTCATCTCCAAGCAGAGAGACGGAAAGCCAGGGGTTCATTCCTACAAGGCAGAGTGGATATGGGGATCCGACGGCTTGAGCAGTGTCCGCCGTGCCGCGTGGTAGCTGGCATGCGGTAGGATGTTCAGGAAGAGTCCCTGCCTCACCCCTACAGCCGGGGCAGCAGGCCAGGTAAAAGTCCATCTTGGAACCTACCCTTCCAGAAACCAGATGGAGGTTCCGCGTTCACTTGACTTAGTTTCACAAGCAGGCTGGCCGCCGGGGGTGGCTCGCACCTGTCATCCTAACTACTAAGGAGGCTGAGATCTGAGGATTGAGGTTTGAAGCCAGCCCGGGCCGGAAAGTCCATAAGACTCTTCAGTTAACCGCCACAAAAGCCAGAAGTGGAGCTGTGGTGCAAGTGGAACTTAGCTTTGAGCAAAAAAAGCCCAAGGACAGCACCCACACCCTGAGTTCAAGCTCCAGAAATGGCACATACGGGGACACACACACACACACACACACACACACACACACACACACACACACACACACACACACACACACACACACACACACACACACACACACACACACACACACACACACACACACACACACACACACACACACACACACAGTTTCACAAGCTTATGAAAGCATCAGTCATGACTAAACATTCTCCAGTAGCCAGATTGATACTGTGTGGCTTTTATGAAGGTTTTCCTCTTGGGTTACAAACTGGCTAAACCTTTAAGGTCGCAGTAGGCACTGTGCCTTTGTCCTAGGGAGTGAGTAAGTCCCCTCTCCAAACATTTTATCCAAGATCCACTGATTCCTTCAGCTTTATTTATTTGTTTATTTAGTCAGTTGTGGGGCTTGAACTCAGGGCCTGGGCTCTGTCCCTGAGCCTCTTTGTGCTTAAGGCTAGCACTCTGCGACTTTGAGCCACAGCACCACTTCCAGTTTTGGAGTGGATCTTTGGAGCTGAGAGTCTCACGAGGACTGTTCTGCCCAGGCCAGCTTCCAACTGCGATCCTCAGATCTCAGCCTCCTGAGTAGCTAGGATGACAGGTGTGAGCCCCTGGGGCCCGGCCAGCTTCATTTTTTTGCTGCTGTGTCCGGCAAGCTGGACTCGTGTTTGGAAGAACCCTTCACAGCCTCTGTGTTCCTGAGGGCCCACAAATAGCTGCTGGTCCCACTTGGTCCAAGGGTTAGGCACCAGCAATAAAATGGGCTCTGGAAGAAGGAAGTTCTTGTTTTGGTTTTGTTTGCTCATGTGTATGTTTTCTTGTCTTCATTGACATGGTCTTGTTGTATACTCAGTCAGGGATCCCTCTGCCTCAGTCTCCCGATGCTTGGATGACAGTTATGCATCACATTGGCTTACTGATTTTTTTTTTTGGGGGGGGGGCCTTGAACTGGGGATCTGGGCGCAGTCCCTGAGCTTTTTCATTCAAGGCGAGCACTCTACCACTTTGAGCCACGGAGCCATTTCCAGTTTTCTGGTGGTTTGTAAGAGGTAAGAGTCTTACAGATTTTCCTGCCTGGGCTGGCTTTGAACCTCAATTCTCATATCTCAGCCTCCTGAGTAGCTAGGATGATGGGTGTGAGCCACCAGCGCCTGGCGGCTTGTTGATGTATTTTTTTTCCTTATGTTTTGGCAGCATGGGGGTTTGAACCTGGGGCTTTACACTTGTGAAGCTGTCACGCTACTTCTGAGTCAGCCCTCTAAATCCTGTTTTTTCACTGATTAGTTTCAGAATGGGGTCTCCTTGCCCAGGGCGCCCCTGAACTGAGATCTGCCTATGTGAGGCTTTTCTTTTGTCTAGCTTCCCGCTGTGGTGATGGAATAACTCAGACTTTTCTGCCAGGGCTACTACTATGTTCTCAGCCCCCCTCACCCCCAAGCCCCCCAAGTATCTAATCCACTTCTTGAAGGTTTATTATTGTTATTGTTATTATTGCCAGTCTCAGGGCCTGGGCGCTGTCCCAGAGCTTGCCTTTTGCTCAAGGCTTGCGCTCTACCACTTGAGCCACAGCGCCACTTCCGGCTTTTTCTGTATCTGTGGTGCTGAGGAACGGAACCCACTTTGCCACTCAGCCACATTCCTAGCCCTAAGTTGTCACAAAGACTACTGATCGTGTTCACATCTCACTTTAAAGCTCACTTGGAGAAAGTGTCACCATATTGCGATGTAGAACAATAAAACTCATTTCTCCTATTACAAAAAAAAAAAACTGTCTTGGAAATGACTGCTCCCGGGGTCCGCAGCTGCATCTGAGGAGGAGGAAGTGGAACTCTGGGTTTTCTGCTTGGTCATTCCTCCCAGAGCAAGAGGAAAAGCAGCCATGCATTGGGCTCTGAGAGCAAGCAGAGCTGGTGTTTCGTGTGTGTGTGTGTGTGTGTGTGTGTGTGTGTGTGTGTGTGTGTGTGTGTGTGTGTGTGTGTGTGTGTGTGTGTGTGTGTGTGTGTGTATGTGTGTGTGTGTGTGTGTGTGTACACATGCATGTGTGCTGGTCCTGGGGCATGAACTCAGGCCCTGGGTACCATCCTGAGCTTCCCCCCCCTACTTCAAGACTAGAGCTCTACCACTTGATTCACAGCTCCACTTCCAGCCTCTGGGTGGTTCACTGGAGATAAGAGTCTCAAAGACTTCCCTTCCTGGGCTGGCTTGGAACTGTGATCCTCTGATCTCAGCCTCCTGAGTAACTAGGATTATATGTGTTAAATCCTGGCCTCAGCGCTGCCTTGTTCTCTGCAGCCTTGGGAATATTACCAAAAGCCTTGAAACTTTTTTTTTTTTAATCTCTGCAGTGGAGAAGCAGCTCAGTGGCTGGGCTGGGTTGTTGCATGAATTAGAACTAAAATGAGCCACTTTGGTGTAAATCTTCCAGCGCAATAGGCATTCAGTGAATATTGGTGCACGGCCACCCCTTCCTGTATCCAGTACTGCGTGTCTATTCTGAAACTTAAGGTTTTCACCCGATCCCGATTGCCACTCTGTGAAGCAGGAGAATTTGAATGAACTCTGTTAGGTGGTCTTCAGTGTTCTGTCGGCTCAAAATTCCAAATCACACAGTGGCTGTATTTTTTTTTTCAGTGATTTTATGTATGGTCTTGTTTTAAAGTTGTCATTGTTTCTCGGTGGTATTGCCACATGTGTCACACCCTCAAAAAGAGAAATGCGCGTGTTGCTCAAATAAGTAGTGGTTTCAACTCTAGTGTTTGTGACATGTGTTATATCACAAATAAGTCGTGGTTTCAACTCTAGTGTTTGTGACGTGTTATATCACATGAGGATCTATTTCTTCTGTGTGTGTGTGTGAGTGAGACAGACAGACAGACAGACAGAGTCCTAGGGCCTGGGTACTGTCCCTGAGCTTTTTTCCTCAAGGCTAGCTAGCGTTCTTCCGCTTGAGTCACAGCTCCATTTCCTGGTTTTTGCTGATTATTTGGAGATGAAGAGTCTCACAAACTTTCTTCCCCAGGCTGGCTTCCAGCCACAATCCTCAGATTTCAGCCTCTATTTTTTTTTTCCAGTCCTGAGGTTTGAGCTTAGAACCTGAGCACTGCCCCTGAGCTGCTTTTTGCTCCAGGTTAGCTCTCCTATTTGAGCCATAGTGCCACTTTCGGCTTTTTCTGCGTATGTGATACTGATAGCCAGGGCTGCTTCATGCATGCGAGGCGAGCACTCTACCACTAAGCCACCCTCCCAGCCCATAGATCTCAGCCTCTTGAGTAGCTAGCACCAGGCCAGGTCATATCTTTGTAGGAGATTGTACTCCATGCAGAACTGTTGGCTGTCCACTTCGCAGACTTTTTTTTCTTCTGAAGTTAAACTCCTTACTATTAGAAGGCTGAGTGTGTGTGCATGACGTTTTCCTGAGAGCAGCCCGCTGGGGCAGCTTACCACCTAGCAGCGTCAGTGTATATAATAATGTATGGTGAGCAGGTGGAATATTTTAACATTCCCTCCCATTACCCCACCCCTACCCCCCATCTCTGTTTTGTTTTTCCTTTCATGTGTTAGTTAAGGCGGAGTGTGCCAGAGACGAAAGGCAGGCAGGAGACCGCTCTTCCTGTGGGAGAGAGACATGTGTGTAAAGATTGTACATGACAGGCAATAACTCTGCCTGTCTGGGCACCTTCTGGGCCTGGGCGGGTGTAACACAACAGATAAGGCGCCTTTTCTCCACAAGCCACACCCTCACTCTTTGGAGAAAAGCTTGAGTGACTCATTCTATTTTCTTACAAAACCTTTCAAATATAGTGACTCATGGTTCATTCTTTAATTTTCTTTCTTCCTTTTTTTTGGAAGCTCATCAGAAATGGGCATGCATTTTACAATCGCCTTTTTTTGTTGGTGGTAGTGGTGGTGGTCATGGGGCTTGAACTCTGGGCCTGGGCGCTGTCCCTCAGCTCTTCAGCTTAAGGTGAGCACTCTACCACTTGAGCCGCAGCATCATGTCTGGTTTTCTGAGTGGTTTATTGGAGATAAGAGTCTCAGGGACTTTCCTTCCTGAGCTGGCTTTGAACCTCCATCCTCAGATCTTAGCTCCTGAGTAGCTGGGATGACAGGCGTGAGCCACTGGTGCCTGGCTATAATCCCCTTTTTTTGGATTCTTACACAACTTTTTTTTTTTTTCTGTCACTTCTGGGGTTTAAACTCAGGTCCTGGGCGCACTGTCCCTGAGCTTTTGCTTAAGGCTATCTCTCTACCCCCTGAGACACAGCGCCACTTCCAGCTTTTTCTGTTCATGTGGTAATGAGGAATCGAACCCAGGGCTTCATGCATGCTAGGCGAGCGCTCTACCACTAAGCTACATTCCCAGCCTCTTACACAACTCTAAATTAATTGTAGCTCAGATAAATTAATTTTCTACTTGGCAAGATTAATTTTTATAGTTTCTAGGACATGTGCCATCTTGGAAGTTGCAGGACTCATTTGTGAATTCTTTTTTTTTTTTTTTTTTTTTTGTATTGGGGCTTGAGTTCAAGACCTCACGCTCTTGCTTGGCTCTTTCACTCATGGCCATCAGTCTACTACTTCCAGATATGAGGATTGTAGGTTTGTCTGTGCTGGGCAGCTTTGAACCATGATCCTCAGATCTTAGCCTCCTGACTAGGATTATAGGCGTGAGCCACCAGCACCTGACTTTTATATTGTGAGTCCATCACTCTAAGATGTGAGCATTCCTAAAAGCATTGAACACCACGTTCTCAAGGTGATAGGCTCATGTACTCGCTAGGTGACTTTCAGAAGGGAGTTCAAGAAATAATCAGAAAATGCACTACTCTGTTTGAGATGACGCTTCCAGTGACTGCTTTATGAGTTACTTGACTCATAAAAATGACATCAGAGCCGGGCGCTGGTGGCTCACGCCTGTAATCCTAGCTACTCAGGAGGCTGAGATCTGAGGATCGCGGTTCAAAGCCAGCCCGAGCAGGAGAGACCGTGAGACTCCTATCTCCAATAAACCACCAGAAAACCGGAAGCGGCGCTGTAGCTCAAGTGGTAGAGCGCTCGCCTTGAGCTGAAGAGCTGAGGGACAGCGCCCAGGCCCAGAGTTCAAGCCCCACGACCGACAAAAAAACAAAACAAAAAAAAAAAATGACATCAGGCCAAAGCTCCATGTGGGGGCGGGTTCAGAAAGATACAGGACCAGGGCCGGCCTGCAGCGTAATACTTGTTAGTTTGACATGTTCACTTGGAATACACTTAACATAAGCCAAGCCAGAAGCCTCCTGGTTTCCCAGTTTCTAGGAGCTTATTCCTGACCCTTGCAGAGGAGCAGCTGAAACTTTCATCTATAGTTCCATGCTGTAAGGATGCATTAGGTCAAGTCCCTCGATGTTTGATTTGTTTGGTTTGGTTTTTGTTGGTTATGAGTCTTGAACTCTGGGCCTGGACGCTGTCCCTGAGCTCTTTAGCTCAAGGCCAGAGCTCTACCACTTGAGCCACAGCCCCACTTCCAGTTTTCTGGTGGCTTATTGAAGATAAAGAGTCTCAAGGACTTTCCTGCCCTAGCTGGCTTTGAACTGTGATCCTCAGATTGCAACCTTCTGAGTAGCTAGGATGACAGGCCTGAGCCACTGACGCCCTGCTTTGATTTGTTTTTAAGTATTGAGAGAATCCTTCTCTCTGAGCCAAGGGAAAGCCTTTGTATCTAATCTTGAGTTTGTTTTAACCGGTCTATATTCAGGCTTTGTTAATGCTGCTTTTTAATCCATGCAGTCCCCAAATCTGCTTCTATACTGTTCAGCATCGCACACATGGATAAGAAAAGTAACCCTCTCTCGGCTCATGCCTGTCATCCTAGCTACTCAGGATGCAGAGAACTAAGGATCACCGAAGCCAGTGTGGGCAGGAACATCTGTGAGACTGCTATCGCCAGTAATCTACTCAGAAAAAAGGCAGATGTGGTACTGTAGCTCCAGTGATTGAGCCTAGCCTTGAACACAGAGAGGCTAACAAAAAGTAACCCTCACAGAGTCCTCTGAAGTGCTCTCCGCTGTGGTGTTAGAGCTGTCTGAATCGCTCCGCCGCTTACATCTAGGATCTCGTCCCATCCAAGTGGGTGATCTGGGAGGATTGTGACCATCAGCCTCTCAACCCCGAACTTGAACACAGAACAATGGGTGGCACGTTTAGACCCGATGATAGATGGATGGGTACGAATTTACTCCATGCCACAGCAGCATGAGAATTTAGTCTCACGTGTGATCTGCTGACCTTAGAACCAAAACCAGCCGTTTACGTCTGGAGCTCAGGACGTGTGTATCATGAAGGTGATGTGCCGAGCCGTGGGTCTAGAGGCAGTTCCTCACGCCAGAAGGGTTCGGTTTGGCCTTCTCAGAAAATCAGCATCAGGGGTTGGAGGTGCAGCTCAGCTGGTAGAGTGCCAGCCAGTGAGTAAAAGCGTCAGGTACTGAGTTCAAGTGCTGGTCTTGGACCTTAAAAAAAAAAATAGGGAAAGAAAACCAGCATTAGTTTCAGTCATCTTGGTTTTGGCTTCTTTTGGCGAAAAGGGTCCATTGTGGGGCTTGAACTTAGGACGCAGACGCTGTCCCCCAGGTTTGATGTTCAAGGCTAGTGCTCTACCACTTTGAGCCACAGCACCACTTCTGGCTTTTTTTTTTTTTTTTTTTTTTTTGTAGTTAGTTAATTGGAGATAAGAGTCTCAGGGACTTTCCTGCCCAGGCTGGCTTTGATCCAAGGTCTTCAGATCTCAGTCTCTTTCTCCTCCTCCCCCCCCCCCCTCTTTTTTCTCTTTCTGTCTGTCATTTTTGCCGGTCCTGGGGCTTGAACTCAGGGCTTGGGCACTATCCCAGGCTTCTTTTGCTCAAGGCTAGCACTCTTTCACTTGAGTTACATCAGCACTTCTGGCTTTTTCTGTGTATGTGGTACTGAGGAATGGAGCCCAGGGCTTCCTGCATGCTAGGCGAGCACCCTACCACTAAGCCACCTTCCCAGCCCAGATCTCCGCCTCTTAAGTAGCTGGGATGACAGGCGTGAGCTGCTGGTGCCCTTTGGCTGGGTCCTTTCCCGAAGCACAGGCTGTTCCCCACCAGATTTCCCTCTTATGTCTGAGATGTTTGCTTGACTAATTTAAGGGGAAAGTCCTTATTGGAGAATTCCTTCCGTTGGTCGAGGAGACCCAGGGGTTAGTGAACCTTCCTGTAGCAGCTGCGGTTCGTGGTTTCAGTTGGTGTATTTTGAGCCTCTTGAGGGTGGCTTGGAGCATATGCCCTTCAGTTCCACACCAATCTCTGTGTGTGTGTGTGTGTGTGTGTGTGTGTGTGTGTGTGTGTGTGTGTGTGTGTGTGTGTGTGTGTGTGTGTGTGTGTGTGTGTGTGTGTGTGTGTGTGTGTGTGTGTGTGTGTGTCCATCTGCCGTGGGTCTTGAACTCAGGGCCCCGGGCACTGTCCCTGAGCTTTTTCACTCAAGGCTAGCACTCTGCCACTTGAGCCACAAGTACACTTCCAGTTTTCTGGAAGACTCATCTCAATTGGAGATGAGTCTCACAGATTTTCCTACCCTGGCTGGCTTTGGGCCGTGATCCTCAGATCTCAGCCTCCCGAGTAGCTGGGATGATACGTGCGAGCCATCGGCGCCCGGCTGCCTGCTGCCCCTCTGTCCAGGTTCTTTCCTGCATCCCAAGCCATCCCCCACCAGTGATAACAGCAGGAAAACTGAGCTGCTCCGCGTACTCTTTGGTCCTAGATTGTTCACAGATCGTACATTCTGGCTGGGTAGCGGTGGCTCACGCCTGTCATCCTAGCGACTTGGGAGGCTGAGGTGTGAGGATCACAATTTGAAGCCAGCTGGGGCAGGGAGGTCCATGAGACTCTTATTTCCAGTGGTCCACCAGAAAACCAGAAGTGGAGTTCTGGCTCAAATGGTACAGAGCTACCTAGTTTACTACCAAAAAGAAAAAAATTGAAAAGGTACATTCTGGTTACTAGAATAAGAGGGAACCTTTCACCTCTGGGAATATGGCCATAGTCCTGAAAGTAAGCAGACTGAACCTCTAAGGGAGCCCTGTGGTCACCCAGCCCTCGCATTGAGTTAAGGAGCGGATGTCTGAAACTGTAGGAAGCATCAGACAGCAGTGGGCTAATGATGGGGGAAGCCATCCAGCCCTCAGAGACCCCGGAGACGAGAGCAGGCAGAGAGCCCGACGAGATCGCCTTTTACTGCGGTTCCAGCTCATTAGCAGTAGTAAACAGAGGACGCCCCCCACCCAGCCGCCGGTTAACAGAGGAGAAAGAACCACGCCAAAGAGATGCCAGAATTAGAATCGTCTGATCAGGTCACTTTGGTGTGAGACTGAAGACCACAGTGAATCTCTGTAGCACCTGGGGACATCGTTACCTACCTAGCACACTCTAGTAATTGACATTCCCAGGGATGGCTATAAATCACCGTGGAAGAAACGGATGGCTCTTGTACTTAAGGCAGGAATAGCAATGATACCTAGTAGCATCCTACCCTTCTTTCCCCTTCCTTCCTTCCTTCCTTCCTTCCTTCCTTCCTTCCTTCCTTCCTTCCTCCTTTCTTCCCTCATTCCCTCCTTCCCTCCTTTCCTTTTCTTCTTCCCTTCCTCTCTCCCCCTTTCCTCTTTCTCTCTCTCAATTCCGTTTTATTTCTTAAGACTTGCACCATAACCATGTAACTGTGCATCTGCTTCACTTAGTTTACTTACATGGAAGCCTTTAATTCCTTGGCCAAACGAAGCACCCCGGCTGTGGCTCTAGCAGAGTCAAGGCCCCGCTAGGTGTGCATAGTCTTGATTGAAGACAAAGCACACAGTTCGATAGAAGGGAAAAGATGGATCTCTTGGCTACAGATGACAGGTGCGCGTGGAATGCAGGGATTTGTCCCTCACGACCGTGGGGAATCCCGACAGGTCTCTTACTTCTTTAGTGGGCGATCACTTCAGATCGAGGGCCAGGAAACTTCTCTGTCACGTCCCAGAGTGGGTACTTTATAGATGAGTCTGTGTCCAGACGTGCTCGAGGTTGTACTTACTACATCAGCGTTATTTTTTTTGTCAGTCATAGAGCTTGAACTCGGTGCCCTGAGCTTGTGTTTTTACTCAGGGCTGGTGCTCTGCCCCCGTGAACCACAGCTTCACTTCGGGTTTTTAGATGGTCAGCTGATGACGAGAGTCTCACAGACCTTCCTGCCCGGACTCTCTTCGAACCTTGATCCTCAGCACTCGGCCTCCTGAGTTGCAAGGACAGCAGGCCTGAGCCACCGGTGTCTGGCCAAGGGCCCGTGTCTTTGAATAAGCCTAATTAGGCTGTCACTGGCGGTGCCGGGGCGTGGCTTGAGTGCTCCCCAATATTCTTGCTCTCTCCATTGATTCTGGTAGGCAGGTGTGGGGGAAGAAAAGTTACTTGCTTAAAGTACCTCTACCCCCTCGCTTAGCCCCCACTCTGCCAACCCTGGGATCAGGTGGCCGGGGTTGGAATGTGTGTGGATCTGTGGGTTTGTGTGGGTGTCCATCCCGGGGCTTGAACTCGGGGCCCCGGGAGCCATCCCCAAGCTCTGTTTGCTCAAGGCTGGTGCTCCACCACTTGAGCCACAGCCTCATTTTGGCTTTTTTTCTTTGAAGTGTATTATGGGAGATGGGGGTCTCGTGGACTTTGCCCACGAGGGGAGAGGAGCGCGGCATCCTGATCAGGGGAATCACGGGAGACGTCGGGTCCGGCCCCGCCCTCACACGTGCCCGCAGCTCGCTGGCACAGGTCTGCCCGCGCTAAGACGACCTGGCGGCATCTGTGGGTCTTTGTCCTCGCAGATGCCAGTATGGACAGAATAGCCTATGATGCTCAGCCCCGCCCACCGCTTCCGAGACATTGAGCGCAAACCGGAGTACCTGCGGCCGGAGAAGTGCGTCCCGCCTCCCCGCCCCGGCCCCGCGGGCACCATGTGGTTCATCCGCGACGGCTGCGGCATCGCCTGTGCCGTCGTCACCTGGTTCCTGGTCCTCTACGCGGAGTTCGTGGTCCTCTTCGTCATGCTCGTGCCATCGGGAGACTACGCCTACAGCGTCGTCAACGGGATCGTGTTCAACCTGCTAGCCTTCCTGGCCCTGGCCTCCCACTGCCGGGCCATGCTGACGGACCCTGTGAGTATGTCGTTCTTCCCCTGGCCCCCGAGGCACGGCCAGGGCCCGCACGCTCCTCTCTCCGGACCCCAGGAGCGCGTGGGGTTAGAGTTCCACGGGACACTGGGGACATGGCGTGTTGTAGGCCATCTGCCGAGTTGGACTGGTCTGCTCCCGCCCAGACCGGCTTCTGAGGCAGAAAGGTACGGTGGTGTAGCCGGCCGCCCATGGCCCGCACCTGTGATCTCGGCCCCTCAGGAGGCTGAGTGAGATCTAAGGATCTGGGTTTGAGGCCGGCCCTGGGCAGCAAAATCTGTGGGCCTCTCATCACCCAGTTTGCCGGTAAAAATAATACAGAAGGGTAGGAAGCCTGATTCAGGTGGGAAGCGTGCCAGCCTTGAGTGGAAAAATGCTAAGCAAGAACATGGAGGCCGTGGGTTCGAGCCCCCGTACTGGCCTTTCAAAGGATGTCTCTCGATGCACACAGGTTGGCATGGCGGTGACTCCCGTGTGACGTCACGAAACACACCGAGCCGCGCGCACAAGTTTGCTGTTGGGCAGACTTTCGGCTTTGGTTTTTGCACCCTAGTATTAAATCATCCTTTTCCCGTTCATGATCTGGCTATGAGCAAAGCCAGACAGCCGTTCTTGGATAAGGCCCCCCTGCGGCATGATTGTTTCACGCGTGTGCAAGTGTAAAGGAAGAAAGGGAAAGCGCTGCTAAGGGCAGAGGTGCGGGCCACCCATGTGCTGTTTCTGCGAACCCCGGGAAAGCACAGTGGAGATGAAGGGGTCCCGGGCCGGGCTCCTCCCGGGGTTCCCGTTTCTTATCAGTTTGGCTGGTGAGCTGTTGATCCAGCCCACAGGAGAGGGGTTTTCCTGGCTCCATGACACCAGAGCCTCAGACACGCCCGCACACACCGGCCCAGTATGAGTGCTATTCATGGGGTTACCAGACAGGATCAAGCACACGTAGAGCGCCCCTGGGCGCCAGGGCATGGAAGTTCCCCCAGAACTAGTAGTAGCTTGATGAGACTGGAAAGTTGAGGTTTATTCATTGTTTTTTCGGTCGTAGGGCTTGAACTCAGGGCCTGGGCGCCATCTCTGAGCTTTTTTGCTCAGGGCAGGTGCTCTTGCTTTGCAACATGGCTCCACTTCCAGTTTGGGTTTGCTGTGGGGTTTGTTTTTTCTTGTCCATCCTGGGGCTTGAGCTTGGCCTAAGCGCTGTCCCCGTGCTTCTTCGCTGAAGGCGGGCGCTCTACCACTTGAGCCATGGCGCCACTTCTGGTTTTCTGGAGATGAGAATCTCATGGCCTTTCTTCCCTGGGCTGGCTTTGAACCAGGATCCTAGGATCGCGGCCTCTTGACAGGCAGAAGGCCAGGTGGTTTTGACAGGACCAGTAATCACGCCTTGGGCGACAGCTTTAAAAGACAACGCATATAATTTAAAAGCAAAGCGAAGGAGGTGGTTTGAGAAATCGGCTGGAGCTACAAAGGCGGAGACGGGAGAATAGCATGACCGACGAGGTGTTCGATGCAGCAGTGATTAAAACCGAGCCATCGAGAGAGAGGGGCTGGGTGTTTTAAGCAATTGGCATTGTGCTTGCAAACAGAGGTTCAGGGTAGGACGGAGAGAAGTGAGGAGCAGAGGTGTGCCCTTCACCCCGCGATCTGGGTTTAACTGGTCTGGGAGCCGGGCTCTGGGCATTGGAACACTCGTGTGGCTCATAATCAGCTGGGTCTGAGGACCGACGTGCAGGTGAATCAGAGACCATCGGGAGTCTCCATCGAAGCCGGGTGCCGGTGGCATGAGCCCATCATCCCAAACACTGGAGAGGCCAGGGAGATCTGAAGGATCACGGTTCAAAGCCAGCCCAAGCAGGAAAGTCCGTGAGATTCGGATCTCCAATGAATCACCAGAAAACCAGAAGTGGCGCTGTGGCTCAAGTGGTAGAGCGCTCGCCTTGAGCTGAAGAGCTCCGGGACGGTGCCCAGGCCCTGAGTTCAAGCCCCACGAACGACCCAAAAGGAAAAAAAAAAAGAAAAAGCACACAACCAGCCATCTGGCAGTCATTCCTTCCAGCGCCATGGTACCTGAACTTGTCAGCAGCCCCTCGAGGGGAGGTTCCGCTTGAAAAGTGGAGCAGGGACAGCACAAGTGGACCGCGCAGCCTGGCGGGCACAAGTGGGTCGAGTCCTGTGGCATCTGACCACTCACCCACCCCCTCCGGCCACTCGGAGATTGTGAATGCCAACCGACGCGCTCCCTGCCTCCCAGAAACACAGCTGCAGGAGTGCAGAGGAATGGAGAGCTCTTCTTGAAGACAGGTTGCACCCTGGAAGCCCCCCTTCCTTCCCCTCCTTTCCCCATTTCCACCCCCTCGCTTTTCTAGTCCCAGACGCGGTCTGCTGTTGCAGCCTGTGAGCCATTCCTTCATTCATCGGGGAAAGTCAGATCTGGGGCAGTGTCTCCCAGAAGATGCGTAGAGCTGAGCCACGCAGCTCATTAGTAGCCCAGCTGCAAAGAAGCGCGAAGCCAAGCCTCGCACGATTACAGCAATGCTGTGCCGGCCACTGGTGGCTCCCAGAGTCTCGAGGTCTTTGCTGCCCAAGCTGGCTTGAACTGCGATCCTCAGATCTCAGTCTCCTGAGTAGCTAGGATTACAGGCGTGAGCCATCGGCTCCTGGAGTTAAGCTGTTTATTTTTGTCCTCCTTTTCCTCGGACCTAATCATCAGTGAACCCCAAAAAATGATTTCAAAGCTGAGCTTTGAGAAAAGGTGGAAGATAAATCTGTTCGGTTTCAGCAGACTGTTCGAGAAAAGAAAATTCATCTCCCGATCCCTGCCAGGCTGGAGGTCCCACGTCAGTGTAGACCGAGTCTGGGACTGTTTCACACTACCGCAGGCCACCCAGAGGGTGCCAGGGCCGGGGGGCAGGTGTTAGCCCAGGAAGGATTGGGGGGGGGCATTGGAAATTCAGACAAGTGACACTCGGGCGCCCCCTGCCGCTGGCCGGGCGCTGGTGCATCTAGAGAACAGCCAGGTGCACCTCACCTGAGGGAGGGGCCGGCCTGCTCCCAAACCACATCCGGGACTCTGCCCGGCGGCTCCTCACCTGCCACTGCTGCTTTTGTTTTCTTACTCCCATCAGGGCTTGAACTCAGGGCCCGGGCGCTGTCCCTGAGCTGCTTTTTGTTCAAGGCTGGCGCTCTCTGCTTGCACCCTGGCTGCACTTCCATATTTTGGGTGATCAATCAGAGATGAGAGTCTCCTGGACTTTTCAACCACAGCTGGCTTCCAACCGTGATCCTCCGTTCTTAGCCTCAAGAGTAGCCAGGATGCCGGGCGTCACTACCACTTTCAAATAGCCCCGAGAAGCCGTGCCCCAGAGAGAGGACGTGATGCTTTGGGGGATCCCCCACCTTCCACCTTCTCACAAAGGAGACAGCCGGCCTTGGGGCACAGGCCCCAAGAGACCCCCATCCATCAATGAGAGGAGGACAAGCCGGGAGCGCGCATGCGCCCCACCCCCAAACCCCAGAATGCCAGTGCCTTTCAGTGGTAAATGACGGCACTGGTAAAAATGGTGGAGTCCTTAGACACTTCACCACGCCGGGAAGGAAGGCCTCATTCCCCAGGCCGTTCGCGTCTTAACAACAGCATTGAAGCGACGGAAAGGCAAAGACTGCGGGGCACCCGTGGCTCCCTCCTGTCCCCCTGGCTGCCCGAGAGGCCGAGGTCTGAGGATTGCCATTTGAAGCCAGCCCGGGGCAGAGAGGCTGTGAGACCTCACCTCTGATGAATGGCCAACAAAGCCAAAAGTGGAGCTGAAGCTTGAGTGGCCAAGCACTAGCCTTGAGGGGGGAACAAGCATCCCTCAGGGACAGCGTTGAGGCCCCAAGTTCAAGCCCCGGGACCGGCACGATAAAGTTACTTAAGTAGGGATCCAGTGAATTGGGTTGGCTTTTGATCGAGGCATAAGTTCTACACTTGGATGGCTGGCTGTGGCTTCTAGAGCTGCCCTTGGGGTCGCCTGGTTGGCTTGCGACCTCTACCTCCGCTGTGAAGTGAGGACCAGAGCGTGGTCTCGGTCTGATGGGTTTATTGTCCGTTTCTTGTGCTCGCTGACAGCTGCTCTTTGTCAGAAAGCACTCGGAACTATGCCTGGTATGCGAGCGCCCGCTCCACGTCTGTGGGGCGGGTTATTATTCCCCGTGGCTTGATCCAGGGCTGGCTTCGCGCCTGGCCCCGGGAGTGGAAAGTCGCCTCTGCCCCCCAAATTTACAGTGGAGTAGGAGGCCCCGTGTGCTATCACACAGGTTTGGGCCAGGGGAGCAGGAAGGCCGGCCGCTGCGTCGGGGGGTGGCTGGGTGGCTTAGTGGTGGAGTGCTTACCTAGCACGCACAAAGCCCCGGGCTCCATTCCTCAGTCCCACCTACACAGAAAAAAGCCGGAAGTGGTGCTGTGGCTCAAGTGCTAGAGCACTAGCCGCGAGCACACAGAGGTTCAGGATGGTGCTCGGGCCCTGGGTTCGAGCCCCACCACTGAAAAAAAAAAAAGAGATAATCCTTCGTGTCGATGCGTTTTGGGATGTGGATCTGAATGATGACGCTGCCCTGCAGAACGCACCGGCCCAGGCCTGATGCCTCTCCCCCCTTCTCCCCACAGGGGGCCGTGCCCAAGGGAAATGCCACCAAAGAGTTCATCGAGAGCCTACAGCTCAAGCCCGGCCAGGTGGTCTACAAGTGTCCCAAGTGCTGCAGCATCAAGCCGGACCGAGCCCACCACTGCAGGTACCTCCCCCACACACACACACACACGTCTCCCCAGAAGACTCTTCCCTCCAGAGAATCGCCAAAAGAGCCAGACATGGCGCCGTGGCTCACAGCGGTAGAGCACCAGCCTTGAGGTGGGGGCGGGGGGGATCTTTCCCTGCAGTGTTGGGACCCAAGAAGAGGGTAGAACTCGGTGTGGGTGGAGCCAAGTATGCTAATGTGATGGTCCATGGATGCTCATGTGGGTGGAGCCATTGAAATGCTTAAGTGGACGGCCAGGGCAGCAGGCTTCTGGGGGGATAGGTTGTTCTGGGGCGGGGGGGAGAGCTGAAGACCCTTTTCCTGGCCTAGACCTAACGTGCACCCCACCTGCCCCACACGCGGCCGACCCCAGCCCTGTGGTCGTCTTTCTACCCTGTGGTGCCCACACACTTACATAGCGCCATGTTGTTTTTCGATGCATCGCTGTGCGTCTGTTATCGGGGCTCACCAGAGAGGACGGGGTAGATCTGCAGAGGCTGATAACAGAACTTGAGCCCCCCCCCCTTCGGTTCGATGAGAACCTGTTCTCGGGTCCCCCAATCTTTCCATCCCACGACACTTCGGCCCACCATCCCTTTCAGTCAAAAAGGTGGCGAGCCAGTCAGACTATGGATGGAACGAAAGCCCCATAACTCTGATCTCCAAGTAACTGCCAAAAAGCCAGAAGTGGAGCTGTGGTTCAAGTGGTAGAACCCCAGCCTTGAGGGGAAATGCTCAGGGACAGTGCCCAGGCCTGGAGTTCAAGCCCCAGGACCGACCCTCCCCCCCCAAAAAAAAATACTATTATTTTTAATAAATAAAGGAAGTAAGTAGCGAGGAGGAGCAGCCCTACACCAGGGGAGATCGGGAGGAACCTTGGGGAAGCAGACACCGTGGTGGTTCTCTGGACAACAGTGTCTGACAGATGGTACCAGCTAGGATGTATATCGTGAGGGAGGGTGTGTCATACGTATATTCGCACGCATAACTGCGTGTTTTACTCGATTCATTTATTTTGGCGGTGCTACGGTTTGAACTCGAGCCTTACCTTTGCTACATAGGCATTCTTACCACTTGAGTCGCTTTTTGCATCATTTCCTTCTTTCTGTGCGGGTCCTGGAGCTTGGGCCTGGGTCCTGGGCGCTGTCCCTCAGGTCTTTTGCTCCAGGCTGGCGCTCTACCACCTGAGCCACAGCGCCACCTCCAGCTTGTGGTAGCACACTGGAGATGAGCATCTCACAGACTTTCCTGCCCAGACTGGCTTTGAACCAGGATCGTCTGAAGTCAACCTCCTGAGTAGCTAGGGTGACAGGCAAGAGCCACCAGCGTCCGGCCCTTGGTATCACCACGGCCACCTGCCTTCAGACTAGGAGTGGCAGCAGACCGGGGAGGCGGCAGACACTTCTCCTCGAAAAGCGGGGAGCTTCCCCAGTGATCTCGGGGGACCAGGCACGAAGCCACCCACACAAGGAGCTTTTTTCCCAGTCCTGGGGCTTGAACTCGGACTGGGCACTGTCCTTTAGCTTTTTTACTCAAGGCTGGCGCTCTACCCCTGCGCCACAGCGCCACTTCCGGCTTTTCCTGGTTCATTGGAGATGAGAGTCTCGAGGACTTTCCTGACCAGGTTGTCTTTGAACCGTGACCCCCAGATCTCTGTCTCCTGAGTAAGTAGGACGACAGGCCACTGGCACTCATCCTCCCCCCACCTTCCTGTGGGGAGTTGGGGGGGTCAGGAACATTCTTCTCTCTCGGCTAGGCCAAGTTGTGCAAGTGATTTTGTTCCTTTTTTGTTGTTCACGCAAGCCCAATCTCAAACTCCTTGTCACCCCGGGGGAACGTCTTTCTCCGCTGGGTCGGGTCCAGCCTCTTACATCACCCAACAGCCAAGAAGGCTGGGGTGCGTGGGCCTCTGTCCCCTGTGGTCTGTGACCCCCAAAGTCCCAATCTGCCTTCTTTTTCAACTTTTTTTTTTTTTTCCTTAACTTTTGGTGCCGGTCCTGGGGTTTGAACTCAGGGCCCAGGTGCTGTCCTGGAGCGTTTTTCTCTCGAGACTAGCACTGCACCGCCCGGAGCCCCAGCGCCGCTTCAGGTTTCTCCTGAGCTGTTCGTTGGGAGATAGGAGTCTCACGGACCTCCCTGCCCAGGCTGGCCTCAAAGCGCAATCCTCACATCCCAGCCTCCCGTGTGGCTGGTCCCTTGGGGGGGTCACGTTCCCCCACGGGGAGAGGCAGGGGCCGCCCCTGAAGGTCCCCCCCTCGTGTACCTCGACAGCGTGTGCAAGCGGTGTATCCGCAAGATGGACCACCACTGCCCGTGGGTGAACAACTGCGTGGGCGAGAACAACCAGAAATACTTCGTCCTGTTTACAGTGAGTCGGGGTGCCCTTCCCCGGGGGGGGGGGGGGGTAGGGGGGCGGGTCAGGAGGCCGACCCAGCCCCCCACGCGGCGCCTCTCCTGCTCTTGCAGATGTACATAGCCCTCATCTCCCTGCACGCGCTCATCATGGTGGGCTTCCACTTCCTGCACTGCTTCGAGGAGGACTGGACGAGTGAGTGTGCGCGGGGGGTGGGGTGGGGGGGTGACACGCGCCCCCCCCCCGTCCGTCCCCCTCCACAGCGGGGTGAGGGTGGAAGTGGGGGGGGCGGCTCTCACGACCCTGCCCGGGGCCGGGGTCCGACCTCCTTTTATTAGATATTCTCCAAGCGTACGGAGCGGCCGGGAGAGCGAGCGTGGAGGCCGGGGCCTCCCTCCGCCACACGAGGCCGCCCCTCGCAGGCAGCCCCGCAGGTAACGTGGGGAGCCCCGAGGCCAGGCCCCACGCGGGCGAGGGAGCTTCCTTCCCACATCTCTATCTCTTCACGTAGTTTTTCCATTCTGTCGGTCGCGGGGCTCGAACCCGGGGCCCGGGTGCCGTCTCTGAGCTCTTTCGCTCAAGGCCGCCGCGCTCCCATTTTGAGTCGTGGCTCAAACCCCCCCCCCCCCCGGTTTTCTGGGGGTTTGTCGGAGTTAAGGCTCTCGTGGGCTTTCCTGGCCTGGCTGGCTTTGAACCACGATCCCCAGATCTCAGCTGCCCGAGTAGCTAGCGCCGGCCTTCCCCCCATGGCCTTGCTCGGTGCGAGGCTGCACGGAGCAAATCCTGCCGCCTCTTCCTCCATTTTTTTCAAGTGTGTGTGTGACTAGGGTTTGGATCTCGGGGCCTTGAGCTTACCTGCGTGGGCTCTCCACCGCTTGAGCCATATCTCTAAGTCCTTTCTTGCCTCCATTTTTAGATAGGGCCCCCAATGTTTCTCCAGAGCCAGCTCCCCATCCTATTCCTCTTACCTCATGTCTCTCACGTAGCTGGGACTACAGGTACCACCATACCTGGCTTACTAATTGAGGTGGAGCCTTGCAACTCCCCCCCCCAGGCTATTTTATCTAATACAAGCCACCTCGTCTGGCTCTCCCATGAATTCTTTTTTTTTTTTTTTGGTCAGTCCTGGGGTTTGAACTCAGGGCCTGGGCACTGTTGCTGAGCTGCTTTTTGCTCAAGGCTAGCACTCTACCACTTGAGCCACAGCGCCACCTGCAGCTTTTTCTGTGTAGGTGGTACTGAGGAGTTGAACCTGGGGCTTCATGCATGCACACTACCACGGAGCCACCTTCCCAGTCTCCCATGAATCCTTTTTGCTCCCCAGTACAGAAGGGGAAAGTAAATAAATCCCAGATCCAACCCTGCGCCGGAATCCTTTAGTTGCTGAGCACTGGTCTGCTGGTGCAGCCCTGAATAAAACAAAAGTCTTAGTGGGGTGCGTGGGGCTCACCCCTGTGATCTCAGGAGGCTGAGATCTGAGGAGCTGGTTCAAAGCCAGCGCAGGCAGGAAAACCCATGAGACTTATTTCCAGCAAACCACCAGAAAACCGGAAACAGCTGTGGCTGGTGGAGCGCCAGCCTTGAGCAAGAAGAGCTCAGGGACGGTGCCCGGGCCCTGAGTTCAAGCCCCACAACCAACAGGAAAAAGTCCCCGGCCTCCCGGGGCTCCCACCTGCCATGCTGTAGCTGCTTAGGAGGCTGAGATCGGAGGCCCGCAGTTCGGAGCCAGCCTGGGCAGGAGTCCGTGAGACTCTCCTCTCCAGCCAACCAGCAAACGAGCTGCGGCTCAAGCAGTAGAGCGCCAAGCCGAAGCCAAAAGGCTCAGACCCAGCACCCAGGCCCTGAGCTCAAGACCCAGGACCAGCATAGAGAAGGAAGGAAGGAAGGGAGGGAGGGAGAGAAGGCAGGCAGACAGCGGAAGCCAGGGAGCGCAGAGTACAGAGTTGGGGCTCTAAAGCCTCCTTTCTCCCCGATATATTCCCCGGGGCCCCCCAAGGATGGGCTGCTCCCCAGACCTCGGCGGAGAGCTGGGAAGAGTGTTTGTCTGTTGGAGCTCATCCCTCAGGAGCCCTGCAGAGGGGCGAGGCATGTCCCCAGGGGTCCCCCCCAGTACCTTTGCAGACCGGGAAGGGGGAGCACCCTCAAAACCAGTGCAGCAGGACCCCACCTTGCAGGACCCATCTCCAGCCAGGGCCAGGCGCTGGCGCGATGCGCCGCCGTCGCTGAGCGCGCGGGCCTTTGCGTTGCAGAGTGCAGCTCTTTCTCGCCGCCCGCCACGGTCATCCTGCTCATCCTGCTGTGCTTCGAGGCGCTGCTCTTCCTCATCTTCACCTCGGTGATGTTCGGCACGCAGGTGCACTCCATCTGCACGGACGAGACGGTGAGTGGCGGGCCGGGGAGGGGGAGGTTCGGGTCACTCCGTGGGGAGGCCGTGTCCCCCCCCTTGCGGTTTTTTTTGGGGGGGCAGGAAAAAGAAGGAGCACTTGGGGCCTGCGTGTGGAGAGCCGAGCTTGGGGGTGGGGTGGGGGTGCAGGCTGCTGCCGTCCAGTGATTTGGGGGTGGGGGGTCACCCCCTTCCCCCCAGGTGCAGCCCGGCAGCTCTGGGTTCTGAGTAAATGCGGGTCTGGGAAGCAACGGCATCAGCGCTGGGGCTCAGCGCCCCCTCCCCTCTCCCAGGCCGCCGTCCCCCCCCCACCCAGGTCCCACTGAGGCAGCGTTGCGGGGTGCCCTGTAACTCGTACTAACTCCTCTCCTCCCTCCGACCTCCTCCTTCTCACCCGGCGCGGGGCCAGAGCAGTCATTTGATGGGGTTCCCCCCCCCTTTTTTTGTCTGCAAAGCGGTCGCAGTGGAGAGGGGCCCCCCACCCACTCAGGGCCGCACACGGACACGCATGCGTTCCTCCAGAGCCCGGTGACCCTCGTCACCAGACACAGAGAGGCTCCTCAAAGAGGAAGCTCTGGCTGGGCGCCGCCAGGGCTCACACCTGTCATCCTAGCCACTCAGGAGGCTGAGATCTGAGGATCGGGGGTTCAAAGCCAGCCTGGTCAGGAAAGTCCGTGAGACTCTGATCTCCCATGAACCACCAGAAAACCTGAAGTGGCGCTGTGGCTCAAGTGGTAGAGCGCTCGCCTTGAGCTGAAGAGCTGAGGGACAGAGCCTAGGCCCTGAGTTCAAGCCCCAGGACTGACCAGAAAATAAATAAAAGAGAAGCAGCCGGGGCGCCAGCGGCTCCCGCCTGTCATCCCAGCTACCCAGCAGGCTGAAATCTGAGAATGATGGTGCTGAGCCAGTCCCGAGAAGGAAAATTCAGGAAATTCATCTCATTAACCACCCCCAAAACACAACAGCAACACAGAACTGGTGCTGTGGCTCAAAGTAGTAACGCACTAGCCTTGAACACAAAAACTCAGAGAGGGACAGCTTGTGCTCAAGGCCCTGGGTTCAAATCTCAGGACTGGCATGCATGCACGCACACGCACGTGCACACACACACACCAAAAGCAAGCAAGCAAGCATTCACAGCCCAGTCCACCTGCATCCAGCTCATGGCTGGCCCTGGCCACCCAAAGCCCCCGCCTGGAAGCGCTTAACTGAAAGTGTGATTGTTCTTGTTTTCAGGGAATAGAGCAATTGAAAAAGGAAGAGAGAAGATGGGCTAAAAAAACAAAGTGGATGAACATGAAAGCCGTGTTCGGCCACCCCTTCTCCCTGGGCTGGGCCAGTCCCTTTGCCACGCCAGACCACGGGAAGGCAGACCCGTACCAGTACGTGGTCTAGCAGCCCGGCCACGCACACACACCTGGCCCCGCAGCCGCCGTGGCACGCGTGGCTCGCGCAGAGACGACTCCTCCTTCCGAGGAACACACACACAAGCGAGTTTTCTGTGAGGTCTCAAGGACCCTGGCGGGCGGTGGCGGAGCGCACCCACCCGCCGCGCCACGGTTGTTTTTCTCCTCACTGTTGGCTTTTTCCAGCTCGCCTCCGGCGGGTGTGTGTTTGCACGCTCGCCCGCGTCTGCGCGAGCGGAGGCTGCGCCCCCCCCACAAATCACTCCTCTGGCCCCCGATCGCCCCCTCCGCGCTCTCTTCCGGACTCATGACTAACGTTGGGGGGGGGGGGGGATCCGGTGGTGGGACCCGACCTGGACGGACGGCCCCGGGGTGGGGGGGCAGAGCCAAGGGGGGGCCTCGATCCCTCCCCCCCTCTGTCCCCCTCCATGGGACCTTCCTCCTCGGAGACCACGCCGGACCCGGCCAGCCCGGGCTCGGGGCCAGGAGGGGCGCCCCGAGCAGGGGGGGTGCGGGGTTCCAGGCAGCCCTGGGCTCCCCGTCTTCTCTGTACGCTCCCTCGATGATGTGACACCCACCACGCGTTGCACAGCCCCCCCTCCCCGGCCCAGGGTGAGCCGTGAAGCCCGGGCGGGGGGAGGGCGGGAGGGGGGTCGGGGGTTCTTCACACGGACAGACGCTCGCGCGCAGACCCCCTCGCTCTCCTGCGCGGGGTGGGGGGGGCGGGATGGGGGCACCCCCCACCCCTGGGCCCTCCGCGCGGAGTTCTTTTTTTAAAACAATCGCCCCCCGCCCCCCGTTTTTGTAGGCGTCGCGGGGCGGGGGTGAGGTGGGGGGGCCCTGCCGGCCCCCGGGCGGCGGGACGCGCTTCCCCGCGGAAACGAGGCAATAAAACGTTCCCCAAACACGCCCTGGCTCTGCCGTCGCCTGTGTCCATCTGTCCGTCCTCTTCCCCCCCCCCCCCAAGTAAGGCCACGGGCGGGGGGGGGCACGACCTCGGCGGGGAGGCCGAGCCCCGAGGATCGCAGTTCGAAGCCAGCCCCCGGCACGTCACACCCGGCCGGAGCCGGAGCGGAGCGCGAGCCCCGGGACCCGGGACCCGGGACCGACCCAGAAACCGCCACAGAGAGAGGCGGCCCGGGCCCGGGACGCGGCCCACCCGCCCCACGTCCACGTCCGTCCTCATCCGCCCGTCCTCGGCTCCGTGTCCCGGCCTGCACGACGCGGGCACGGAGACCTCTCATCTCTTTCTAGTAACTTCTCGGACGATGATCAACTTTTCCCCATCCTCCACCTTCCTGAGCCCACGGTTCCGCCTGCCACGAGACGAGACGCGCCTTCTCACGCCCTGACCCCGCCAGCCAGCCAATCCGAGCAGCCGCTCCCGGGCAGCCAATCCGAGCACTGCTCCAAGTGACCAATCCGAGCAGCCGCTCCCGGGCAGCCAATCCGAGCACTGCTCCAGGTGACCAATCCGAGCAGCCGCTCCCGGGCAGCCAATCCGAGCAGCCGCTCTGGGTGCTGCCCCCTGGCCGGCACGTGGGCCACGGGCTGCAGACCGAAGCTTCGAGACGGGCCAGATCCCCGCGGAAAACCCCAAGATGGAAATCTAGAACCCTCCAGCCGGGTTCCACCAGCTCCAAGGGGAAGCCACCGACGGGGAAGTGGGCTCCATGGGAGCTGAAGACGGGGCCTGTCGGTGAGCAGCCGGAGTGGAGGGGGGGGCGCCGGTGGCTCAGCCGGCTCGGGAGGCCCAGGCCTGAGGCCCGAGGCTCGAGGCCGGCTCCGGGGGAGGCGCTCAGCTCCAACTCAGCAGCCAGGAGGCGGTGTCGGGGTGCCGGGCTCCAGCGGAAAATCCACAGGACAGCAGCGCCCGGGCCCCATCCCCGACACCTCCCCAGAAAACAAGGCAGGAGGCCAGCGTGGAGACACACGCCCGGAGGCCAGCGTGGAGACACATGCCTGCAACCCTGCAGCTCACGAGGCGGAGACGGAGGCCTGGGCGTTGGAGGCCAGCCCGGGACAGTCCGCGGGAGACGGCGTGCCTGCAGCCCGGTGGGGTCCCTCCGGGCCTGCGTCCACCCAAAGAGCCTTTTGCTGTTCTCATAACACCAGCTCGCTGGTGTACGAAAACCACCACCACAACCTGGAACACACAAGTTCTCCAGAGAGAAGTACACCTCAGCCACAATCCACGTCTTCCAGGAGGCTCGTCGCTCGCCTGCCTTGTTCTCTCCCCGGGACACCCTCAAATGTGATATTCCAGGGCCAAGCAAACCCGCGTGAAGGGGCTGCGAAGGTGGCTCAGTGGTCGAGTGCTGGCCTAGAAAGCATGAAGCCCGGGGTTCGATTCCTCAGTACCCCATACATAGAAAAAGCTGGAAGTGGCACTGTGGCTCAAGTGGTAGAGTGCTAGCCTTGAGCAAGAGAAGCTCAGGGAAAGTGCCCAGGCCCTGAGTTCAAGCCCCAGGACTGGAAAAGAAAAGAAAGCCTGTATTAACAGCATTTTTCATTGCTGCATAATATTCCAACGTACTGTGCTATTATTGCTGTTGTACATTTTGATTCCAGCTTTGCATTCTAATCGGGTGTTCAGGTTTGTATGGTGTAACTATTCATGTCTTATCATTTGTGTGTGTGTGTGTGTGTGTGTGGTACTGGGGCTTGATTCGGGCTAGCATTCTACCACTTGAACCACAAGTCCACCTTGGGCTTTTTTTTAAATACCAGTCCCAGGACTTGAATTCAGGGCCTGGATGCTCCTAGCCTGCACTGAGCTGCTGTGCTTAAGTCTAGCGCTCTACCACCGGAGCCACACTTCTGGCTTTTTTTTTTTTGGTGTTTAGAGCTAACAGTCTCACCGGCTTTCTATCCCCAGACTGGACTTTGAACCTCGATCCTCAGCTCTCGGCCTCCCGAGTTGCTAGGATGACAGGTGTGAGCCACAGAGGCGCGGCTCGATTATTGTGTGACCTTTTTGCTGTGCAATAATTTCAGACGGACAAAAAGATTATGACAGGATAATATAGCGCCCAGTATCATTCATCGGGTCTCCGCCAGGAGCAGAGGCGTGGCTCAAGTGGCAAAGCGCCAATCTTGAGTGGAAAAAATGAGAGCTGCAGAGTGGTGCTTTTCTGCGTGCACCAGGGCCCCTCTCTTTGGCAGGACCCCGCTTGTCCTGACTCTAGCCTCCTTTGGTCTGGGCTCACTAAGTCTACATCACCACACAAGGCTGAGGACTGAGGGCATCACGGTTCAAAACCAGCCCTGGCCAGTCAAATGCGGAAGACATTCATCTCCAGTGAACCAGCCAAAGAAAAAAGCAAAACACCATGCTGTGGGCTCAAGTGGTGGAGCGCCAGCCTTGAGTGTGCAAGCTAAGCACGAGCAAGAGGCCCAGAGTTCAGACCCCAGCACCAGAATTCAAAACAGAACAAAAGCCAGGCGTCAGTGGCTCACACCTGTCTTTCTAGCTACTCAGGAAGCTGAGATTTGAAGATGGAGGTTCAAAGCCAGCCCAGGGCAGGAAAGTCCGTGAGACTTTATCTCCAGTGAGCCAGCAAAAAGGTGGAGGTAAAGCTGTGGGAAGGTGGCTCAGTGGTAGGGCGCTTGCCTTGCATGCAGGAGGCCCTGGGTTCGATTCCTCAGTGCCACATAAGCAGAAAAAGCCGGAAGTGGCGCTATGGCTCAAGTGGTAGAGCGCTAGCCTTGAGCTGAAGAGCTGAGGGACAGCGCCCAGGCCCAGAGTTCAAGCCCCACAACCACTACCACCAACAAAAAAAGTGGTAGGGGCTAGCTTTGAGCAAAAGAAGCTCAGGGCCAGCACCAGGAAGGCCTGTCCTCCCACAACAAGGCCATGAAGCTTAAAGTCCTGAAATCACTGGTTTTTAGGGTGGGGTGAACACTGGAGCAGAGGGCAGGGGTCGGAGCACAAACTGTGCCTCAGTTTCCCTTTCAGCATAGTAGAAGGGGTGGTGCTGGGCTGTGTTGTCTCGTGTGGGAGAGAAAAGGGTAGAGCTACTAGCTGCTAGTCCTGAACCCCCGGACTCCCCAAACAACTCCCCCCACTGTGTGTGTGCCTGTCTGTCTGTCTGTCTGTGCATCATTCCCTCTGGAGGTGTTGGGCCTCCTGTGGCCCCACGGCAGGTGAGTGGCTTGAAAGACTCGTGGTTGGGGGCGGGGGGCGCCCACCCTGCATGCGCGGACCCCACGCGGGGCCAGTGTCGTGTCCGCCCGCCCCCCGCCCCCCTGCGCCCAGCCCCGCACCCCCGCACCCCCGCATGGCCTCCGCCGCCGGCCTCGCCCGCTGCCTCCCTCCCCTGCTGCCGTCGGTGGTATCTGGTTTTCCTTGAGGTTGAGCTGCTGGACCGGGGCCCCACCCCAGATCTCAGTGGGCTTGGGGGGGGCCGTCCCCGCGGCCCCTCTGCGGTGTCCTGCCGGGCGGGGGGGCGCGGAGACCAGGCCGCGGCCGCGCGGCTGAGCCTCTTGTTCCCCCCTTTCTCCCCTCCCCCCCCCCGCCCTCTCCCCTCCCCCCCACCCTCCCCTCCCCTCCCCCCTGCAGGGCATCGAGCGGCTGAAGCGCAAGAACCACCCGCGGGCGCCCCGCGGCGGCTGGCGGTCGGTGGAGGCGGCCTTCGGGGGGCCCCCGTCCCCCAACTGGCTGAACCCCTTCTCGCCGGGGCCGGGCCGGCCGCGGGCGCCCGCGCGCGGGGAGCTGATCCGCCAGCTGTCCTCGCTGTCGGACCTGGAGCTCGCGGCGCCCGGCGCCGCCTCGGCCTCCCCCGCCTCCGACTCCTCCTCCCCCGCCTCCGACTCCTCCTCCCCGGCCTCCGCCGCCACCTCGCCCGAGACCCCGCACCGGGACGCGGCCTCCGCGGCCGAGGTGGCCGGCGACTAGGCGCCGCGGGCCGCCCCAGCTTTGGTAAAGACGCGTGTTGTGCCCAGCCGCTGCCTCCCTCTCCGGCCGGCCAGGGGGCGGGGCCTGGCGGGGGCGGGGCCGGGACGAGGGGCGGGGCCGGAGCCTGGCGGGGGCGGGGGCGGGGCCAGGCAGCGAACCTACGGCCCCCAGGGAGAGCAGCGATGGCCAAGGGGAGCAGGAAGACGTGCGCGCGCACACAGGTAGACAGATGCGCGCACGCGCAGGCCGGCGCGCGCACGCACCCACGTGTCTCGGCGCTGCGCGGTGCGGAGCAGGCCTTGACCGGGGCTCGAACTCGGAGCCCGGGCGCCGCCCCCCCTCCCGCGCTTCTGGGCTCAAGGCGGGCGCTCCGCCGCCTGCGCCACGGCGCCGCGCCAGCTTTTTGCTGGCTCATGGCGGGGGGGGGGGGGAGGGGAGAGCGTTCCTGCCCAACGGGCTTCGAACCTCGGGTTCGGATCCCAGCCTCCCGGGAGCCGCCGGGATGGCAGGCGTGGGCCCGGGCCTGCACCCCAGCCGCGCCCGGGGCCACGACGCGCCACGCGGACCAGGCGCCACTGCGTGAAAGCCGTTTAATTGGAAGCAGACGGCGTGACAGCGGGGGCGCCGGGGAGGGGCGGGGGCGCCGGGGAGGGGCGCCGGGGAGGGGCCCCGGGGAGGGGCGGGGGCGGGCGCCGGGGAGGGGCCCCGGGGAGGGGCCCCGGGGAGGGGCGGGGGCGGGCGGCGGGCCCTGCCCCCCTGCGGGCCGCCCTGGCGGGCCCTGGATCCGTCCCAGGGCTGGACCTCGGCGCCGCTCCGCGCTGGCGGGCGCCCCGCCGCAGCATCCCGGTGCTTCACGAGGCGCGGGGGTCTCGCGGCCTCTCCTGCCCGGGGCTGGCCTCGAACTCTGATCCTCCGCGCTCAGCCTCCCAGCATGGCCGGATGCCCGGGGCCCGCCCCCCCCCCCCCCCCCGGCCGGCCGTGTGAAATGCTGAGACGTGAAGCGATCATCCTGTGTGCAAGCGCCGCAGGACGGAGCCGCGCGGCCCCCCGCGCTCTAGGAGATGAGGGCCATCTTCTCCGCGTGGATCCCCTTCACTTCCCGCGACGTGCACTTGAAGATGAACTTCTTGACGCCGCTCTTCATCGGGATGCACTGGAGCTGGAACTGGATGGCCTCGCCCGGGGGCAGCATCCTAGAACATTCCAAGCCCACAGACCCTCAGGGGGGCGGGGGGGGGGGCGCGAGGGCCTCGGCTGTCAAGTAAACATGCTGGCACCACTGCGAGCTCCGAGTCGGGAGTCGGGAGTCGGGCGCGGCGAGCTCACCCTTTGTCCACGGTCTGCGCCGAGCACATGGCCAGGCTCTCGAGGGAGAAGGTGATGTGGGTGAGCGGGATGGGCAGCACGTTGAGGAAGCGGCACACGCACGTCAGCTCCTGGCCCACCTTCCCCGTGTCCGGCATCTGCGGCAGACACGGCCCACGGGGTCCACGCGCGCCGGGGGAGTGCTCCCGCAGGCCCCCATCCCGCCACCGCTGCACGCAGGTGTGTGCACGCACGCGCCAATGCGTGGACAGATGCCCGGCAGATGCTTGGTTGTTTGCACACACACTTTCACCACGCGTGGGGGTCAGCCTGCATCTCCTTGTGATGTCAAGGCTGCCCACAGCTACGGGTCCAACCTCAGGGTCAGGATTACAGGCGTGTGCTGCCACACTGGGGCTTGATCTTAGGACCAAGGTGCCCATCCCTGAGCTATTTTTGCTCAAGGCAGGTTCTCTACCCCTTGAGCCACAGCGCCACTTCCAGTTTCCTGGTGGTTCCTTGGAGATCAGACTCTCACGGACTTTCCCATCCAGGGCTGGCTTTCACCAGCGATCCTCACCTCTCAGCCTCCTGAGCAGCTGGGATGACAGGCATGAGCCACACAGCCCTGGTCCTAAGCTCCGCTTTGCAGAAATGACCAGAGCTGCATTGTGGACGAGGTACATCCATACAGGCTTGGAGGCCACTGGGCCCACAGCCCGACAGAGATGGAAGTGGGGGCCACATGGGGGGGGGCTCACCAAGGCTTCCTGCAGCCCCAGCTCGCTCAGGACCTTGGAGTTGGCAACGAGTGAACACTGCCCTTGCTTTTCCCCCTTGGTGAACTGAGGCCCGGGATTTACTCCCTGGAAGGCCACCGTGACCCACATGCTAAACACCAGACTCTGGCATAAAGCTTCTAGAAAGCTGGTACCAGTGGCTCACGCCTGTCATCCTAGCTACTCAGGAGGCTGAGAGCTGAGGATCACGGTTCAAAGCTAGCCTGGGCAGGAAAGTCCGTGAGACTCTGATCTCCAAGGAACCCCCAGAAAGCCCAAAGGGGTACCTTGGCTCAAGTGGTAGAGCACCCGCCCTGAGCCAGCCCTGGGACCAGCACAAAACTAGAGTCTGCACCCCACCCCAGAGCGCTGCCATCAGTGGGCCGCGTCGGAAGGCAGCGGGCGGCTCACCTCGACAAAGAAGTTGGAGTACACGAAGTGGAGGCCGTCATCCTTGCCCGTGCTCTCCTCCGACTTCAGGTCCTGCGCCAGGAGGGTGACCTTCACTACCACCTCATCGTCTACGATGCCCAGCTTGGTGATGTAGGTGTCCGGGGACACGATGAACACCACTTGGGCTTCTGCGTGAGAGGGGCAGGAGGAAGAGAGCACTTGACACTGAGCCCACATGGCCACGAGTTCGGGGTGGATTAAAACACTCAACCTTGGGCCACAGCGCCACTTCTGGTGGGGGGGGGTCCATTGGAGACAAGAGTCTCAACAGTCTTTCCTGCCCGGGGCTGGCCTCGAATCGCGATCCTCCAGACCTCAGCCTCCTGAGCAGCTGGGACGACAGGCAGGTGCCCGGCGGGAATGCACACGGCCCTGTTCCATACCTTCCCCTTTGACCACCTCCTCCTTGCTGAGCATGGCGAGCTGCGCCACATCTTTGCCCGTGTAGGTCTGCAGGTTGATGGAGGCGGAGAAGTTGAACCTCCGTGTCTCCTCGGTGGTGCGCCTGAGCAGCACGGTCACGACCACGGGCCCGCCCATCTCCACCGTGTCCTCCATGACGGACAGCTCCAGCTGACTCCGCTTGCGCAGGTCCTGCGGCGGCCTCGGAACTTGCAGGAGGGAGTATGCGTGGTTCATGGCCTCTCTCTCTTCCGCCGAGCCTACGGAGACACGACGTGGCGTTTGGGGCAGCGCTGGTGGCTCACGCCTGTGATCCTAGCGACTGAGGAGGCTGAGAGCTGAGGATCGAGGGTGGAGGCCTTCCCCAGGGAAGCACACACAGTCTTGTGAGACTCTTTATTTCGGACGAATCACCAAAAACCAAGGCCAGAAGTAGAGCGCCAGCCTTGAACACGAGAGCTCAGGCACAAGCGCTTTGCCCGGGCCCTGAGTTCAAGCCCCATGACGGGCAAACAAGGGAAGAAATCAGGTCTGACTTTATAAAGCCAAAATGAGCCCGGACTGCGATCCTCCTATTTCCGCTTCCTTTACTTGCAGAGATGGATGGACGCCTGCCACTCCCTCAGCCGTTAACGCAGGCGTCTGCTCTAGAGCCCAGCCTGGCTACAAATCGCCCCCCCTCCCCGCCACCCCACAGTACCACCAGCAGCAGCGCTCCCCCTCGCCCCGGCCAGGCCAAGCTACCTTCGGGGTACTTATACTGATAGGTGATGTCGTGGCGCCGGTCCTGGCCCACCGCCTTGGTGCTGATGTTCTTGCCGATGCTGTCGGTCTCCACGGCGATGAGGCTGTACACGTCCTCACCGCCCACCTTCTTCAGCAGCCAGATCAGCTTGTCCCCGTTCACCTCGGTGAAGATGAACTTGGTGTCGTAGCCCAGGAAGATGTCGCCGTTGCGAATGGCGGGCAGCGGGGAGGGCCCGCAGCGGAAGATGCCTGTGGGAATGGTGGCCGTCAGGGGTCACCCCAGGGGGCAGACCATACACTGGGTTGTGTGGGGGGGAGGGGGGTGGCGGCAGCGGAACCTGCCCAGAGTCAACACTCCCACCACTGGCCACATCTGGCCAGGGACTAGTAAGCAGCGCACGCCTGTAATCCCAGCCACTCGGGAGGCTGAGTTCTAAGGATCCTGGTTTGAAGCCAGCCCAGGCAGGAAAGCCCATGGGACTCTCTGACTGCTGATGAACCAGCAAAAGGTCGGAAGTGCTCAGCTGGGTGCACTTCGGGTTCTGGTGGTTCATTGGAGATCAGAATCTCACAGCTGTTCCTGCCCAGGCTGGCTTTGAACTGCGATCCTCACATCTCAGCCTCCTGAGAGGCTAGGATGACAGGCGGGAGCCACCGGCGCCCGGCTAGATGAACTGTGAAGATGGCTTTCTGGCTGGAGGTCAGGGTTTCCGCTCCCAGCAATCAAGAGGCTCGCAGGGGCTCTCAGCATCGCACGCAGTCTGGGCAAAATGAAGTCTGCACTCAGTCTCATCTCAACCCGTGCCGGGTGTATCTGTGCACACCTGTCAGCCTCAATGGACACCGGAAGCACAAATAGGAGGATCACAGCCCAGGTGCGATCCCACCCAGAAATCACCAAAGAAGCCCAGGCACCCGTGGCTCCCGCCTGTCATCCCAGCTACTGAGGAGGCTGAGAGCTGAGGATCGCGTTCAGGACCAGCCCGGGCAGGAAAGTCCTTGACACTCTTCTCTCCAATGAACCACTCAGGTGGAAGTGACCCAAGTGGCAGAGTGCCATGAGTTCCAGCCCCAGGACCAGTAGAAAGAAAGCAAAAAGGTTCCTGGAGGCATGGTTCAAGCACCTGGCCCAGCACATGCAAGTTCAATTCCCAGGACCTAAGGAATAACTAGCCGGGCTGCAGGCGTAGCTCAAGTGGCAGAGGGGTGTCTAGTAGTGACAAGATCCTGAGTTCAAACCTCAGCTCTGCTTCTAAAAAGCAGCCATGCCAGCCGGGCACTGGTGGCTCACACCTGTCATCCCAGCTACTCGGGAGGCTGAGATCTGAGGATCGTGTTTAAAGCCAGCCCAGGCAGGAAAGTCCGTGAGACTCTGATCTCCAATGAACCACCAGAAAACCCAGAAGTGGCGCTGTGGCTCAAGTGGTAGAGCACTCGCCTTGAGCTGAAGAGCTGAGGGACAGTGCCCAGGCCCAGAGTTCAGGCCCCACGACCAACCAAAATATAAGCAGCCATGCCCCAGCAGCCCCTCTGCACCCCCAGCCCCGGCCCCCACCCAGGCCGCACGCTCACCATGGCTGATCTCCTGTGGGGTGCCGTCCAGGGCCTGCCAGCCATCGTTGCCCACGGGCAGATCTGGCCGCCGCATCCACGCGTCTGTCCACACGTGGAAGTTCCTGTGGCAGGCGGGGAACAAGGCCCGGCCCCGTGGTTAGATGGGAACACAGCTAGGATCCACAGAGGGGAGCATGGGTCACCGAGTTCCACCCCCGGAGCCTTGCCTGGGGGGTGGATTGGGGGGAGAGGGGGTGGGGCGCCCCAGGCCTTCCCAGAAGATGTCACTGGTAGACCAAGTGAACCGCTCAAGGCCGGACGCCATCTTTGGGGTTTTGAGTATGACACACTGAATAAATGCTTGGTGAATGAATGAGCAATGGGAAGTTTGACCTTTTTCTTTGCTTTTTTCTTTTTTGCCTGTCCTGAGACTTGAACTCAGGGCCTGGGGGCCATCCCAGTGCTCAAGGCTGGGCACTCTACCACTTGAGCCACAGTGCCACTTCTGGCTTTTTCTGTGTCTGTGGTGCTGAGGAATGGAACCCAGGGCTTCATGCATGCTAGGCGAGCACTCTACCACTGAGCCACCTTCCCAGTCCAGGTCTGACCGTTTTCTGGGCAGTAGACTACCTCTGGCTTGGATCCTGATTTTGTAACTGGCCAATCTTGGAACTCATTTTGTGTGAATGGGGGTGGGGGTCATAGGGCTTGAACTCTGGTCCTGGGTGCTGTCCCTCATTCTCTTTGTGCGCAAGGCTGGCGCTCTACCACTTGAGCCACAGCGCCACTTCCGGTTTCCTGGTGGTTCATTGGAGATCAGAGTCTCACGGCCTTTCCTGCCCGTGCTGGCTTTGAACTGTGATCCTCAGATCTCAGCCTCCTGAGTAGCTGGGATGACAGGCGTGAGCCACGGACGCCAGCTGGGAACTGCATTTTTTTTTTTTTTTTTTTTGTCAGCCGTGGGGCTTGAACTCTGGGCCTGGGCGCTGTCCCTCAGCTCTTCAGCTCAAGGCGAGCGCTCTACCACTTGAGCTACAGCGCCACTTCCGGTTTTCTGGTGGTTTATTGGAGATAGGAGTCTCACGGTCCCTCCTGCCCGGGCTGGCTTTGAACCGCGATCCTCAGATCTCAGCCTCCTGAGTAGCTAGGATTACAGGCGTGAGCCACCAGCGCCCGGCGGGAACTGCATTTTTAAATGACTTCTGCTGGGGCAGTTCCTGCTCAGCCTGTCTCAAATCTGAATTTTGGAAATGGATTTCTGGGTATCACCCCCCTATATCAGTGTCTAACAGATCAAGCGTGGAGCGGGGCGCAGGTGGCTCCGCCTGTCATCCCAGCTACTCAGGAGGCTGAGATGTGAGGATCACGGTTCAAAGCCAGCCTAGGCAGAAAAGTCCCCATGAGACTCTTCTCTCCAAATGAGCCACCAGAAAACCGGAAGTGGTGCTGTAGCTCAAGTGGTAGAGCGTTCGCCTTGAGCTGAAGAGCTCAGGGACGTCGCCCAGGCCCTGAGTTTAAGTCCCACTACCAACACGTAAAAGAAAAATCACAGAGGAGTGCAGGGCACCCTACCACACGGAGTCCTTGGTGAGGTCCGGGATGGTCTTGCCGGTCTGGTTCAGGTAGATGTCCACGGTGAGGTCCTTCTCCGTGTCGTGGGCTGACTCGAAGGCCGTCACGCTGCGGGCAGGGATGCCCAGAGCCCTGAGCACTGCAAGGCGACGCGCCGGGGTGAGGGGGTGAGCAGCGTGCGAGGGGGCATGGGGGCGCTCCCCCCGCCAGCGCGGCCACGCACCCGTGGTGAGGATGCCGGAGAACACCCAGCACTGGCCGAAGTTGACGGGCTGCTTGGTGGCGTGGAACTGCTGCAGGATGGCCACGCTGCTGGACCACAGGTGCGGCGCCGTCCCGCCCGCGTAGTTCCCCGACCAGTTCCCCGTGAGCACGCCGTTCGAGTTCGCCGCGCTCATCTGATTGGGATGGGGGGGGGCATCAGCCTGCGACGGGCGGGACAGCCCTGACCCGCACCAAAGCTTCCACGGCTTCCAGGATCTGGTTTTGTGCGTGGGGGGGGGGGGGTCCTAGGATTTGAACTCAGGACCTGGGCGCTGTCCCTGAGGTTCTGGTGCTCAAGGTGAGCGCTCTACCACTTGAGCCCCAGCTCCACCTTTGCAGATGAGAGACTCTCATGGACTTTCCCAGCCCAGAGCCTCAGGATCTCTGCTTCCTGAGGAGCTGGGATTATAGGCGGGAGCCGCAGCACCCGACCTAGGAGGAGTTTCTAAACCTGAGAAGGCCAAGGCAGGTCCCCGGGCGGGGTTGACGGGATCAGAGTGACCCTGTCCACCCAGCCGAAGCCCCCAGCCAGCCCAGCATCCCCCACCCCACCCCAGACCAACCATGGCACACATGGTGCGGGCCACCAGCACAGGGTCCCTCATTTCCAGGATCTTGAGGTAGCTCTGGGTCAGCAGGTAAATGGCACAGCTTAGGATATTTTTCTCAAACTGGTTGGGAAAGGGGGGAAAAATAAAAACAAGAGAGGCAGGTGAAAGGTTTGCCCAGATTACAGATTACCAGGCACCACCTCCTGTGGCCCTCAAGTCTGGCCGCCTGCGGGGGAGGGGTTAATGCCTCAGCCACGCTCTGCGCTGCCTTGCAACCTAGACTAGGCC
This sequence comes from Dipodomys merriami, assembly GCF_024711535.1. Classification (NCBI taxonomy): domain Eukaryota; kingdom Metazoa; phylum Chordata; class Mammalia; order Rodentia; family Heteromyidae; genus Dipodomys; species Dipodomys merriami. The sequence goes on from NW_027202549.1 coordinate 1,313,590, forward strand.
GCTGGGGAAGGAATGGCGATGGCTAGTTGCTTGGCTGGCTGCTGGTCTGGGTTGGTGCGTGGGAGGCAGAGGTGAGGAGCAGGGGAAGAAGGGGAGGGAGCAGGAGAGGGAGGGAGGGTGCTGGAAATGAAGGATCTAGGAAGGGAGGGAGGGGGAAGGGAGAAATGGATGGAAGGGGATGGTGGATAGAAGGGAGGGAGGGAGGGAGGGAGGGAGGGAGATGATGGAGCAATGGTGGCAATGATGAAGGAGAGGATGGAGATGGTGGAGGGAGAGAAGGATGAGGGGAGGAGGGAAGGAAAGAGGAAAGCTACAAGGAATGGATGGAATAGGGAGCCGGGCCGGTGGCTCCCGCCTGTCATCCTAGCTACTCAGGAGGCTGAGATCTGAGGATCCCAGTTCAAAGCCAGTCTGGAGCCAAGACAGAAAATCCATGAGACATTTCTCTTTGCCCGTCCTGGGGCTTTGAACTCAGGGCCTGTGCACTATCCCTGAGCCTCTCTGTGCTCAAGGCCAGCGCTTTACTACTTAAGCCACGGCACCACTTCCGGCTTTTTCCCAGTAGTTTATGGGATGAGAGTCTCACTTTTCTGCCCTGGCTGGCTTCAAAACATGATCCTCAGATCTCAGCCTCCTGAGTAGCTAGGATGACACTGGAGACTCTTATCTCCAATGCACCCAAGAAAACCGAAAGTGGTGCTCAAGTGGTAGAGCACTCACCTTGAGTGAAAAAGCTCAGGGACAGCGCCCAGGCCGAGTTCAAGCCCGACAACAAAATAAAGAGCTCTAAAGAAAGACTATAGATGAAAGAGGGAAGGACAGATGTGGGAAAGAAGGGCTGGAAGAAGGAAAAGATGGATGGATAGATGGATGGGTGGGTAGATGGGTGGATGGATGGATGGGTGGGTGGGTGGGTGGGTGGGTGGGTGGGTGGGTGGATGGATGGGTGGGTAGATGGGTGGATGGATGGGTGGGTGGATGGGTGGGTGGGTGGGTGGATGGATGGGTGGATGGATGGGTGGGTGGATGGATGGGTGGATGGATGGGTGGATGGATGGATGGGTGGGTAGGTAGATGGATGGATGGGTGGATGGATAGATGGGTAGGTGGATAGGTGGATGGGTGGATGGATGGATGGATGGGTGGGTGGGTGGGTGGATGGATGGATGGATGGATGGGTGGGTGGGTGGGTGGATGAGTGGATGGATGGATGGATGGGTAGATGGATGGATGGGTGGATGGGTGGATGGATGGGTGGCTGGGTGGAGAGTGGATGGATGAGTGGGTGGATAGATGGATAGATGGATGGGTGGTGAATGGATGGATGGGTGGATGGATGGATAGATGGATGGGTGGGTGGATGGATGGATGGGTGGATGGATGGATGGGTGGGTGGGTGGGTGGGTGGGTGGGTGGGTAGATGGATGGATGGATGGGTGGGTGGATGGATGGGTGGATGGATAGATGGGTGGATGGATAGATGGGTGGGTGGATGGATGGATAGATGGGTAGGTGGATAGGTGGATGGTTGGATGGGTGGATGGATGGATGGGTGGGTGGGTGGATGGGTGGATGGATGGATGGATGGGTAGATGGATGGATGGGTGGATGGGTAGATGGATGGGTGGCTGGGTGGAGGGTGGATGGATGAGTGGGTAGATGGATGGATAGATGGATGCGTGGTGGATGGATGGATGGGTGGATGGATGAATAGATGGATGGGTGGGTGGATGGATGGGTGGATGGATGGATGGTGGGTGGATGGATGAATAAGTGGATCGGTGGATGGATGGGTGGACAGGTGGGTGGATGGGTGGATGGATGGGTGGACAGATGGATGGATGGATGGATGGATGGATGGAGGGGCCTCTGTCTCAGTTCTTCCACCAGTTTGGTCCAGTGGCACACCACTGACCTTTGACCTGAAGCTCCCCGACTTCCCTCTGGCTGGCAGCCCATCACACTCTAGCTGAAGCAAGGGGAGAGGGCGCGTACCAGGTGAGTTGTTACCTGGCCGAAGTTCCAGGGCTTGCCGCGAATGTGCTTGGCGAAGCCCATGTATATGTAGCCGGTGTCGTTGAGGATGTACTCCTTGCGCTCCTCCTCGTCAGGCAGGAAAACCAGGTCGTCTGTGGGGAGACCATGTGGCCGCGTGGGTGGCCAACCGATGGGGCTTGGGGAGGAGGGGGTGCACCATCTGGGCTACAGGGGCTGGAAAGTCTCCGTGGTGGGAGGGTGGGAGAGAGGGGTGGAGGGATGATGGCAACACATTTGTCTCTTGTCTGAGACCAGGACTGGAACAAAGTAGCTGATGTATTCACTCACGGGCTGGCACTCTACCCCTTGAATCGTGCCTCCAACCCCAGGCAACAGAGTTTGGATTAGAAGTCCTAAGAACTTCCAGAACATTCTGAGTGAGGTATAAGGAAATTTCACTGTGAGAGGGAAAAAAAGAGAAGGAAAAAAAAAAAAAAAAAAAAGCCAAGCGTTGGTAGCTCACGCCTGTCATCCCAGCTACTCAGGAGGCTGAGATCTGAGGATTGCGGTTCAAAGCCAGCCCAGGCAGGAAAAGTCTGTGAGAATCTTATCTTCACTGAACCACCAGAAAACTGGAAGTGGTGCTGTGGCTCAAGAGGTAGAGTGCTAGCCTTGAACAAAAAGAAGTTCAGGGGCAGTGTCTAGGCCCTGAGTTCAAATCTCAGGACTGGAAAAAAAAAAAAAAAAGAAAAAGATGAACTGTGTCCAGGTGTCCATGGCTCACGCTGTCAGCCTAGCTACTCAGGAGGCTGAGATCTGAGAATTGTGGTTTGAAGCCAGCCTGGGTAGGAAAGTTCATGAGACTCTTATCTCCAATGCATCACAGAAAAAGCTGGAATTGGTGTTGTGGCTTAAGTAGTAGAGTGCCCAGGCCCTGAGTTCAAGCCCCAGAACTGGCAAAACAAACCAACAAACAAAAACACAACCAAGGGCTCGGAAGGTGACTCAGTGGTAGAGTGCTTGCCTTGCATGCATGAGGCCCTGGGTTCGATTCCTTAGCACCACATAAAAAGAAAAGGCCAGAAGTGGTGCTATGGCTCAAGTGGTAGAGCTGAAGAGCTGAGGGACAGCGCCCAGACCCAGAGTTCAGGCCCCATGACCGACAACACCCCCCCATACACACACACACACACACACACACACACACACACACACACACACACAAAACCAAGCGAGAGTCTGCAGACAGGAAGAGAAGAGCCACCTGTCTGGGTTTAGCCCCTCCCTTACAGCTGCCAAGGAAGACACTATTGGTGGGCTGTAGCTGTCCATCAATGTCTATCAAGGTTGGCAGGCAGGGCAATAGGGAGGAGGAAAAGCGAGGAAAGGGGCCTGAATTCATGGGGGTTTGGCCACAAAGAGGATGATGTCCCAGGGGTGCTGGGTTGGGTCCCATTCCACTATCAGGGGCCCTCCTCATGTCCCCCCCCCCACACACACACAGAGCTGCACGTTACCAATGCACCAGGGGTTGAAGAGAAGGTAGAAGTCCTCATGCACCCTGAACGTGTGGCTTCCGGTCTTCACGGCCATCTCGTATTTGCCCACGATGGAGTTGGGGGCGCTGGTGATGGCCACGATGACCTGAGAGAGGCACGGGACAGGGTGGACACCGCCCTCCCACCAGACCGGGCTCTTAGAAAGGCCCTAGAACACTCCGTACGTCCTAACGATCTTTTCTTTTCCAGTCCTGGGGCTTGAGCTCTGGGCCTGGGCACTGTCCCTGAGCCACTTTGTGCGCAACACAAACGCTCTACCATTTGAGCTACGGCGCCACTTCTGCTTTTCTGGTGATTCACTGGAGATGAGAGTCTCACAGACTTTCCTGCCCAGGCTGGCTTCAAACCACGATCCTCAGATCTCAGCCTCCTGAGTAGCTGGGATGACAGGTGTGAGCCACTGGTGCCTGGCCTAACCAACAGAGAGAGAGAGAGAGAGAGAGAGAGAGAGAGAGAGAGAGAGAGAGAGAGAGAGAGAGAGAGAGAGAGAGAGAGAGAGAGAGTGTGTGTGTGTGTGTGTGTGTGTGTGTGCGCGCGTGCGTGCGCGCGTGCGCCAGTCCTAGGGCTTGGACTCTGTTCCTGAGCTTTTTCACTCGAGGCTGGTGCTCTACCACTTGAGCCACACTTCCACTTCTTACATTTTTTTGGGTGCTAATTGGAGATAAAGGAGTCTCGGGGAGTTTCCTGCCTAGGTTGGCTTTGAACTGCAACCCTCAAGATCTCAGCCTCCTGAGAAGCTAAGCTGACAGGCACCTGGCTCCAAGAGACTCTTCTCTCCAATTACCCACCAAAATAAAATAGGACTAGAGGCATGGCTCAAGTGGTAGGGCACCAGCTGTGAGCTAGCAAGTATGTAAGGCTCTGAGTTCAAATGCTGGTACCGGCAAAAGAAAAGAAGTGTGGGAAGGAGTGAAATGGAGGCGGTGTACCCGTGGTCAGGGGGCAGAGAAGAGAAGCAGATGGAGAGGCAGAGGGGAGGAGAGACCCTGGGAGACAGTGGCCGGGGTCTTTAAGCTCTGTGGCCGCCTAGAAGGTGAGGACCGTGGCGTCTGAAATTAGGCCCAGAACTGTCCAGAAGCCAGCGAGGCAGAGCCCGCAGGGCCGCGGCTCTCACCTCCTTGCCGGTGTTACTGGTCAGCGAAGCCTTCCAGCCCTCGAAGCGGGACGCGGTGGGCATCTTCAGGTTCAGTTCCACCAGGGTGTGTTTGGCGATGCTAGGATTCGGCCCTGGGAACACCCAAAACGGGGACAGAGTCTTGACTTCCTGTCTACCCGCCGGGATTACAGGTGTGTGCTACTACGCGCGGCCAAAGTATGACTGACTGGCCGCGAGGCCGGTGGATGGCTGAGATTTGGGGAGGCAAAAACACAGACCCCACTCTACCCTTTTCACACACAAACCCCCCTCCCACACACATGCACCCCGAGGACTCACCGATGGCAAACTGCAGCTTCAGTTGCTCGTGGGGCTCCAAAGATTTGCTGAGCATCAGACGCAGGTGGAATACCTGGCCGCGACGGAGCACGAGTTTGTTGGTCTGGAAGTTGTCTGTGTGGTGGGCCTTGGTGTTCTGCTTCCTCAAGAAGTCAATGCGGAGAGCCTGCAACTCTATTGGGGTGCGGGGCGGACAGGGAGGTGCAGACACACACGGGGGGGGGGGGGGGAGGAACGGACAGACAGACATTTCGTTTATAATCAACACTGGGGAGGAGCTTACAGCCCTCATTCTCTTTGATTTTTTTTTTTTTTTTTTTTTTTGCCAATCCTGGAGGCTTGAACTCTGGGCCTGGGTGCTCTACCACTTGAGCCAAAGCGCCCCTTCTGGCTTTTTCTGATTCGTTTATTGGAGATAAGAGTCTCACAGACTTTCCCGCCCGGGCTGGCTTCGAATGATGATCCTTAGCTCTCAGCCTCCTGAGCAGCTAGGATGATAGGCGGGAGCCACCGGCGCCCGGCTGCCCTCAAGCCTAAAGCCACAACAAGCCTCACTAATGCCCGTAGCTCACGCCTGTCATCCCAGCTATTCAGGAGGCTGAGATGTGAGGATTGCAGTTTGAGGCCACTAGGAGACTCTTTATCTCCCACATCTCAACAAAGAAGCTGCACATGAAGCTGTGGATCAAGAGGTAGACAGCTAGCTTTGAGCAAAAAGAAAGGAAAAAAACCCTCAGGGACAGGACAGTGCCCGGGTCCTGAGTTCAAGGCCCAGAACATAGAACTAGCACATGTGCCAGGCACTGCTGGCTCACGCCTGTCATCCTAGCTACTCAGGAGGCTGAGATCGGAGGATCGTGGTTCAAAGCCAACCTGGGCAGGAAAGTCCGTAAGACTCTTCTCTCCAGTGAACCACCAGAAAAGCAGAAGTGGCACTGTGGCTCAAGTGGTAGAGCGCTCGCGTTGAGCACTGGCCATCTTTGGTCTTTTAAACCCTGAAAATCAAATTGTTCCTTGCAGTGAAGAAGCAGGAGGTCTAGATGCGAAATAAACAGGCCAGTGTGGCCTGACACCGCGGGCCAGGGAGGAAAACGACCCGAGCAGCAGCAAGCGCCATCTGGGCCAGGACACCCTACCTTTCTTGCTACCTCCTCCCTGGTAATTTACAAAACTGCACCCAGCTGTGAAGCCGAGGATGGCTGAACGCGGGGGTGGGAGACATTCACTGATCTGCCCCGCTAATGAACATGTGCTAGGGACTTCAGACCCTTTCTCTGCTGGATGCTAGTGGCTTACACCTAGAATCCTAAGCTACTCAGGAGCCCGGGATCTTAGGATCGTGGTTCAAAGCCAGCCCGGGGACAAAAAGTCTGTGAGGGTCTTATCTCTGATGAGCCACCAGAAAGCTAGAAGTGGAGCTGTGGCTCAGGTGGTAGAGTGCTAGCCTTGCGTGGAACAAGCTCAGGGGCAGCGCCCAGGCCCCGTGTTCAAGCTCTAGGACGGACACCAAACACTGAAAAGAAAAAAAGAAAAGCAAAAGAGAGCATCTGGAAAGTGACTCAGGCCCAGAATGGAGTTTGAGTGCACGGTTCTTCATCTGATCTTGCCTACCATGAAGGCTCTAGCTGGTGGATATCATGAGACCACAGAAGGTTCCTGAATAATTGAGAAGGATAAAACAAATGCACGCAGCACTTAGGGAATGGCTACAGGAAGTCTTATTATACTTTTGGGTCATGTGGAAATCATACAGAAATGCAAAGTGGGCTGGGCGCTGGTGGCTCACGCCTGTAATCCTAGCTACTCAGGAGGCTGAGATCTGAGGATCACGGTTCAAAGCCAGCCCGGGCAGGAGAGACCGTGAGACTCTTATCTCCAATAAACCACCAGAAAACCGGAAGTGGCGCTGTGGCTCAAGTAGTAGAGCGCTCACCTTGAGCTGAAGAGCTGAGGGACAGCGCCCAGGCCCAGAGTTCAAGCCCCATGACCGACCAAAAAAAAAAGAAATGCGAAGTGGGAGTTTTTGTTTTTCTACTGGTCCTGGGTCTTGAACTCGGGGCCTAGGCACTGCTGCTGCCTGACCTCTTTTGCTCCAGGACAGCACTCTTACCGCTTTCAGCCCCAGTTCTACTTCTGGGTTTTAGTGGCTCACTGGAGGTTGAGTCTCCCAAACTTTTCCTGCCTGGGATGGCTTTGAACCTGTGACCTTCGGATGGCAGCCAGGCATGAGCCACGGGTACTGGGTGCATTTGTCTTTTAAATGAGTAGATAGAGAATAAAGCGGAGCTGGCCTCGCCAGCCTGGGCTGAGTTAGGGACAGCCAGTGTGTGGGCCAACGGTGGGTTGGACTTGAGCTACGGGGAGATTTCCTGCACTCACCGTTCATCGTGGTCATTGTGTCCTCTGTCCTGTGGTCCCAGAAAGCAGTCAGTCCTGATGCCTGTGTGGCTGGAGCTGCCTCTGAGCAAGGGGGGAGGGACCCTGCGCTTTTTTATGTGGTCCTGGGCAAGGCGTAACCCAGTAGGGTAGCTGCGAAAGGGCAGGGCTTGGGGACGTGTCCTCATGAACTAGTAAAACTTTATCACCTCCCCCATCAGACGTGGCGAGTCAGCTGTCCAGCTGAGCTGATTGAAAAGAACAAGTCAGGCGCTGGTGGCTCACGCCTGCCATCAGGAGGCCAAGATCTAGAGGATCATGTTTCAAGGCCAGCCTGGGTAAGATCCATCTGGCCATGAAACTCTTATCTCCCACGAACCACCAAAAAGCTAGAAGTGGCGCTGCGGTTCAAGTGGTAGAGCGCTAGCCTTGAGCAAAAAGAAGCTCAGGGACAATGCCCCGGCCCTGAGTTCAAGCCCCACAACTGGCACCAAAAAGAAAATTAAACAAAAGGGAAAGAACATGAGGCATGGCATCTTGTCTCTTAGGTGATGCTCACACTCTCTGGGCATGGCCCACCAAAAGCTAGCATGCTGTGGATTCACAGATCTCAAACTCCTGAGTAGCCAGGACTACAGGTGAGCCCACCAATGCCTGGCATATATGATTTTTTCCCCCTCATATTTTACTTTATTTTTGTCAGTCATGGGGCTTGACCTTAGGACCTGGGAGCTATCCCTGAGCTCTTTTGCTCAAGACTAGAGCTCTACCACTTTGAGCCACAGCAACGTTTTTGGTTATCTGGTGGTTCACTGGAGATAAGTGTCTCATGGACTTTCCTGCCTGGGCTGGCTTTGAACTGCAATCCTTAGATCTCAGCCTCCTGAGTAGCTAGGATGACAGGCGTGAGCCACCAGTGCCCAGGCTACTTCATTCCCTCATTCCCCCAGTGTATATTTCAAATTCAAAGATGTACCTTTTTTTTTTTTTTTTTTTTTGCCAGTCCTGGGCTTGAACTCAGAGCCTGGGCACTGTCCCTGAGCATCTTTTGCTCAAGGCTAGCACTCTACCACTTGAGCCACAATGTCACTTCCAGCTTTTGCTGTATATGGGCTGCTGAAGAATCGAACCCAGGGCTTCATGCAGGCTAGATGAGCACTCTACCGTGGAGCCACCTTCCCAGCCCCCTTGTGGTTTTTCTAAAACATGCCTCACACAGTTGAAGGGTTCAGATGTACTTGGGGCCTCCAGCCCTCACAGAGAGGTCTCTGTCATCTCCCATCTTATTTCACAAGGGATGCCTACCTATGCGTGTTTGTACCTTGCGTGTGTCCTCAGGTACTAGGCCTTGGAGATGGGAGGGATTTTTTTCCCACCAGGATGAGCTGGTCTGCCTTTCTCACAGCTGCGCAGTAGAGTTCCTTTGTACTGATAACCAGTCACTTATCTCCAGCGATTCCATAGGGTGTTTGGGTTGGCTGCCAGCCAATCAGTTGCTGTGAAGACAAACCCATCCTTGGCACACAGACCATGCCTCCTGATGCAGACTTTATGTGGGGCTCAGGGCAAGGCCTGACTCAGTGAGAATTTGAGCCAAACGGCAAACACGGTTATGATCAATGGCAGATCTGACATCCTATCAGTGCCCCGGCTCTCCCCAAGGAACACTGGTCATTAAACAAAACCAAAATGAGCCAGGAGCCAGTGGCTCTCGCCTGTCATCCTAGCTACTCAGGAGGCTGACATCTGAAGATTGCAGTTCAAAGCCAGCCTGGGCAGGAAAGTCCCCATGAGACTCTTATCTCCGATTAAGCACCAGAAAACCGGAAGTGCTGCTGTGGCTCAAGTGGTAGGGTGCCGTTCTTAAGCAAAAAAGCTAAAGACAGTGTGTAGACCCTGAGTTCAAGACACAGCATGCACGCACGCGCACGCGCGTACACACACACACACACACACACACACACACACACACACACGTGTGTTTCTGAGCTTGCTTCCCTTCCCTCCAGCTCCAATGGAACTCCTAGACCTCTGCAGAGCAGGTTCTTAACCTTGTGCTCATGGCTTTCCTCAGTCATCTGGTCCTCAGGGGTCATCTGTCATCAGTCTAGCCTGAGCTGAAGCACATTCTGGTGACAGGCCAGTCCAGTGAGCCCCCACAACTCTGGCTCACATAAAGCCCCCAGGCCTTATGCTGGGATGGAACTTTCTGCTTTCGATTCATGAAAGGGACTAGACAAGGGACCATCAGAAGACAGGAGGCTCTGAAAGCCCCTTCCTAAAAAGTGGGTATGAAGGCTGAGTGTGAGAGCGCACGCCTATAATCCTGGGGATTTAGGAGGCTGAGATGGGCGAATCATCAGGTGACTGGGCAAAGGGAGCACTCTGTCTCAAAGGCAAAATAAAACCAGGAGGACTGAAAGTAGAGCTCAAGTGGTAGAGAGCTTGCCTGGCCTGCCCCAGGCCCTGGGTTCAATCCCTAATGCCAAAAGAAAGGGAAGTGGCACCAGTGGCTCATGCCTATAATCCCCGCTACTTGGGAGGCTGAGATCTGAGGCCCGCGGTTCCAAGCCAGCCTAGGCTAGGAAAAGTAAATGAGACGGATCTCCAATTAAGTATGGAAAAAGCTGGAAATGGGAGCTGTGGCTCCAGGTGGTAAGAGTGCTAGCCTTGAGCACCAAAGCTTAAGGAAAGCACTCAGGTCCTGAGTTCAAGCTCCAGGACCAGCACAAAACACTTCAACCAGAAAAGGCCAGGTAGGTTGCTCCGGGTGGGCGAGTGAATAGCAAATGTTTGAACTGAGCCAGGCTAAGGTGGCAGGGAGGGAGGAAGGGCTGGCACAGATGCCAGGCTCTCCTCCTGGGACCCCAATCAGGCTGGAAAAACATGGCTGTGGGGAATTCAAGTTCTGTTCCCATCCATTTCTGTCCCTCCTCCTCCAAATCAGAGAAGGCACAGGGTGGCCAGGGCACTGGCAGGGGCCCAGGCGCCAGCACGGGGGCTACTCCCGGCGCCGAGCTTGTGGGCCTGCGTCGTAAAGATGGCCATCTGCTTGCTTTTGATGTGCTTGTTTGTGGCCGGGGAGGAGTCAGTAAATACGCACCCACCGAGCTGCGGGGCACCACATCTCTTCCTCCTGTCTCTCTCTGAACCTAGAGTTTTTGTGTGGCTTTTATCATGGATCAGACGCTCAGCGTTCCTAGAAAGGTAAACAATTTTATAGGAAAATTAGAAGAAGGAAAAAAAAACATACTAGATTCCTAAAGTCTGTTCTTATTAAGTTGTTCCTCGTGCCTGCTCTTGCACACGGTCCTCAGATGCTCACAATACCCACCCAGAAGCCTGCCCTGTGGACGGATCCCCCCCCATCCTTCCTCTCCCCCCCACCCCATTTTGAACAGTCACTGATTTGAAAGTCATCTCTCTCATGCCGCATTTTTCAGGTGGTTTTGTTTTGCTTTGTTTTTGCTGGTCCTGGGGTTTGAATTCTGGGCCTGGGTGCTGGGAGCTTTTGTGCTCCAGGCTAGTGCTCTACCACAGTTGAGCCACAGCGCCACTTCTGCTTTTCTGGTGGTTCTTTGGAGAGAAGAGTCTCACGGCCTTTCCTGCCTGGGCTGGCTTTGAACTGTGATCCTCAGATCTCAGCTTCCTGAGTAGCCACCAACACTCGGTGGCCTGGAGATTCAGGAGAGCTGTAGGCATGCTCTCTGGGATCCGAGCTAGCTCAGCCCTTAGGAGCTGTGGAATGGAAATGGGGGGAGTCTGGGCCCCCTCAGCCCTTGCTCTATAGGCTTTTTTCCTACTTGTAGACTTGAGAGTAAACCACCCTCTGACCCAGTTTTAGCCCTGGCATTAATCCCACCATCACCCCCATGTGACCTGCCACAATTCCCTTCTCCACACTGGACCCCACCATTCCTTATCTAGGCTCAAAGAACCAGGAGCAGAGCTGATCTCCCATGAACCACCAGAAAACCGGAAGTGGCGCTGTGGCTCAAGTGGTAGAGCGCTCGCTTTGAGCTGAAGAGCCCAGGGACGGCGCCCAGGCCCAGAGTTCAAGCCCACAACGACATATATATATATATATATATATATATATATATATATATATATATACACTACACACACACAGTCCTGGGACTCCAAGTTGGGGCCTAGATGCTGTCCTGAGCTTTTGTGCTCGAGACTAGTGCTCCACGCTTGAAACACAGCTCTACTTCTGGCTTTTTTGGAGGCTCACTGGAGATGGAAGTCTCACAGACTTTACTGCCTGCATTGTTTTCGAACCATGATCCTCAGATCTCAGCCACCAATGCCCAGTTTTGTTTTGTTTTGTTTTGTTGCCAGTCCTGGGGCTTGAACTCATGGCCTGAGCACTGTCCCTGAGGTTATTTTGCTCAAGGCTAGCACTCTACCACTTGAGCCACAGCACCACTTCGGCTTTTTCTGTGTATGTGGTACTGAGGAATCAAACCCAGAGCTTCATGCACGATAGGCAAGCACTCTACCACTGAGCCACCTTCTCAGCCTTGATATTCTTTACTAAGTGGTGTCTCAAGTATTTGAATGAATGGAATCACATGGAGGCCACATGGCCTCTGGAAGGAAGGAACATGGCGAATGCTCCCTGCCTGAGACAATGCAGTGCACCCTGAGCTGCTTCCTGGTGGTCGGAGCGGGGGAGTCATCTTCCCCTTGGGAAAACACCTTCTATCGCTATCTGGTGCTCTTCCTGGAGGCTTTATCTGTTGATTCAAGTCAGAGCATCTTAAATCAACACTGGCTCTTTCTGTATCAGCAGGTGTTTGGATGGGAGGCCAGGTTCCCTGAAGACCAAGGCTGGCTCCAAGATGGCCTTCTTCCTTCCAGCTCTCCCCAGAGACTTTCCTCCCCAGGGAGGTCCTATCACTGATTTTTTTTTTTTCCTGGTCCGTCATGGGGCTTGATGAACTTGGGGGTCTGGACACTGTCCCTGAGTCTTTTCACTTAAGGTTAATGTTCTACCACTTTGAGCCATAGCTCCACTTCTGGTTTTCTGGTGGTTCCGTGGAGCTAAAAAGTCTCAGGGACTTTCCTGCCTGAGCTGGCTTTGAACCGCCATCCTTGAGATCTCGGCTTCGTGAGGGGTAGATTGGCAGGTTGCATCACCTGGTGCCCTGCTTGTACCACTGATTAGTTCAGCTGTTTCACTGGTGCTCGTGGCTTGGGGGCGTGGCTCGCGGGGGAACAGCCCCCTAGCGGGAGCCTTGCTCTCCCTGGGTGGTCAGAATGACGAGGCGAGACTACACACAGGTGGCTGGTGCCAAGAGAGCCATGACAGCTCTCACGCTCTAGCAGTGCAGCGTGGCTTCCTGCGGGCGTGGCGGCGCTCTGCAGAGGCAGAACGGGTTGAGACGGTCAAAGTACTAAAGTCCTCATTAGCTGGGTGACCCCGGGCGAATGACACCCTCCAGCCATCTCTGAGGGTAAGAATAGAAATACCCTTGCTCTGGGGTGGCTGACAAGCTGTCCCCCAGCAAGGTGGATCAATGAGCAGCCTGGAAACCATAACTTTGGGTCCCCATGAAACCAAGAAGTTTTTGTTTTGTTTTTGTTTTTGTTTTTTTTTGTCGGTTACGGGGCTTGAACCCAGGGTCTGGGCACTGTCCCTGAGCTTCTTTTGCTCAAATGCTAACACTCTACCACTTGAGCCACAGATCCACTTCTGGCTTTTTCTGTGTGTGTGGTGCTGAGGAATCGAACCAGGGCTTCATGCATGCTAGGCAAGCACTCTACCACTGAGCCACCTTCCCAGCCTGAGATGAAGGTTTTGAATGCCATTTTCTGTCCATGTCTCCTGATGAGATGTCAAATAAAAGATGGGGTGCGTTCTGGGCCACCTCCTTTTCCGAGGAAGGAAAATGATCAGGGGCTCTAATGGAAGGCCATACTGTCCTCCTTGATTGACCCAGGTTTCATGCTTCCCAGGGCCCTGGCCTGGGCACTGTACACAATGCCACCTGCTCTGCTCCACAGATTTCAGCTCACACTGGTGGCTCCAAAAGGTAGAATTAAGATTCTATAGCTTTAACTGAAAACACAACTAAACAAAACAACACAACATTTATTAACTCGTTTCCCTTCTCTGGCTCCCGTAGCCAGGCATGCAGCGGGCTGGAGTCCCGCAGCCTGGCGCCGTGCAGAAGGCCCCGGCAGGGCGCAGAGAGGCCTTGATCAGGACAGACAGCATGGTTTTAGGAACTGTGTCGCACACAAAGCTGAGCCACCCAGGATCTCAGCTTGTGCCAGGGCTCCAAGGCTTTTTGTCTTGTTTTGTTTTGGGTCAGTAGTGGGGCTTGAACTTACGGCCTAAGTGCTGTCCTTGAGCTTTTGCGTTCAAGGCTAGCGCTCGCCCATTTCTGGTTTTCTGGTGGTTCACTGGCGAGTAAGAGTCTCACCAACTTTCCTGCCCGGAGTTGCCTTTGAACCGCGATGGTCAGGTCTCAGCCTCCTGAGGGGCTACGATGACAGGCGTGAGCCACACAGACGCACAGCTGGTCTGAGGTTGCTTTGGCGGTGGGCAAAGAATCAAAGCACTCTCCACATGTTGGGTGGAGGGCAGAGGCCAGTATGGCAGTACCACCCTCAAGGCTGTACGGCCAGAGGCCTGATCTCTTGGGATCGGGGCTGGCCTGTTGGCCTGGCTGCTCCAGCATCTCCCTGTGGCCACCGGCTGGAGGGCTGGGTGTCCAGGCCACTCTGGAAGTGGCGGCGACACCAACCCAAGGCCGCAGAGCCCTGGTCACCTTTCACGAGGCCTTCCAGCCAGGAGGTTACTGTTGCTTGTGTGGGAGGGCCTTCCAGGTGGGCGGGAGCTTCCGGTGGACCAGGGTGAGTCCACAGAGAATGAGGAACACACCTCCCCACCACAAGACCTCCTGGCACTCTCCATACAGCACGTAGCCCAGGAAAGCCTGTGGGCAGAGAGAGCAGGGAGGGCCTTAGCCTTTGAGAAGTCCATTGGCAGCCCAGCAGGTGTTTCCCAGGAAACACTGGGTTCTTAACAGATTTCTGACCCTAGTTAGGCAACTGCGGCCTTCTACGCTCTTCAGGACTGACCGCTCAACTCTCTCTTGAGGACCGACTACTGGGGCGTTGATGTTCCACACTGGGAGCCAGCTACGCTGCCTGGAGGGTCAGCAAGTACACAGGCTTTTTGTGTGTGTACCCATCCTAGGGCTTGAACTCGGCCTGCGCGCTCCCCCCTTAACTTTTTCACATTGCGCCTGGTTCTCTTACCCCTGGAGCCACACGTCCACTTCTAGCCTTTTCGCAGTTAATCTGCAGGTAAGAGTCTCATGGATTTTCCGGCTTTGGATGACTTTGAACGGGGACTCTCGTTTGTAGCTATGGTAACAGGCGTGAGGCACCAGCACCTGGCTTATTATACATAGACTTTTGACAGTCAGGTTTCACTCCTATAACTTCGTAAGAATTCTATTTTGTTGTTGTCGTTGGTTGTGGGGCTCAGGACCTGAGCTTTTCTTTTCTTCTTTTTGGCCAGTCCTAAGGCTTGAACTCAGGGCCTGGGTGCTGTCCCTGAGCTTTTTTTGTTCAAGGCTAGCACTCTACCACTTGGGCCACAGCGCCACTTCCAGCTTTTTCTGTGTATGTGGTACTAAAGAATCGAACCCAGGGTTTCATGCATGCTAGGCAAGCACTCTACCACTGAGCCACATTCCCAGCCCTTGGAGCTTTTTGTTATTCTTGTTGGTTGTGAGGCTTGAACTCAGGGCCTGGGCGCTGTCCCTGAGGTCTTTTGCTCAAGGCTAGCACTCTAGCACAAGGCTAGCACTTTTGAGCCCCACTTCCGGTTTTTGAGTTGTTAATTGGAGATAAAGAGTTTCACAGGGTCTTTCCTTCCCTGGCTGGCTTTGAATCACAATCCTCAGATCTCAGCCTCCTGTGTAGCTAGGATTACACGTGTGAGCCACTGAGGCCCCGCAGGACCTTTCTGAGCTTTTTTGCTCAAGGCTAGCGCTCTAACACTTTGAACCACAGGTCTACTTTTGGTTTTGGGGGTGGTTCATTGGAGATAGTGTCTTATAGACTTTCCTGGCCTGGCTGGCTTCAGACCACGATCCTCAGATCTCAGCCTCCTGAGTCACTAGGATGACAGGCGTGAGCCACCACACCCCAAGCCAAGACTTCCCTGTGAAACTGCTCCACATCCAACCTCTACTTCCTTTCCTGTGCTTTCTCTTGTCTGGGAAAGGAGCAGGGTCCCCCCAAGGACAATCCACTTAGAACCTAGGCTTCGGACAAGGGTACCATGCCCTTGGGGGTACTCACCGAGCTGAGGATGTTAGAAAAAGTCACAGTAACAGAGGCAATGGCTGAAGACATGGAGAAACTGAGGCCCCGGCTAAAGAAGGTCCACATCAGAGAGTTGGTACTCGCCATGGTGATAATACCTAAGACGCACAGGCCCATGTTCACCTGCAAGAGAAGTGTTACTGCGGTCATGGCCAGGCCACAGGAGCTGCTGGGGTCAGATGTCTACTGAGCCCCCACCCCTGTCCCAGTACACAGCTTCCTGAGCCCTTAGCGGGCAGCAGAGCCAACTCAGGGAAAAACCTTTGCTGCCCACGTGAGTGACCTTAGTAGCAAAATGGTCATCCACATTGAGTCTTTTGGTTGTTGGTGGTCATAGGGCTTGGAGGGCTGGGTACTATCCTGGGGTTTCTTTTGTGTAAGGCTAGTGCTTTACCGCTTGAGCCACAGCCCCATTCCCAGCTTTTTCTGAGTATTTTATCGGAGATAAAAAGTCTCATGGAGGGCTGGGAAGGTGGCTTTGTGGTAGAGCGCTTGCCTTGCATGCCTGAGGCCCTGAGTTCAATTCCTCAGTACCACATACACAGAAAAAGCTGGAAGTGGCACCGTGGCTCAAATGGTAGAGTACTAGCCTTGAGCAAAAGCTCATGGACAGTGCCCAGGCCCTCAGTTCAAGACCCAGGATTGGCACAAAAAAAAAAAAAAGTCTGGACTTTAATGCTAAAGCTGGCTTCAAACCATGATCCTTAGACTTCTAAGTAGCTAGGATGACAGGCATGAGCCCCCAGTACCTGGCTTTCCCTGAGCTCTTTTTGCTCAAGGCTACCATTCTACCACTTTTAGCCACAGTGCCAAGTTTTCTGATGGTTAAGTGGAGATAAAGAATCTCAGGGACTTTCCTGCCCAGACTGGTTCTGACCCACAATCTTCAGATCTCAGCCTCCTTGCTACTTAGGATGATAAGCATGAGCCACCAGCGGCCAGTCCAGATCTAGTCGTTTCTGCTAAACAGTGGAATCCTTTACTGATCCCACAAGAACCAGGTCTGGACGCTAAGACCCTGACAGCTGAGCTGCAATTATTTGATATGTGTATGAGAGGGTCAAGGAAGGGTCTTTCCTTCCTGGGGTCAGGCCAAGCATAAATGAGCCATCTGTGCCTCACACCTAACTCTCTGCACTCAGGTGAGCTGCTCTGAGCATTCTTGAGCTTTTCCTCTGTGCTGGAACTTGTACTAAATGTTTTCAAGACATTCTTGTTGACTCCTTGATTTCATTTTACAGAGGTACTATAGAACTTGCCTAGAACTGGGGAAAGCAGACAAGATTCAAAATCAGGCAAATGTTCTCCATGCTCTGTCTGGCACAGACCAAAGCCCTGTCTGTCTAGGGCTATCTGGGCTGTTCTGGCATTGCTTAGAAAACTTGCAGGTCCTATCTATCTATTTTGGTACCGGTCCTCAGGCTAGAACCCAGGGCCTAGGTGTGTCCCTGGGGGTTTCCCCCCCCCCCCCCGTTTTCTTTTTCTTAAGACTAGACCATGTAATGGAGCTGTGGCTCAAAGTCAAAGTGGAGAGCTCTAGAGCCAAAGAGCTCAGGGACAGTGCCCAGGCCGAGTTCAAGCTCAAAGAAAAAAAAAATGGAGGAGGAGAGGGGAAAGGGGAAAGGAAAAAAGGGAGAGGAGAGAAGAGGAAGACTAGCATTCTACCACAGGAGCCACAGCTCTCCTTTTGGGATTTTTAGTGCTTAGTTGGAAATAGTCTTATAGACTTTACTGCCCAGGCTGGCTTTTAATCACAATCTTAGCTCCTTGAGTAGCTAGCATTACAGGTATGAGCCACTGGTGCCAGCACCCCACTATTTGTTTTAAAACTATTTTTATTTTTTGCCAGTCTTGGGGCTTGAACTCAGGGCCTAGGCACTGTCCCTGAGCTGCTTTTGGTCAAAGCTAGAGCTCTACCACTTGAGTCACAGCACCACTTCCAGCCTTTTCTGTTTATGTGGTACTGAGGAATTGAACTCAGGGCTTCAATGCATGCTAGGCAAGAACTCTACCACTAAGCCACATTCTCAACTCTTAAAACTATTTTTAATGAAAGAGAAAACCTTTAGCAAGGAAGCTTTCACACACAGGTTATGTGGATCTGTTTGGTACAAGTGAATAAACACAGACAGAACAACTTTCTTCAAGGAATGGGCCCATATAGATATTGTTCTATTAGTTTTCCCAGAAGCTGAATCTCTAGCATGTTTTGGGAAGGGGTAACCAATGGACTAGTGGCAGCCTGATCTTCTGGTTATGAAGACAAGACCAAAATAAGAGTGGGGTGGGAGGAAAAAAAAAATCAGACAACAGTGCTTCATGCCTGTAATCCTGGCTACTCAGGAGGCTGAGATGACAGTTTGAAGTCAGCCTGGGCAAGAAAGGCTGTTGAGACTCTTACCTCCAATGGACCAGCAAAAAAACAAAAAACAAAAACCCTGCAAGTGGAGCTGTGGCTTAAGTGGTAGAAACACCAACCAGCCTTCAGCAGAAAGAGCTAAAGGGACAAGTGTCTAGGCCCCGAGTTCACACACACAAAAACGAACTCTCTTTTTTTTTTTTTGGCCAGTCATGGGGCCTGAACTCTGGGCCTGGGCGCTGTCCCTCAGCTCTTCAGCTCAAGGCCAGCACTCTACCACTTGAGCCACAGCGCCACTTCTGGCTTTTTCTGCTTATGTGCTGCTGGAGGAATTGAACCCAGAGCCTCATGCATGCAAGGCTAGCACTCTACCACTGAGCCATCTTTCCAGCCCAAACAAACTCTTTTTTAAAAAAGACAATACAAAACCCTTTATGATCCAATGATTTTTTTGTTTTGTTTAACCTAAGAACAGAATACTAACTTCATCCAGCTCAGGGCCTACCTGCACCGAATGAATCCTCCCTCCCGCCTCCAATTAAGCCGAGGCCCATCTAGTAACCCCCCCTGAATTGGGTAGAGCAGGGAGATCAGCCGCCCAGGGGCCTGTGACCACAACGATGTTTTTTTCAACGTTGCCTATGCTTGGGGGTAATCCCCAAATGCTCAATTTTCCTGGCTGGGCAGGTAGACTGGCCGGTGGGAACAGGGAAGGATGGAAGGGGAAGGGGGGAATGGAGGGACTAACAACTAAGACCGGCAACAGGTTTCTCACCTTCAAGAGTCAACGTGCCGAGGAAAGCCGAGCACAGTGGGGGGGGGGGGGCCTATAAATGTCAGATGGGAGGTGGAGCTGCTCCCCGCCCGAGGGAAGGGAGGAGGAGGAGGAGGAGGCCTCAGTCCCCGGCGTCTCCCGCCGCACACATCGGACGAGGGGGCCGGGGTGGGGGGGGAGTGGGGGTGATGGCGAATCGGGGTGCGGGAGGCTTCCCCCAGCCCGCCCCGCTCCGCGCGCGCCGCCCCCGGGCCCCGCAGCGCCCTCCGCCGCCCGCCCCGCCCGCAGCAGCGGCGCCCCGGGCTGCACCTCGCGGCCGAAGGCCAGCTTGGCGGAGGCGGCGGCCAGGGCCCCGAACGCGCCGGCGCACAGGCAGTTGAACACGCCCCAGAAGCGGCGCCTCATCGCGCCGGCCTGGAGGTGATGGGGAAATTCGGCCGGTGTGTCGGGGTAAGCGGTGGCCGACACAGGGCCCGGGCCCGGGCCCGCGCCGCGCGAGGACAGCGTCCTCGCCGCCATGACGCCCACAGCGTTCCAGCCGCCAGCGGGACTCCGCGCACTGCGCGTGACGCGCCGGGCGCAGAGCTGACGTAAGGGGAAGCCACCACTCAGAGCGCTGGGAGGCGGGGCCAGCCTCGAGCATGCGCAGGGCGTCCGGGGCCGGAGACCGAAGCCCAGCTGGGTGGTTCTTTTTGAATCTCAGGGGCGGGCCTAAGCCTCCCAGGGCGGGGCTAAACGGACAGAGGGCGGGGCCAATCCCGGGCCGGCGCGAAGGATGGCGGGAAAAATGAAGACTGAAGCTCTCTGTCTGCGCTGGTCAGGTGCAGGATGGTTGTTGATTGGGAGACGGTGGCTTCCACGTTGGCCCTTGTGAGAAAAGGGTCTTTTCTATCTAAGTAGATTACTTCTTTTTCTGTTGCCAATGTTGAGAGAATTGTTTTTCTAAAGGGGTTTTGCTTTGGCCTGGTGGTTTGATCTTTTTTTTTTTTGCCTGTCCTGGGGCTTGAACTCAGGGCCTGGGCTCTGTCCCCGAGCCTCCTTTGTGTTCAAGGCTAGGGCTGTACCACTTGAGCCACAGCACCACTTCCGGCTTCTTTTGAGAAGTTTATTGGCATTAAGAGTCTCCGGCTTTTCCTGCTCCAGGCTGGCTTTGAACTGTGATCCTCAGATCTCAGCCTCCTGAGTAGCTAGGATGACAGACATGAGCCACAAAGTGCCTGGTTTGGCCCTTGTTAATCCCACTTTGGTTACATACATCTATTTCCTTTTTTCTTTCTTCCTTCCTTTTTTGCCAGTCCTGGGACTTGAACTCAGGGCCCTGGGCGCTGTCCCTGAACTTCTTTTGCTCAAGGCTAGCTAGCATTCGACCACTTGAACCCCCCCACCACTTCTTTTTCTGTGTATGTGGTACCAAGGAATTGAACCCAAGGCTTCATGCATGCTAAGCAAGCACTGTACCTCTAAACCACATTCTCAGCCCCATATATATTTCTTGAGCAGTTTAACAAAGACAGCCCATTAGAAGGTCCTTGAATTTTAATCCCATCCTGTTTTGCAGATTGTGAACCTGACCTAAGCCAATGGGAGCGGAGGGCCAGGGCCTGTTGGGTTAGAGATTAAAAAAGGGAGCAGCCTGCCTGTTCTGTGTGCCTGCTTGCTATATTTTTGGACACTAGGGCACCATTCTGTAGAAATAAACTTTGTCAGTGGGGTGCTGGGGCCTCATACCTGTCATCCTAGCTACTCAGGCTGAGATCTGAGGATTGTGATTCAAAGCCAGCCTGGGAAGGAAAGCCTCTATCTCCAATATACTCAGAGACTTTATCTCCAATATACTCAGAAAAAGCCAGAAGTGGCACGGTGGTTCAAGTGGTAGAGTCCTAGCCTTGGACACAGACTCAGAGATAGCACCCAAGCCAAGTTCAAGCCCAGGACAAAAACTCTGCCTTGCCGAGTTCCTTTTGAGTTAGTGTCTTTATTCCTACATGACACCCCAACATCTTGAGAAAACTTTTTCTAACATCACTTAATAATGTGGTCCCAGTGTCACCCCGTAAAAGCTTGCTAGAATTGCCCAATCCTGGCTGTGCAGACTCAGATATTCTTAATAGCCATCCATCTCTCTCCAGTGTGTGCCTAGTAAAATGGAGGGTGGAGGGGTGCTTCAACTCCAGGCACTGCACAACTCCTGACTGAGATCTATAGCTGTAATCAAAACTGTTACTTTATTTAGTGTCTGTGGTAGATTCTCTTGCTTGTTTGGCTGGGTGAGCTACCCTTTGGGCCATGCCTCCAACCCTGCATTTTTTTGCTGGTTATTTTGGGGAACGAGTCTTAAAGACTTTTCAGTCTGTAATGGCTTGCCTCAGACCAATATTGTTCAGATCTCAGCCTTATGAGTAGCTAAGGATGACAGGCCTGAACATCTGCATTTCTCATAGGCTTCCTGAAGTGCCAGGGATTCTGGTCAAAGTACTCCACTTTCCTCCTTGCTCTAAAGCATCTTGCTGTATACTTGACTCCACAAGGCTGTCAGAGCCGGAGCCTTATGTCTTTGCTTCCTCTGTGCCTGCCATTACTGAATATTGTGACTGGCTCATGCCCTGGCTACAGACATTTAATTGAACAGACTATGGTTTGATTATAATCCTTCAACTGGACTTGGTGAGGTAGGCCTGAAATCCCAGCACTCGGGAGGCTGAGGGAGAAGGGTCACGAGTTTGAGATACATTGAGCTATATATATTAAAAAAAAAAAAAAAAATCAAGGCTCTGTCTCTAGGTACTGCTTGCGTGTATGTGCATGCCCATAAACAGACACAGACACACACAGACACACATACACAAGCAACCAAAATTCCAATCAGTGCAAGAATGAGCTGATTGAACTAGCACAGAATGGAAGGGAAGAGATATCTCACCCCACATTTATTGGGAAAAATAAACTTCAACGATGGCTTAAGATATTTTTGCTTCAGCAGCACATTTACTAATAAGCAAAAGAACAATGTGTATCACGCAAAAGAACAATGTGTATCACTTTGTTAGAGTGTTTTGTTGTAAACAAATTTATTCAAAACATGGGCCACATCATAGAAAATGCTCATAATACAAAAATAATCTATATTAACAAAAATTATCTACAAAATCAAGGGATCAAGCTCACTTCAAGTTTTAGCACCACCATATACTACTGTTAGAGCTAACACAGAATCAGGTACATGCTTTATTTCAAACAGGACAAAGTGCCTTCCCGTATTTACAGGAAATGGGCTGGTCTGTTGCAGACTGCTCATTAGAAGTCAAGGGTCATCCACGACCACCATGCACACATTTTGTAAAGAAGGGCCTTAATTGAGCTCTACTCTGTGGGTAAGAGTAGTTCTTACTTTAAAAGAGAAAGAAAACAAAATTTGGGACAATCATTTCCAGGTCCTGTTGCTCAGTCTCCTGAGTGCCTTTTACTTTCTCTGCTACATCAACTCTTTACAACTGTGAAAAAACAAAAAAAATTCTCCGAACCAGGTGATGCTTCAGGAGTTGGCCATGATCGTTATAATTCCTTTTTTTTCTTTTCTTTTAAAAATACATTTTCAACACGCAACTTTTCTGTCTCCTGTAAGTAATTTTAAAAAAGAAAGGAGGAAAGGAGAGGGGGAAGGAAAAAAAAATCAAGGCTCTAAGTTCTTATAGAGGGTACTATTCTTCTTGACATTAATTATGTGTCAAAATGCAAATACTAAATTTGTTAATTAACATAAAACAATCTGGCATCTAGGAATAAGGGATATAGTTCAATGTGCATGCTAGTCACCCAAGCCACATCCCCAGCCTAGACCTTGGGTTTTGATACCTAGCATTTCATGGAAAAAAAAAAAATCTTTGAGAATTTAACTGAATAACATTAGAATAGCAGTGACTAACATTTTTTTTTTGGGGGGGGGTCCGGTCGTGGGGCCTGAACTCTGGGCCTGGACACTGTCCCTCAGCTCTTCAGCTCAAGGCTCTACCACTTGAGCCACAGCGCCACTTCCGGCTTTTTTCTTTTTGCTTATGTGGTGCTGAGGAATCGAACCCAGGGCCTCATGCATGCAAGGCAAGCGCTCTACCACTGAACCACCTTCCCAGCCCCAGTGACTAACATTTTAAAAAAAATCAAGACATTCTTTGAAATTCTTGAAAGCTAAAGTAAGAGTTAACTGATTTAATTATCACTTTTTATTATTTTTTTTCATTATAAAGGCAGGATATTGTTTTGTAGCCCAAGCTAGCTTGGAACTTTCAATATTCCAGTCTCAGCCTCCCAAGTGCTGGGATTACGGGCGTGTGACACTTTGCCCAGCTTAAACAGTAAGTTTTTTTGATTGATTGAGGGAGTAGGGTCTCAACTCAGGGACCTGTGTTTAATAGGCAAGCCCTCTAACCACTGGACTCATATCCCCAGCCCTAACTCTATTTTTGATGAAACGATCACTTTGAAAAGAGTGGTAAAAAATTGAGAATGTTTTCAGAGTTTACCTCAGCAAGCCTGACATTTTCTTTCTTCAGCCGCACTACATACTGAATCTTCTGATGTAGATTTTGGTGACCGACCAATTTTCCGTTTTCTTCCGAGAGATAGTTGACTTGCTTCCGCAACAGTTCTATCTCCTTCAGGGAAATCAATCCAAGAAAGGGAAAATGAGAAACTGGACATAATTTTCTTTTCTTTTTCTGCTGGTAGTGGAAGGCCGGGGTACTGTCCCTTAGCTTTTTCACTCAAGAGTGGTGCTCAACTTCTTGGTTCACACCTCTGCTTCTGGTTTTTTGGTGGTTAACTGGAGATGAGTCTCATAGATTTTCCTGCCTGAGCTGGCTTTGAACCTCAATCCTCAGCAGCCTCCTGAATAGCTAAGATAACAGGCATGAGGCACCAAGCCCAGCCAAAATTTTTCTTTAAAAAATTTTTTTTAATTATTATTTTTTTATTGTGAAAATACAGAGGGGTTACAATTACATGGGCAAGATAATGAGTGTATTTCTTATCAAGCATTGTAGCCTCTTCCTTTTGTTTCCCCTACCCATCATCCCCCCCCTCCCCAACCCAATCCTCCTCCGTGCCCCCCTCACCAAAGTTGTATAGGAAGGGAAAAAACAAATCGTTTAAATAGGGATACAGGTGGACCCATCGCAACAATGAGATGTACAAGTTGTTATGTTCTTGATCAGTTGTATTTATTTAAATATGCAAAAGTACTGTGGAACACGAACACACCTGTAATGTTCTGTCTCTCTCTTCATACATCTCTTCCAGTTTTGATCTCAGTTGTTCCTTTTCCTGGAATGCTTTAGACTCCAAAGTTCTGGTACGCTCAACTTCCTCACTCATCCGAAGACATTCCATCTCCTTGCTGTGCAGGGCATTTTGGATTTCTTCTAGACTGTAAGTATAAACATCACTTCTCGGTATTCCAAGGAACAGAATGACAAGACATCACTCAAGTTAAATCTCTCCAGCTTAGACTTCTGATTTGAAAAAGTATCAGTAATCTTCAGCTCTCCTGTAAAGTTGCCAAAGAAGATACCTAGGATTTTGGGTGTAGCTCAGTGCTGGGGTGCTGGCATGCGTAAGGCACTGGCTTCTATCCCCAGCACTGGGGAAAAATTGCCCAACAGGAACAGTGCATGTGGAATGGGATATTGTCTACTGCAATGAAATAATACACAAAACTTAATGCACCAGTTCCACTTTTGGCTCTGTGTTGGTTAATTGGAAATAAGAGTTTTGGGGAGTTTTCTCCGCAGGAAGGGTTTGAACCACAGTTCTCAGATCTCAGCCTCCTGAGTGAGGTGTGAGCCACTAATAAATGCCTTACACATACTTTTTTTTTTTTGGAGGGGGGCGGGGAAGAGGGAAGGGTCATGGGCTTGAACTCTGGGCTTCAGTGCTGTCCCTGAGCTCTTCAGCTCCAGGCTAGCACTCTACCATTTGAGACACAGAACCATTTCCACTTTTCTGGTTGTTATTTGGAGGTAAGAGTTTCACAGACTTTCCTGCCTGGGCTAGCTTTCAACTGCGATCCTCAGATCTCAGCCTCCTGAGTAACTAGGATTACAGGCATGACCATGGTGCCCAGCCGTATATACTTATTTCTTTAGGATATTTTTAGGGCACCTTTACACTAAAGGATTCCCTTGAGCAAGTGGCATCAGGAAAATAATTTTGTAAACATTATGTTCACATATACACAGAAGGAAAGAAATGACATACCTCGTGGATGTATTTCCCATTAGGAAAGAATAAAGACATTATTATCAAGAATGTGGACTACAAAATAGCACACTTACTTTTTTTTCATTTTCAGCATTTCTTCAAAAATTTTACTCTATAAGTAAGAAAATTTGAAAAATTTAAAACAACATTAAAAAGATGGTTGAATTGGGGGTCTTGAATTTTTATTTTGTTTTGCTTTTTGAGATAGGCTTTAACTATGCAGCCTAGGCTAGCCTCATATTCAAGATTCTTCTGCCTGCTGGGATTACAGGCATGTAACACTATGCTGGCTTATTCTTTCATGAAGCCTACTCTTCTTGTTAATAAAACCAGTGTCCTTTTCTATAATCCCAGCTAGACCCATACAAAGGTGCCAATACACAAGCTTCCAGGTGCTATGATCCAATTAGTCTCCCTGCTTGTTCTACATGTCGCAGTATCTGTGGGCATCCTGAAGAAGCATGAAGACACACACACCTCCTCTTCCTTCTTAGCCATGTGTAAATACTACAGGTACATATCAGGCTAAATAGCAGGGTTGCAGAGAAGACTGGCTTTCAATGGAAAAATGACTTCCAAAATAAATAAACATATATGTTAAAATTAATTTTCTTTGGTGCTAGAACTATGGCTTGAACTCAAGGCCCTGGCACTGTTCCTGAGGTGTTTTGTGGCTCTCTATTGTTCAAGCCACAGTTCCACTTCTGGCTTTTTGGTGGTTAACTTGAGATAAGAGAGCCTCTAGAATTTGTCTGGTGGAGCTGGCTTCACACCGGGATCCTCAGATCTCAGACTCCTGAGCAGCTAGGATTATAGCAGTGAAGCACCGACATTGGCTATAAATGTTAATTATAAAGCATTTTTCCCAGAAAAAAAGTACTGCATAAAAATACCATACATTAGTAAGACTTTCTCTGATGACATCTTCTTCACTCTCCAACTCTTGGTCGTTTGGATAATTCTGATCACTGCAGATGAAGGGGATAGATAGGGTTATCCAGTCAAGTCTATTTAAGGATCAATTTCTACCTTATGCACAGCAATGCCAAATTATATGAAGAGAAGCAACATGATTAGGGCCCACCCATGAGCAGTATATATATATGGTGAAGGATCTTCCCAGAAACCAACTCAAATCTCTCCCAGCACAACAGCAGTATCAAGCCGGGCGCCAGTGGCTCATGCCTATCAGTCTAGCGGCTCAGGAGGCTGAGAGCTGAGGATCATGGTTCAGAGTCAGCCCAAGCAGGAAAGTCTATGAGATTGTTATCTCCAATGAACCACCAAAAAATCCACAAGCAGAGCTGCAGCTCAAGTGGTAAAGCGCTAGCCTTGAGTAAAAAAGCCTTGAGGTTCAAGGCCCAGGACTGGTGTACCCACACATGCACACACACAAAAGGAAGAGTGAACATGAGGCGGGTTAAGAGGGCAGGCCAGCGCTGGCACGAACTAGAAAGGGCTTTTGGCTTGTGGCAGCTATGTTTCATTGGTCCCACACTCGCCTGACACCTTGGAGCCTCCAATTTCTTTTTGCTTCCATTCTCTCATCATTTACCATTTTCCATTGACTCCTGTGGAGTCGCTGGGGCATATCTCAAGTCCCAGACATGAATTTCTTGGTGGAGAAGGAATGTTCCATAAAGAAGGCAAGACCAGCACCCTGTGGATGGCACCCACATCACCCAGAGCCACCCAGTCAGGAGAAGCTGAGCTGTGTGGGCAGTCCTGGGGCTGGTGAGACAATCTCTTCTCTTGGAGAACCTGCCTGAATGCCATGGGCTTCTCTAGATGTGTCTGACGCAATCTCGTCAAACAACTAGACTCAGGCAGGTCGAGACGATTCCACTGAGTTCTGGTGGCTTTTTCTCACCTGCTCTCCTTCTGTCTTTTAATATTATCCAGTTGGCCTTGAAGGAGCCAGTTTTTGTCTCTTAACTGCTGGGACTCCAGGCGTAGGTTCTCCATTTCACACAACTGCTCCTAAGAACACACCAAATCATGCCTTTCAGAAAACACCTGGGGAAGCCGGGTGCTGGTGGCTCACGCCTATGATCCTAGCTGAGATCTGAGGATGATGGTTCAAAGCCAGCCTGGGCAGGAAAGACCATGAGACTCTTATATCCAATAATCCACTCAGAAAACTGGAAGTGGTGCTGTGGCTCAAGTGGTAGAGCACTCGCCTTGAGCTGAAGAGCTGAGGGACAGCGCCCAGGACCAGAGTTCAGGCCCCATGACCGACAAAAACAAGCAAAAAAACAAGAAAACACATGGGGAGTACACTGTAACATATACTCTACACTATACCACACGACAGATAATGTGTTCCTCTCTCCCTCTGACCAAGGCAGATACTCTTCATTTAGTTTCCTTTTCTGTACATAAAACTACCGAGGATCATTGGATAAAATACAGACCGTAACAGCCTCTGGAGATCGAAAAATGATTCATAATCATACCCACAGTGCCTTGAACTTTAATGTGTATTAATGTTTGCCAGAAGTTTTGGGGTGGTAGAGCACTAGCCTTGATCTGAAGCACTCAGGGACAGTGCCTAGGCCCACAACCAACCAACAAAAAAAACGTGCTAGAAAAAAAAAAAAAAATCACCCAAATACCTTCATTCTGAGGATGTCAGCATTTTTTATTTCTCGGTCTTCATTTAGTTTTGTTACAAGGTATTGCAAAGTCTTTAAGTCTCTTCCATCTTTGATCTCGTGTTCCTGCTGTGTTTCCATGACTTTCATCAAATGTGTTTGAAAGTGAAGGGGTGTTTTAGGACTCTAAAGACAAAGAAAATTTGATTTTAACCAATGACAATAAAGATTTCATTTTAAATCTATACATCCAACACACAGAATGGGCTTTTCAACGTATATTCCAAGTATCTAGTACACAGGATATGCCCAGACACAAGCCAATTCGCTTATTATTCTAATTCTTATCCAAGACATAAAAGACTGCTACCTTTATCAAATGGAAAGCACACTCATGTTAGGGGGTTAAAAAACTCTTAATATAAAGATACAGTCTTAAGCCAGGCGCCAGTGGCTCACACTTGTAATCCTAACTAATCAGGAGGCTGAGGTCTGAAGATCATGGTTCAAATCAGGAAAGTCTGTGAGACTCTTAGCTCCAATTAACCACCAGGAAACCAGAAGTGGAGCTGAGGGCGCAAGTGATAGAGCACTAGCCTTGAGCTAGAGAGCTCAGGGCCAGAGTTTTCAAAAAGATTTTTTGAAAAGTACCTGAGGGGAAGGGTGAATATGGTTTCAGTACTTTACATGCATGTATGAAAATAAAACAAACCTGTTGAAATTGTTTTAAGGAACGGGGAAGCTGGATAAGGGAGAATTGGAGGGGCTGAGTTTGATTGGGGTACATGGGTGTGTGTATGGAAAATGTCACAACACTGTACAATATACACTGATTAAAATCGTTTCCAAAGACTAAAAGAAAGGTACCTGGGTAGCAGAATCTATCACTACTTCTTCTTCTGCTGTGAAATTATGCTTGTTGTTTTTCTGCTCTACTTCCTGTTTCGTTTGGTTTAGCTAGGAAGAGGTTACAAGTTAGGCACACAAGGGTCCAATTGGCAAAGACAAACTTCCCCATCATCAAAGCAAAACCACAAAGAGGTATCAAGGTATCATCTCATATCTGCTAGCATGGCAACTTATAAAAAAGATGAGAGAGATGCATGTAGAAATAGGGAATGTGGACTGGGAAGGTGGCTCAGTGGTAGAGTGCTTGCCTTGCATGCCTGAGGCCCTGGGTTCGATTCCTCAGCATCACATAAGCAAAAAGAAAGAGCCGGAAGTGGCGCTGTGGCTCAAGTGGTAGAGCGCTAGCCTTGAGCTGAAGAGCTGAGGGACAGCGCCCAGGCCCAGAGTTCAAGCCCCACGACCAGACCCCAAAAAAATAAAATAAAATAAAATAAAATAAAAAAGAAAATAGGGAATGTTCGGGCACTATCTGACCATGGAAATTAGTACAGCCCTTGTAGAAAAACAGCATGGAGGCTCCCAGCAAAATTGACCAGAATGAGAACCACCATATGAGCAGTGATCCTATTTCTGGGTGTGTACTCAAAGAAATGGAAAGAGTATAATTCCTATGCTCACTGCAATTTATCTGTAAGTCAAAGTACAGAGTAAATCTAAATGGCCACTGATTAAAAAATAAATGGGTAGGGCTGGGAAGGTGGCTCAGTGGTAGAGTGCTTGCCTTGTATGCATGAGGCCCTGGGTTTGATTCCTCAGCACCACATAAGCAGAAAAAGCTGGAAGTGGGTGTTGTGGCTTAAGTGGTAGAGCGCTAGCCTTGAGCTGAAGAGCTGAGGGACAGCGCCCAAGCCCAGAGATCAGGCCCCACGACCAACCAAAAAAAAATAAAAATAAAAATAAAAAATAAATGGGTAAAGTATATATGGTATGTCTACACAAATGAATACTAAGCAGCCTTTATAAAGGAGCCAAGTGTCATTTGCAGTATCTTCCATGGATAATATTAGGCTAATTAGAACAAGACTCAATACACATGAGTGGATCTGAGTTCACAGCCCATAGTGTATCTACAAGATTCACAATCTAGTCCATGAAGCTATCATTCCATATGTGCAGAAGTAGACCGCCGCAACCGTGCCTCTCACCTCATGTCGCAGCTCCTGGATCAGGGCCTCCTTCTTGGTCAGCTCTTCCTGGGCAGACTGCAGCAGCACCGAGTGCTTTTTTGAGGCCTCCGTGAGCAAGTTCAGCTGCTCAGTGGCATGGGCCAGATCCTCACAGACCATGTCTCTCTGTTAGGGAACCATCACAATAAAGACTTTTTTTTTTTCCTCTTTTATTGTGTTTTTTTGAGTGCCAGTATTAGAGCTTGAACTCAGGGGCTGGGTGCTGTCTTTTGTGTTTTTTTTGCTCAAGGCTAGCACTCTACTACTTTTAGCCATCCCTCCACTTCTGGTGTTTTGGTGGTTCAATGGAGGTAAGAGTCACAAGGACTTTCCTGCCCAGGCTGGCTTTGAACTGCAGTCCTCAGATCTCGGCCTCCTGAGGAGCTAGGATGACAGGCGTGAGCCACCAGGTCCTGGCATCAGGGTCAGTTTTAACACTGTAATACACCTAGGGTGGAATGCATACTGTTCCTGTGTTTCTTCCATTCCCAAATACTAGGTCAAGTAGAGACTGTACGGTAGCTATTTATAAACAAGCCTTGTGGACCTTGGTCTCTAGTTAACAGTTTCACAAGAAAGCCTTACTCTAAAGCAAATGAGGAAGAGTATACACAGAATGCCATCTGTGTGGCTGGGCGCTGGTGGCTCACACCTGTCATCCTAGTTACTTAAGAGACTGAGGTCTGAGGATTGCGATTCAAAGACAGCCCAGGCAGGAAAATCTGGGAGACTCTTATCTCCAACAATCTACTCAGAAAAAACCAGAAGTGTCACTGTGGCTCAAGTGGTAGAGCACTAGCTTTGAGCACAAAGAGGCTCCGGGACAGTGCCCAGGCACTGAGTTCAAGCCTCAGGACCAGGGGGAAACAAAACAAAACAAAACAAAACCATAGCCGGCCCTGGTGGCTCATGCCTAGCTACTCAGGAGGCTGAGATCTGAGGATCACGATTCAAAGCCAGCCTGGGCAGAAGGCCATGAGACTCTTATCTCTAATAAAGCACTCAGAAAACCAGAAGTGGAGCTGTGACTCAAGTGGTTGAGTGCTTGCCTTGAGCTGAAGAGCTGAGGGATAGTGCTCAGGCCCAGAGTTCAAGCCCCACAACCAACAAAAACAAAAAACATAGTAAAAATATACAGAACCAGCCTAAAATATCTCTCAAAGAACACACAAGAAATGGGCAACATTAACTAGGTCAAGGGAAAGTGAAGCACAGGGCAGTGTCTGGAACACAATTTTACTGTTATCTCTTTAAGGCTTGACCTCCCTTGGGAAGTAACCATTAGCTAATTCTTCATTATAATTAGTTATTAAGATCATCAGTGCTACTAAGGACATTAATAAAATTATAAAATAACAATTGAGATAGTTTATTACTACTATAATTACTAATTATGCCTTTAAAAAAAATCTTCCATGTAACTGATAATAAGACCAAAATAGTTTGTGCCATATTAAGGCCTACCTCAAGGTCCTCAGAGAATATTCTCAGCCGAAGAGTTTCTTTCAGATCTAGAATATCCGCTTCCTGCTTCTTGATCAAATCTTTGCTCTCTTCTTTCTCAGCCAAAGCAGAGTTATATTTGCACTGCAGGAAAGACAGTCGTGATACAAGAGCTGTCTACTTTTTATGTTTATCTGTATATTAAAACAACTAAGAAGCCAGATGCCGGTGGCTCACACCTGTCATCCTAACGATTCACGAGGCTTAAATCTGAGGATTGTGGTTTGAAGCTAGCCCAGGCAGTAAAGTCTGTGACATTCTTTTTTTGTTTTTTGCCAGTCATAGAGCTTGAACTCAAGGACTGGGTGCTGTCCCTGAGCAGGTCCTTTTACTAAAGGCTAGGGCTCTACCACATTGAGCCAGAGCTCCCCTTCCTGTTTTCTGGTGTGTGATTGAAAGTAACTCTCACAGACTTTTTTTTCCCAGGCTGGCTTCAAACCTCAATCCTCAGATCTCAGCCTCCTGAATTGCTAGGATTACAGGTGTGAGCCTCTAGCACCAGCTGCAAGATTCTGATCTCCAATTAACTACCAATAAGTAGAGCTGTGGTTCAAGTGATGAAAGGCTTGCCTTGGGGGGGGGGGAAAGTTTAGAGACAGCAAGGCCCCTAGGCAACCCTTTCTCTCTCTCTCTCTCTCTCTCTCTCTCTCTCACACACACACACACACACACACACACACAAAGAAACCAAAATCAACAATACTGTGCGTTACAAGCTGATAACAAGATTCATACAAATTAATTTAATTTTACTTGTAAATCAAAGAATGGAAGTATAAATGCATGTGGTATGCATACATAAAGCATGTGTTTTTTGTCATCTTCAGAAGACTGCCTGTAGAAATAAAGGTGGGGCCTGGGCCATCAATCCCTGACGCCCCCCGTGGCCCATGGAGTGTCCCTGCCCACAGAGTCTGCCAAGAGAGCGCCTTAGGCAGGAACTGCAGCAGGCTCGCCTGAAGCTGGGAACTGTGTGTGTGCCCCACAGCTGGGGGAGCAGACCCTGCCCATAGAGAACTGCCAGGATTGGGAACTCCGGCTGCCTGAGCCCCTGGTCCCTGACTGACTCTAGGAATCAGTTAGGGCCACACAATCAGTGGGAGCATGCCCACCCACCAGGATCAACCAACAGTATGCCTTAGGTAGGACTCCAGCTGCCTGGGCCACTAGCCTTTCTGAAGCAGGGAATCACATGTGAGCCCCAGCAGTCCGTGGGGTGCCTCCCACCCTCGGGGAATTGCCAAGCTAGTGTGCCCTGGGTAGAAACCCAAGTGGCCAGGGTCACTGGCCTCTGACTGGAGCGGGGAATGGCACGTGAGCTCCAGCAACTGGAGGAGTACCCTCAGCCTGCTGGGAACTGACAAGCAAGTGTGCTCCAACTGGGATCCCAAGCCGCCTAGGCCACTGGATCCTGACTGGTACCGTGAAACACGTGTGTGCTCCAGCCGCTGTAGGATCACCCACCAACACCGGGAGCCACCAAGAGAGTAGACACGGTGGCCCTAAGGCTAGGTGACCCACTGGGAACCAGCCCGGGCCAAGCAAGGGCTCCCACCTGTTGGACACCAACAGTCACAGCAGGGACCACAGACATCACAAATCCTGAACCCAAATACAAGATTCCTGAACAATCAAGACAACAGACCTAACCCAAAAGCCTGCAGCAACCCAGGAAAGAACACCAGTGAGAGTGAAGAAGAAACGGAGGACAAAAGATCAATTAAAGAGATGATGGTAGAATTGGCCAAAGAAATAAAGGTGAGACAAAACAGCAACTTCAAGAGCACAAAAAGAAGAAATATCCAAGGAATTCCAAGACCTAAAAAACAAAATGCAATCAAAAATAGATGCAGTAAAACCTCATTAAAAGAAGAAAGTGACACTTTGAGAACAGGTATTGACACCATAAATGGGTCAATTTCTGTAATGCAAACCACAATGGAAGCCATAGGTAACAGAATGAATGAGATGTAAAATAGAACATCAGGAATTGAAGATAAAACAGGGGCTTGGGAGAAGAAAGTATTAGATATGGAAAAAACACTCAAATTACCAAAGGGAAGTCCGAGAACTGGCAGACAATGCCAAGAAATCTAATCTTCGTATAATTGGGATCAATGGAGAGGAATACCAGAATAGAGGGATACAACACTTATTCAATAAGATTATTACAGAAAATTTCCCCAATCTCAAAAGAGAAAACCTCACTCACGTAACAGAAGCATACAAAACACCTAGTAGACAGGATCCTAGAAGAAACACTCCTAGACACAGCACAGTAAAGACACTAGACCTGAACTGCAAAGAGCTGATTTTAAATGCTGCAAAATCAAAAAAGGAGATATACGACAATGGAAAGAAAACCAGAATCACTGTGGACCTCTCTACACAAACCCTTAATGCAAGGAAAGCCTGGAAAAGTACCATCCAAGCCCTGAAAATCAACACTGCCAACCCAGACTGGTATATCCAGCACAGCTAGCATTCACATTCGATGGAGAAACTCTTTTTTTCTTTTTGTCGGTCGTGGGCCTTGAACTGTAGGCCTGAGCACTGTCCCTCAGCTCTTCAGCTCAAGGCTAGTGCTCTACCACTTGAGCTACAGCGCCACTTCCAGTTTTCTGGTGGTTTATTGGAGATAAGAGTTTCACGGACTAAACTTTTAATCAAAAACAACAACAACAACAACAAAGGAATTCACAAACAAGAAGCTACCACTACAACATACACTAAAAGGAGGAATACAACCCGAAGAAAACAGTTAAGACCAGGGAACCACATCAGAAATCACTAGATCAATTGAGTAAGCACAGGAAAAGGAAAGAAGCAAAATGCAGGAAAGCAAGAAAATGGCAGGAAACACAACGCATCTCTCTATACTAACCATAAACACTAATGGACTCAATTCACCAATCAAAAAAAAAAGAACCACAGAGTGGATCAGAAAACATCCAGTGGAAGAAGCACAGCCTCTTCAACTATTGGTGCTGGGAAAACTGAGCAGCCACATGCAGAAGACTAAAAGTGAACCCCAGCCTGTCACTATGCACTAACATCAACTCAAAATGGATTAGAGACCTCGACATCAGACCTGAAACTCTGAAACTACTGCAGGACAGAGTAAGAGAGGCACTAGAACTTACAGGCACAGGCAGGAACTTCCTGAACAGAGTCCCAGGATCACAACAAATTGGAGAGACCCGACAAATGGGATTACCTTAAAATAAAAAGTTTCTGCATGGCTACCAAACTAGAAAGACAGCCAACCAATTGGGAAAAGTATTTACCAGCAATATATCAGACCAAGGTCTAATATCCATCATATACAGAGAACTCAAGAAACGGATCCCTCCCAAATCTAACAAACCAATCATGAAATGGGTAAGGACACTAAAGAGAGATTTCTCAGAAGAAGAGATAAAAATGGCAAAGAAATGCATGAGGAAATGTTCATCATCCCTGGCCATAAAGGAACTGCAAATATAAATAACCCTGAGATACCACCATATCATAGTCAGAATGATCTATATCCTAAATTCAAACAGTGCCAAATGCTGGCGGGGATGCGGAGAAAGAGGAGCCCTATTGCACTGCTGGTAGGAATGTAAACTAATACAACTACTCTGGAAAAGTCTGGAGGTACCTCATAAAGCTAAATATAGACCTGCCCTATGATCCAGCCCTACCACTCCTAGGCATCTACCCTGAGCAACAGGAACCAGGATATAAGGACACATGCACCTCCATGTTCATTGCTGCACTTTTCACAACAGCCAAGATATGTAAACAACCCAGATGCCCCACTACAGATGAATGGATCCGTAAGTTGTGGTACCTATAGACAATGGGATATTACTCATCAATTAGAAAGAACAAAATAATGGCATTCTCAGGGAAATGGAGGGCACTAGAACATAAGTTGAGTAAAATAAGCCAAGAGCAGAGATACAATGGCACATGGTCTCCCTGATATGCGGATGTTAAATCCAAAATGCTAGGAGATATGACAAAGTAAACAAGACTCAAGAAACAAAGGACCTCTTCTTAATTTGTCATATTGTTTTTAGATGACTCTATGTTCTCGACCCCACAGATGGTATATAAATGCGCACATGTGAGGGAAGCTAGCAGGAGGGCACAGCATCAGAGGGAAACAAGTGAAAAAATACAGCGGAGGGGCCCATCAGCTGCACTGGACATTGATGAAAAGGAACTAAGCAACTCAAAGGCAGTGATGGAAGGGAGGGACTGAGAGGGAAAGAGGGAACAGCTTCCACTAAGCAAAAGGAAAGAGATGTACTATCACTCTATTTGGAAGATATGGTTGTATTGTCAACGTTTGTAGAGTTCACAAGCTTTTATAGACCATCATAATGACAATTCACCTTGTGAAGGTTAAAATGTGTTTGTAACTTTAGCTAAGTACCACTCTCCCACAATATTAATCACTTAATCTCAATAAAGCAACTTAAAAAAAAAGAAGTAAAGGTGGGGTAGCAAGCTCCCTTCAGAACAGTACTAAGACATTGGTGGAAGCCTTCCCTCCATCCATGGAGAAAAAAAGGGAGAGGCGAGGGGAAAGCTGAGACATTTGGCGGCCTTCAGGGCCCCCAGAGGCGTGTCTTCTGCACAATAAAAGCCTTGCAAGTCCTGGAAACCAACTGGGCAAAACAAAACTAGGGTTTTGTTTTTGTTGTTGTTTTGCAAGTCCTGGGTCTTGAACTCGGGGTCTGGGCACTATCCCTAAGCTTCTTTTGTTTTCAAGGCTAGTGCTCTCTACCACTTGAGCCACAGCGCCAGTTCTGGCTTTTTCTGTGGAGGTGGTACTGAGGAATCAAACCCAGGCTTCATGCATGTTAGAAAAGCACTCTACCACTAAGCCACGTTCCCAACCCTGAAGTACTGCTTCTAAACTTAAGTCACAGAATTCCTACAGAGGGAAACAACTGTAAGACCCTTGAGGAGCTGGAGTATACACACACGTCACAAACAAACACACACACACACACACACACACACGCACACACGCACACACACACGCACGCACACACACGCACGTGCGCGTGCGCACACACACACACACACATCACTCACAGTTAACGTTCTGGTCACGGTACTTACATTTATATCCTTCAGTTCTTGCTGCAGGTTGTTGATGATTTCTGCTTTCTCACAGCCTGATGTTTTGAGCTCCTGGATCTGGTTCATGAGGTTGGCCACCACTTCCTGTTGAGGACAATAGACAGTTACCTTCATACCCAGTAACATGAAGATACTTTTTAAACAATCCATCACAGTATATCTTTCTTAATATAAGTCAGTTTTATTCTACCAAATATCAAATAACATCCAATTATTAGCAGCAATTTAGATTTCAATAGCTTTATGCTTTATGTGATGTCTCAAAGCTCCTTTTTTGTGTGTGTACAATTGGGCCTGGGCGCTGTCCCTGAGCTTCTTTTTGCTCAAGGCTAGTGCTCTACCACTTGAGCCACAGCTTCACTTCTGGATTTTTGATGGTTAATTGGAGATAAGAGTCTCACAGACATTTTTTTTTTTTTTTTGGCCAGGGCTGGTTTCCTCAGAGCTCAGATTTTCTGTGATCCTCAGATCTTAGACTCCTAGGTAACTAGGAATTACAGCCATGAGCCAGCAGGCTCAGCAACAGCTCCTTTGGCACTTCTGGAAGCTGAGTAAGGCTTAGTTGTACATGGAAGCAGACAATGGTGTAGGAGATTAGAGCACCAAACTAGCATTTACAAAGAAAATGCAAAAACAAAGCTAGGTGTGGTAGCCCATACCTATAATCTCAGGATTAGGGAAGAGTTCAAAGCCAGACTGAGGCACATACTGTTTCAATAAACAAACAGGGGAAGAAAGAAAATTACCACCTTACTTTGTCAGAATCTCTAGACTTTTCCAAAGAACTGATTACTTTTTCAGTAGCGAGCAAGCTCTGTTCTAGTTTCTGTACTTTCTCCATCTATGAGGGGAAAAAAAACAAGTTTTTAGAAAAAGAATTAAATCACATACATTAAAAAAAACAAAGTGTAAGCGGGCGCTGGTGGTTCACAACTGTAATCTTAGCTACTCAGGAGATTAAAATCTAAGGATTGTGGTTCAAAACCAACCCCCACAGAAAAGTACCCATGAGACTCTTATTTCCGATTATCCATTAAAAACTGGAAGTGGCACTATGGCTCAAAGTGGTAGAGCACTAGCCTTGAGCAAAAGCAGCTCAGGGACAATGCACAGTTCAAACCCCTGGATGGGCAGGGTGTTGGGGAATGGGGAGAGGAAGGACATGATCATGGTATGTGTGATTTCAGAAACTCAGGAGTGGTGGTTTAAGTCTGTCTCTCAAGATAAGCCTAGCCTACAAAGTAACTTCTAGGCCACAGTGAGATATATACTGAAACCCTAGTCTCATAAAACTAAGGACGTAGCTCAGTGGTATGTTGCTTGCCTAGATCAAGGGCAAGGCCCTACGTACAATCACCAAGACTGCAGGAAAGTAAACAAAGGAAGATAAACCTTCCATATTTTTAACTAATTTCCAACACTGAAAGAAAGCTGAAATAGTTTTTTTTTGGTTTTTTGTGGGGCTTGAACTCAAAGAACCTGGATACTGTGCCTGCGCTTTTGTGCTCTACCACTCTGAGCCACACCACCCCTTCTGGTTTTCTGGTGATTAATTGGAGGTAAGAGTCTCATGGACAGCTGGGTGCTGGTGGCTCACGCCTGTAATCCTAGCTACTCAGGAGGCTGAGATCTGAGGATCGTGGTTCAAAGCCAGCCACCAGCACCAAGCAACTGAAAGTTTTTTTTTATAACAAATCTCTCTAGATACCAGGAAAAACATTTAGTTACAGCCTTCACAACAAATTCTAGAGTCAGAAAAATAGGAAATTCACCTGTTGTTCACACTTGGCCATTTCTTTCTGTTTCTCTTGACGTACAGTTTCAAGAACTTTTAAGATTTCCCTGGAAGAAAACAATTATAGTTTAGTTTTTTGTTTGTTTTTATGATGTTGGTCTTGGGGCTCGAACTCAGGGCCTGGGCACTGTCCCTGAGCACTTTTGCTCAACTATCGCTCTACCAGTTGATCCACAGTCCTACTTTCATCATTTTTGGTGCTTAATTTGAAGGTAAGAGTCTCATGGACTTTCCTGCCAAGGCTAGCTTCAAATCATCCTCATATCTTAGCCTCCTGAGTAGCTAGGTTTATAAACAGAAGCAACTGGTAACTAGCATCCTTTATCTAATTTCAAGTAATGGCAACAGGAATCAAGATAGTTCAGGTGAAATTAAATGCAATGTGAATGAACTTTATTAGGCACATCCTCAGCAATGGGCAGAGGATAGTCTGAGTGTTCCTATTTCTTCAGTGAGAACCTATTTTTATGCCAGAACTTTTTTCACCGAAGTGTGTATTACTCAACACAATATGTAAAAACATATATGATGTATTTATTATTGTCTTTCTGTGCTAGAAGCTAAATTCCTTGATCACAGCTTCACTGCTATAACATTCTAGCATTCACCATAGTACCACCTGGCTTGTTGGCTATAAATGAGACAATGCTAACTATCTTGCTAGATATATGATCTCTATTTACCTCTGCATTATCAGGACCTAGAAGAGCTACCCTATCTTTAAGTATTGAATGAAGGAACAAATAGTTCTCTTTAGCGGTTGTAAAACTACTAGTTGATTTTCTGAGATTACTAAGGAAAAGAAGTTGGAGAAGGGGCAGAGTATTCCAGTAAAGGAGCCTGGAAAACACAAGAGAAAGAACAGGGAGAATGCTGGTGTTGGTGGCTCACGCTTATAACGCTATACTCAGGAGGTTAAAATGTTGATATCAGGGGTTGGGAAGGTGGCTCAGTGGTAGAGTGCTTGTCTTGCATGCCTGAGGCCCTGGGTTCGATTCCTCAGCACCACATAAGCAAAAAGAAAAAAGCCAGAAGTGGTGCTGTGGCTCAAGTGGTAGAGCGCTAGCTAGCCTTGAGCTGAAGAGCTGAGGGACAGCGCCCAGGCCCAGAGTTCAGGCCCCACGACTAGACCAAAATAATAATAATAATAATAATAATAATAAAATAAAATGTTGATATCAAGGTTCAAAAGCCAGCATGGACAGAAAAGACCATAAGACTCATCTCCAGTTAACCACCAAAAGCCAGAAGTGAAGTTGTGGCTCAAAGTAGTAGAGTGCTAGCTTGAGCAAAAGAAGCTCAGGGACAATACCCAGACCCTGAATTCAAGGCCTATACCTTACCAAAAACAAAAAAACAACAGGTGGGATTATCTTATTCAACCCAATAGGCCCAAAATGTGATCATTTCAACATGCAGTCAATTTAGAAGGTTCTTTGTGCCTGGTGTGGTGGTGCATGCCTGTAGTCCCAGCATTTGTGGAGGTGGAGGCAGGAAGACTGCTAGTTTGAGGCAAGCCTGGGTTACATCATAAGTTCTAGGCACTATTTAGCACTAAATCTCAGGGTGGTGCCCAGGCCCTGAATTCAAGCCCCAGGACTGACACAGAAACACAATAAAAAAGCAGGTAAAAGAAAACCCGTGGCAAAAGTCATACCCAGCTTCCCAGTAATAGAAAAATGGTTACAAGTCATATCATATATACTCTAACTTATTTAAAGAAGGTACTGAGTTCTGATTAGTACCCACCATAAACTAGTTATTAAATGCTTTGAAGAAAGTAGGTTTTTTTAGTATAGTCATTTGTACGAAATAATCTGTGATTCAATTCGGAATGCTTTGAAAGAAAATCTTTTTTTATTGTTATTCAGCTACATATTCAGCTGAAGTAACTTTTCACAGTGACACCAAGGGAAAAAAAATCAACAAGGTGAAGTGTTGAAGTCATGAGTAATATTCTAGCATCAGCCAATGGAATGATCAATAGCACTCACTTTGAATTGTTTTCTTTGTCTTCTTCAAACTGTAATGATAATTTGCTGTTGCGTTCTTTCTCTGCCTCAAAAAGCTCCATCAAATTCTAAAAGACAAGCTCAGATTAGATTAAATGACTATGACTAGCCATGTAGAGTCAACATGCATGGCAAGTACCTTGTGGGCCACAGGTACTGTGGTCGGTACAAAAAAGGTAGAGTGCTCAGGACAGTTCCTGCCTTTCCCCCTAGAGGGCAGCCACAGACCCATGACACACACACTACCCTTTCTCGCTCACATTCAGGTCCATTTTCAAAGTTTCATTTTCTTGTTTGCAGTTCTGTAGGTTTTTTGAAAGCTGGTCGATTTCAAACTTCATGACTTCTTGTAAGTTTTCGTAGGAATCCTGTAGGCAGGCTTGGTTCTCAAGAAGCTTTTCATTTTCCAACCTTTACCAGGAAAACATTTTCAAGGGGTAAAGAGAAACATTAAATATCTTTCAGCCAGTTAGGTGATCCACAATATAATCTATTCCATCAGCAGATCATCCCACATTCAAGACTAGACATAAAGCTCCTGGTGGACATTAAACGAAAGATACATGGCAGCTATTTGAGAGCAGTTTGGTGGGGATGGACAGCCTCCAGCCGGCCACTTCCTCATCCTTTCTCATGTGGCTTCGTCCACGCAGGCATAATTAGGAATCTAGGGTGACTAAACAAGTACCCTAAGCAGTAACCACTAATTTCCAAGTTTTGTCGATAGTTCAACTCTAGCCAATGCATACCCATCCTTCCAACTCTAGGAAGGTTTCTGTAAAATGAAGGTTCTAATCTAAGCAAGAGGGAAATTCTCTCAGCAAAGAATGATGTATGGCTTTTTCTGTTTTTATTCTCTTGTTCCTTCTCGAATACATTGTGATGACATCCATGTATCAGCCAATGAATGAATGAAAATCTGATCACTACCCTATGCAAAATAAATGCCCTGGTTTATACACAGAAAGTTATTAGATATGGAGCTATCTAGAGTATTCAAATATGACAAGAATCAAATTATAAAGAGCAAATTAGATGCTAGAAGATAAGTAGCAAAAAATGGGAATACACACATGTACCTCTTGTATATACTGTATGTATATATGTATATATATATATATATATATATATATATAGTAGGTAAAATTATTAAATAAACATGTGGTATTTGCCAGATGCCAGTGGTTCATGTCTGTAATCGTAGCTACTCAAGTGGCTGAAATCTGAGGACTTTTTTGAAGCCAGCCCAGGCAGAAAAGTCCCTGTGAGACTTTTATCTCTAATTAACCACTCAAAAACCAGAAATGGTGCTGTGGACCCGATGGTAGAGCACTAGCCTTGAGCACAGAGGCTCAGAGTCCAGGCCCTGAGTTCAAGCCCCACAACCAACAACAACAAAAAAAACAACCACCACATACTAGTGTACTGCTATTTTCTTCAGCGGTCTTAATAGCCTGAGTAACACACTGGAAAATAAATAATAAATGTAAATTAAATAAAAACGAGTTAATGAATTAGCCACTGCCAAAAACCACACATGCTATGTATTACATTCTATCCAATAGAGTTAAAAAGCTAGGAGGTACATTAATACTTTAAGTATATAGCTAAATAAACATTCTTCCCCTCTCTCTCTCTCTTTTTTTTTTTTTGGTGCCATCCCTGGGGCAGGCTAGCCCAGGCTACCACTTGAGCTAGAGCTCCATTATGGCTTTTTGGTTGTTAATTACAGACAGATCTCGTATTCAAATTGTGATCCTCAGAGCTCAGTCCCGAGTAGCTAGAATTATATACAGGTGAGAGCCACTGGCACCTGGACTTTTTGATCTACTTACACTCTGG
The DNA here is from genome assembly GCF_024711535.1 of Dipodomys merriami. Taxonomy (NCBI): domain Eukaryota; kingdom Metazoa; phylum Chordata; class Mammalia; order Rodentia; family Heteromyidae; genus Dipodomys; species Dipodomys merriami. The sequence continues at coordinate 1,355,641 of NW_027202549.1, forward strand.
GAAGTCAACACAAGGAAATTAAAATACATTGAGATTACTAGTTGCTTAGAAAGAAAAAAAGGGTCACATAAAAATAGTCTGTGGCCAGGCGCCAGTGGCTTACTTCTGTAATACTAGCTACTCAAGAGGCTGAGAGCTGAGGACTTCAGTTTGAAGCCAGCCAGGGCAGAGAAGTCCATGACAGTCTTATTTCCAAGTAATAACCGGAAAACTGGGATAGCACTGTGGCTCAAAGTGGTAAAGCACTAGCCTTGAGTGAGAAATCCCAGAGACAGTGCCCAGGCAGGTTCAAGACCCACAATGAACAAAAACAAAAATAAAAACAAAAAAACTTGGGGCTCAGAATGTGGCTTACTGGCAGAGTGCTTGCCTAGCATGCATAAAGTCTTGGGTTGGATTCCTCAGTACCACATAACAGAAAAAGCCAGAAGTGGTGCTATGGCTCAAGTGGTAGAGTGCTAGCTTTGAGCAAAAGAAGCTCAAGGACAGAGCTCAAGCCCTGAGTTCAAGCCCCAGGACTGGCAAAAAAATAAAAAATAAAACTAAAACTAGTGTATGAAGGCAAGATTAGAATCTACACTTGTGATAATTACCAATAAATTCCTGTTTGTTCAAGCAGTTTGAGTTAGGTTTACATCACTCACATTTCAAGTAGCTCAAGATTACAGCCAATCAGACATGGTGAATCACAACTCTACCTGACATTGTCGAGCTGAAGCTGAGCTTGCACGTATCTTTCAGAAAGTTGGCTGAATTCTTTCTCCTGACTTTCTTTGAATGAACTATACTCCATTTTCACCAAAGAAAGCTCCTTGTCAGCAGAATGAAGAACAATTCGCAGATCATGCGCCTCACTTCTCAAAACTAGAAAGCACATAAAAACAAATCCTCAAGAGGGTTCTTTTACAATTTGTTGTGTGTGTGTATGTGTGTGTGTGTGTAGGGGGGGTGTCCTAAGGGACTGAAATCAGAGCCTGGGCAATATCCTTGAGCATTTTTGCTTATGGTTAGTGCTCTACCAATTGAGCCACATCTCCACTTCTGGCTTTAGTGCTTAATTGTAGATAAGAGTCTCACAGGACTTGCTGCTGAAACTGGTTTAGAAACGTGATCCACAGATTTCAAACTCTTGAGTAGCTAGGATTACAGGGGTAAGTCACCGGATAGCTCAACACAGTTAATTAAAACTTCTTTTTTGGTTGGTCATGGGGTTTAAATTCAGGGCCTGGATGCTCTCCCTGAGCAATTTTTGCTCAAGGCTAGCACTCTACTACTTTGGGTCACAGTTCCATCTCCAGTTTTCTGGTGGTTCACTGGAGGTGAAGTTTCACGAACTTTCTTGCCAGGGCTGCCTTTAACTGTGATCCTAAGATCTGTCTACTGAATAGCTAGGATTACAGACAGACGTGAGTCACCAGCACCTGGCTCAACACAGTCAATTAAAACTTTAAGCAATCCAGGCACCAGTGGCTCATGCCTATAATCCTAGCTACTCAGGAGGCTGAGATCTGAGAATCTTGGTTCAATGCCAGCTGGGGCAGGGGCAGGGGCAGGAAAAGTTCATGAGACTCTTTTTTTTTTTTTTTTTTTTTTTGGGGGGGGGGGGTGTCTGGTCGTGGGGCCTGAAATCTGGGCCTGGGCGCTGTCCCTCAGCTCTTCAGCTCAAGGCTAGCACTCTACCACTTGAGCCACAGCGCCACTTCCGGCTTTTTTCTTTTTGCTTATGTGGTGCTGAGGGATCAAACCCAGGGCCTCAGGCATGCAAGGCAAGCGCTCTACCACTGAGCCACCTCTCCCCAGCTCCTCCTTGAGACTTTTATCTCCAATAAACCACTTAGAAAACTGGAAGTAGCACTATGGCTCAAGCACTAGCCTTGAGCTGAAGAGCTGAGGGATAGCGCCCAGGCCTAGTTCAAGCCTCACGAAAAAACTTTAAGCAAAAATTATATTGTTAGCTTAGAGGCAATTCTGGAGAAAATTACCATTCATTGTTCCTTACCAGTTCCATGCAAACTCAAGTCTGGTCGTCTGATGACAGTAACAAAAACATCCAAGCAACCAACCAACAACATATGGACATTCAGTTAGGTGACTGAAAAGCAGTGGCATTACTACACTCTTGCAGGTCACAAGATCCCAGGCTGCTCACACTTACAGTCATTCTTGGTCTGGGTATCCTGAAGCTGCTTTCCGAGGATATTCAAGTGTGAGAGGTGGTCGTGCTGCTGTTGGGCCCATGTGGTTCTTTCTGAAGAGAAGAGCTTTGGGAAAGCGACACATTCCATTAAGACAGTGCATCGCACTGAGTTACTAGGGTCACACAATGCACGGACTCTGGGAGTGTGCCTCATGCTCTATGAGGCTGTGCTCACCCCCACCTCTTTTTTTCTTTTGTATATTTTAATAATACTGTACAGAGAGGTTACAGTTACATGAGTAAGGTAATGAATACATTTGCTATCGAGTGTTGTTACCTCCTCCTCTGTTTTTTTCCCTACCATCCCTTCCCTCCCCACCTCCCCAACCCCCCCTCACCTCTTGCATCTGGGCAGAATGGTGCTCTAGCTTGTCAACCTGCTGTTGAAGCTTCAGGTTTTTATGCTCTTCTTCATCCAATTTCACTTGAAGAGCACTCATTTGTTCCTGCAACCCAACCCCAAACACTGAATTTGCAAAGCTTTTTTTTTTTTTTTTTTTTTTGCCAGTCCTGGGGCTTGAACTCGGTGCACTGTCCCTGAGCTTCTTTTGCTCAAAGCTAGCATTCTACCACTTCAGCCAGCAGAATTCCTAGATTATCAAATTTCACAAGTTAGTTCAAATACATTAAAACCTGTCAAAATTTGCTCTATAGCAATATTCTGTCAAATGTTCTCCTCCCTCTCTCCCTTTCTATTTTGCTTCATTTTTGAGACTCACATTCCTACCATGTTTCTGAGGGTGCTCTTAAACTGTAAATTCTCGTTCTTAGCCTCCTCAGTGCTATAATTACAGGTATGTACTACCATGTGCAACTGTACTTTTGACATTTCTTAACATATATAGCACCAGGTCAGTGAACCAATTCTGAACCTTGAAGCTAGTAGTAGCTGGCTATGTTTTACAAGAGGGAGTCAAAGCTCCCAGAAGAGTGAAGGATAATTTGCTGAAGACTGCAAGAGAGCAAGAATGGCTGCAATCCAGACATATGAAAAAATACACATACTTTAAATGATATATTTTAATCTTAAGTACATCTGAACACAATGAATTATACAGTTAAAAGAGTTAAATGATCAGAGCATCAATTCCTCAAGCCTATAATCGTTGGTATTCAGGAGGCTGAGATCAGAGGACTAAGATTTGAAGCTATCCCGGGCAGGAAAGTTCATGAAACTATAACTAATAAGCAGAAAGCTGGACCTGAAAGTGTAGCTCAGGTGGTATACCCACTTTGAGGGAAAAATCTTAAAAGTCCTTTAAAATTCAAGCCCCATCACACACACATGCACGCGCGCACGCTCAGGGGTAACATAGTTCAAGACGAATTGTAGTTATTTAAGTGAGTATTTAATAAATATTTAAGAAATATTTTCTAAAACTAAAACATTACCTGTACTGTTCTAAGCTCTTCAGAAATGGCCTCAAAAGCTTGTTCACTCATCTCAGGCGGAATTGGCTCATTTAATATGTCATGAGTTTGCAAAGAGGCCAAATTGCCCACTTCAGGGGTTAATTTTGATCCTGGTTGTGAATGCAGTTGATAAGCCTTGGTTGGTGTAGTTATAATCTATAAATAAGCATTATGTAAAAGAACATTAGCATACATAGAAAACAGCATATTTTGTACATAAACATAAAGCATAAAAATTTGAATTTTCATTGAGAAAAGTGTCATTAAAAAGCAACATAGAAATGAACTCATGAAAAATTTACAAAACAAAATGCAACTTGGTAAGTTGATATCTAAATTCTAACAAAGAATAAAGGAACAAGAAGAGCTATGTATCTAATATAAAATTAGGTTACAAAAACATTATATACACTTATTCAGTAGTTAGCACATTTGTAATCAAAGAGAACACTAGAAAACAATACAAAGCCCAGTATGGCCGGGTGCCAGTGGCTCACGCCTGTAATGCTAGCTACTCAAGAGGTTGAGATCTGAGGACTGTGGTTCAAAGCCAGCCCGGGCAGGAAAGTTTGAGTCTTATTTCCAATTAACCGCCAGAAAACCAAAAATGGCGCTAAGGCTAACCTGGTAGAGCGCTCGCCTTGAGCTGAAGAGCTGAGGGACAGCGCCCAGGCCCAGAGGTCAAGCCCCACGAGATTATTTTTAAAGTTCAATCCCTCTATATCATTCAAGAATAAAACAGCTGGGCACCAGTGGCTCATACCTATCATCCTAGCTACTCAAGAGGCTGAGATCTGAGAACAGAGGTTTGAAGCCAGCTGGAGAGCCCATGAAACTCTTATCTTCAATTAACTACCAAAGTCTGCCCTAAAACATATATATGTAGAGAGAGTGAGAGAACGCACACTTATTTTAGATGAAAGCATTGCTTCACATAACCTACCTTAAGTGTTTCAGCATGAATTTTATTCAGTTGAGAGACTTCTTGCCGCTTGCAAGCTTTTGTTGCTTCCAAAAGATTTTCAAGATTCAGGTTTGCCTTTTGCAAAGACTGAAGCTCTGATTCCAATTCCAGCTGCCTCTTCCTAATACATATTGGAAAGAAAGAATTGGAAGCAATAAGCAACATCAAATATTTGTAAAATACTTAACAGATGATGTGGTCACACATTTACAGTTATCTTTTTAAATAAGAAATACTGCTTCTATCATTAACCTTTATTTTTTCCAGCTGGACAAAATAGGGTTCAGGTATGTTCAAGGTATTCAAGAAATATATATGGGGGAGCACAAATTCAAAAGCCCAAACAGCTCTCAATAATAGCATAGGCAACATGCCATTTTAAAAATAAACAGGGCACCAGTGGCTCACGCCTGTAATTCAGCCTACTCAGAAGACTAAAATCTGAGCATCTTGGTTAGAAGCCAGCCCAGTTAGGAAAAGTCTATGAGACTCAAATCTCCAATTAGACACCAAAAAGCTAGAAGTAGAGCTTGGGCTCAAGAGGTAGAGCACCATCTTTGAGTGAACAAACTAAACACATGTAAACACTGAGTCCAAGCCCCAATCCTGGAACCAAAAACAAAAAGTAAAATTCCCAATTAAATTACCAAAATTATCATGAAAGCAAATACAATTTATAAGAGGTGTTAGTATGCATGTCAATTTCCATTTTACCGAGTTAGTTCTTTGAATTCTTCATATTCTTGCTTTGAAGTATTCAGCTCTGACTGAATTTGCAGGAGTTGTGCTTTTAACTTTTTCGTGTTTATGAACGAATTTGGTTGTTTTGAAATTTTGGGAGAAAATCCTTGTTGACCTGATAATAAAAAGACAAACAGACACTGAGAAAAACAAAACTCATGTTCTGAGTACTCTAACCAGCATCAAGTTTAAGCTACAGGGAACAGAAATGAGAAATGGAGTGCAGCCTAGTGTGGTGGTAGAAGATAAAATCTAACCACTCATGAGGCTGAAACAAGAGGATCTTGAGTTTCAGAGGTCCTATCTCAAAAAAGAAACAAAAAATAAGGGGTTTGAAGGTAGTGCCTATAATGTTAAGTACCTATCCCTCAACAGGAGACACAGGATGACACAATGTGCCAAGGAAGGATTAGAAAAGGGCACAGGACCAGGCACGGGGGCTCATCCTGTAATCCTAGCTACTCAGGAGGCTGAGATCTGAGGATTGTGGTTCAAAGCCAGCCTTAGTAGTAAAGTCCATAAGACTCTTATTTCCAAACTAAGGAACAGACCCTGATTTCAAGCTTTAGGACTAATAACAACAAAGGCACAGATACCTCCTCTATTGGGAGAAAGCCAACCAAGCTAACCACTATGGGACAAGACTCATCTTTCGCTGAACAGAAAAACTGAACAGTTGAACTTTAAGGAATTAGTCAATACATTACTTAGGAAGCAAGTATCATCTATTAGATAGAAAATGTTAGTGTTCTAGGATTGTTTAATAGGCTGAATAGGTCAGTCTATTGGGTTCCAGCACAGGCAGATATCACATAAAAGTCACTTAGAGAATGCTAGATGTTTATATAAACTGTGCTCTAAGAAATTACCATCACTGTTTTGCAAAAGTAGTAAGATTTAGGGTTTTAGTTAGTGCCTTGCCAGACATGCAGAAGGCTCTGGGTTTGATCATCTTACATACACCAACACACACACACACCAACACACACACACACACACACACACGAGATGATATTGAGAGTATAGTTCAAGTCAGGCCCTAAGTTTAGTCTCTACTACCACAACAAACAAACAAGCAAACAAACAAACTGAAGCTCCTCAGGATAATCATCGGTTACCTTCTTCGATTTTCTCTGTGCCAGTCACTTCTGAAAAAGCTTTCTGTAGTCTTGCAACAGTGTGGGCATCTATTTCTTGGGCCCTTTTTACAGGCTCCAGTAATTTCAGTTTCCTATTCTCCTCCCTGAGAGAATGATTCTCCATCGCATACTTTACAACTCTAGGGTGGTGATTTATCTGTATAGAAGGATTACACAAATTATTTCTTATGACCGCTCCTGTAATGAACTAGTCTCACTAAAAAGCCATTAGAAAATATTAGAACACCCAGGCAGTACTGGTTGTATTCTGCTGCAACTACTGTGAAGAAAGACTTGACAACTGCACTCGGATTGAAATAGGAGATCCTACAACTCTTCTTTACCCTAAGATGCATGAAACATTCATTCTCTCAGGCTCTGGGAGAGAAAAAGAAACACAAGCATATGCAACCTGGCCCATTCTGCACATAAAAGAGTAGAGCTAAATCTATGTAAGAAAAAAAATTACTAAAATGAGTAAAGAAACTCCGTCTACTAAGATTCAACCGTTCAAGAAACATTAATTGAAAAAGACAATCGGGCGCCGGTGGCTCATGCTTGTAATCCTAGTTACTCAGGAGGCTGAGATCTGAGGATTGCAGTTCAAAGCCAGCTGGGACAAAAAAATACATGAGACTAGCTTCAATTAACCACTCAAAACCGCAAGGGAAGCTGCCGTTCAAAGTAGTAGAGCACTAGCCTTAAGCAAAAAGGCTCAGGGACAGCACCTAGGCCCTGAGTTCAAGCCCTACAACCTACAAAAAAAAAAAAAAAAAACACCAAAAAATTAATATCTATTCTAATCAAACGTGCATTAACATCTGTGGAGAAATACACAAATGCTGGTAACATAACAGTTTTGAGACCTTACATATTCCATTAGGAAAGGAAAAGAGAAAAAACAAAAAAACAAGACCCCCCAAAGGCTCAATTTTAAAGATACTTTGGATTTTGATCATCCTAATTACCAACATGGCAAATTCTGCCTGGCTGACCAAGAGCAAATGCTATGCATTCAAGCTCACACTCACACTTTTTTTGCTCTGCAGACATAATTATTTTAGAACAGGTGGGAAACTGAGACACATTTAAAATGTATGACAATAAAGAGAAAGGATATGGTGACCAATTTCTGCTAGCCTCCTTTTTGGAGATAGAAATATTCCACTGCTATGCACTCACTTGTTCTCGCAGAGTTTGGATCTCAAGCCTTAATTCTGAGAGCAAACACTCCTGCTCCTTAGGCAGAAAACTGCCCCGGGATTCTTTCTGGAGCTTCTCCAGGCGCATGATTTGATCTTCCCGGAATTTCACAATCATTTTATTGGACTGAATAAACTGTTCCTTTTTGAGGTTGAGGTCTTCCAATTGGGTGATTTTTTCTGCCAGAGACTTAGAAATTCATAGTTTGGTCAGACATGAAGAATCATGTAGCTACCTTAAAAGTTTGCATAAATTCAGAAACCAACACTACGTTCAGACTTAATTTTAAAATGTAAAGCTAGATTTTCACAGCGTCTTATTAATGTGATGCATTTATTTCACTCAGTAAGGAAATAAAAAAGCAACAATTAGAAATCTTAAAATTTTCCTGACTCGTGCTTATCCTAATGCAGATTCCTACCTTCTTTTCCTCTTCAGATTTCTTAAAGAACAACATTGCTTCCAGGAAATGCTCTAGGTAACTAGGCTTCTCTTGGTCTGTAATTGAACCAGTAAGAAAAAGAAGGAAAAGAGGGAAAAATGGCTTATTTTTCAAAACTTAAGAGATGAACGAAAAGGCAGTCTTTGATTAATGGCTCTCAATTACTCTGTTTTTTTGTTGTTGGTGGTTTTTGTTTTTTTTGTTTCTTGCCAGTCCTGGGGCTTGAACTCAGGGCCTAGGCACTGTCCCTGAGCTTCATTTGCTCAAGGCTAGCAATCTACCACTTGAGCCACAGTGCCACTTCCAGCTTTTTCTGTTTGTGTGGTACTGAGGAATTGCACTCAGGGCTTCATGCATAGTAGGCAAGCATTCTATCAATGAGCCACATTCCCAGCCCCTGCTCTCAATGACTCTGAAAGAATTGGACTGTCAATGCTGGATCATGGTTTCAAATTAACCCATCAAACATATTCGTTATTCTTGGGAAAAAAAAAAACAAACAACGCTATGTAGTTAACATACAGACTGCATATGGTAGACAGAATTAGGACTTGGATCCTTTGAATAAAATAAATCACTCCTATACTATTTAGTGAATACATGTAGATTGTAAACTGCAGTTGCTCAGAAGTAATATACATAAAATTCATTCATCTCAGTGGCGCTGTAGCTCAAGTGGTAGAGCGCTTGCCTTGAGCTGAAGAGCTGAGGGACAGCGCTCAGGCCCAGAGTTCAAGCCCACGACCGACAAAAAAAAAAAAAAAAAAAAAGAAAGAAAATTCATTCATCTCTTAGTACTTCTTCCTGCTAAAAGGAGATAAAGTTGTTAGTACTATCTCACAGGATGGAACACCTATGGCACCTGTATCTGAATATAACCACCATGTTCCTATACAAGTGAAATGAATGAAGAGACAGTTGCGGAAAATTCTGGAAAGCCTTACTATATGCATTGTGTTCTATCTGTCATCAAGGGACTCTTATCAAGGAAGAAAGGAGACTGAGTTCATCCTACCTGTGGCAAGAAAGTTTTCTGGTTGGACCAGTCCAGAGGTCAACTGAGCCAAATGTTCTCTGAGCCTCTTCACCTCAGCTTGGAGCTGGCTCACATTTCCTTGGGTGTCTTCATTCACCACTGCCTATGTAAGAACCACAAAGCATTAAGACTACTTTTCCTCTCCACATGTTAACTAAATTTTTTGTCAGTCACAGGGCTTGAACTCTGGGCCTAGGCGCTGTCCCTCAGCTTTTCAGCTCAAAGTGAGCACTCTACCACTTGAGCCACAGCACCATTTCCCGTTTTCTGGTGGTTAATTGGAGATGAGTCTCACAGACTTTCCTGCCAGGGCTGGCTTTGAACCATGATCCTCAGATCTCAGCCTCCAGAGTACCCAGGATTGCAGGCATGAGCCACGGTGCCCAGCTAAACTTTTTTTAAAATAGCACCCATTGTGAGGGATTGGATATGGCCTGGGCACCGTAGCTAAGCTCTTCAGCTCAAGGAGCATGTTTGAGCCACAGCGCAACTTCCAGTTTTCTGGTGGTTAACTGGAGATAAGAGTCACACAGACTTAGCCAGGAGTAGGTGGCTCATGTCTGTAATCTTATTCAGGAGGCTGGGATCTGAGGATCGTGGTTCAAGGCCAGCCAGGGCAGGAACATCCATCCGGCCATGAAATTCTTATCTCCAATGAACCACCAGAAAACCAGAAGTGGCACTATGGCTCAAGTGGCAGAGCTCTCCCCTTGAGCTGAAGACCTCAGGACCAGCAATCCAGGCCCAGAGTTCAAGACCCTCAAGGGGAAAAAAAAAAAAAGCTAATCATAAAACAAGTCCAAGATAGGTAGTATTTCCATGAGAGGACATATCAGGGGGACCTACCATGTATAGTGACAAGTGCAAAGCTCCCTGGGTCTGTTGTGTGTGTTAGAACACCTGTGGCATCATTACACCTCAGTGATATCATAATTCACAGTTCTATACTCTCTAAGCACTTGTTCTAAGTTCCAAGAGTCAGGGTCAGGAAGCTTTAGTGATATTTCCTTCTCATATAATTGCTAATAGCCACAAAGCTAGGGGGTCAAAATTCTGGAGGATACAGAGAGAGAGAGAGAGAGAAAGAGAGAGAGAGAAAGAGAGAGAGAGAGAGAGAGAGAGAGAGAGTGTGAGAGAGAGTGTGTGTGTGTGTGTGTGTGTACTGAGACTTGAACTTAGGGCCTACACACTGTCCCTTAGCTTTTTTGTTCAATGCTAAAGGTCAGCTTCCGGTTTTCAGGTGGTTCATTAGAGGTAAGAGTCTCATAGGTGATGGTGGCTCATGCCTATAATTCTAGCTACTGAGGAACCTGAGATCTGATGATTGCTGTTCAAAGCCAGCCAGGGCAGGAGATCTATGAGACTTTTATCTCCAATTAACCACCAGAAGATCTGAAGTGACTCTGTGGCTCAAAGTGGTAGAGTGCTAGACTAGAGCAAAAAAAGCACAGGTAGTGGACTGGGAAGGTGGCTCAGTGGTAGAGTTCTTGCCTTGCATGCATGAGGCCCTGGGTTCAATTCCTCAGCACCACAGAAGCAGAAAAAGCTGGAAGTGGCACTGTGGCTCAAGTGGTAGAGCACTAGCTTTGAACTGAAGATAGCTCCCACGACCGACCAACACACACACACACACACACACACACACACACACACACACACACACACACACACACACACACACACACACACACACACACACACACACACACACACACACACACACACACACACACACACACACACACACACACACACACACACACACACACACACACACACACACACCTGGGCTGAAGAAAAAAAAAAAGCACAGGTAGTCTCTTGACTTTTTTTTTCTTTTTGGTCAGTCATGGGCTTGAGCTCAGGTGATGTTTGTCACTGTTATCAAATGACACTCACACCCCTACCATATACTTGCATATTGTTAAGAAAAGCTTTTATAACGAACATTATTACTGGGGAAATCACAAATACGAAATACTTAAAAGTTTAAGTATTTTTCTAACTTAGTAAAATATAGTCAGATAATTACCTTGTTTTTAATCAGCTTGGCTCTTTGGGCAAAATTAAGTGTTGACAGTGTTTCTCCAAAGCACCTGGATCCAGGATGAACATTTGCAATTATGGCTGTTTTGGCATTACCACCTAGAGAATCCTGTTCGATAACATGAATGATACACATATTAGGTGAGAAAGCACAGAACCTTTAAAGCAAACTACTACAGCTCAAACTGTCCCACCATCGGTCTTAGCAATATTAAAGGAGACCCAATACCCAAGATGTCTGTTACCCGTAGTAAGAAGGTAAGTTTGGAGTCTCTGTAGCAAATGTGTCTCTGCTTTCCATTACCCACATCAACGAGAGCAGTAATCACTTGTCCCAGGCAACTCAAGGATCGGTTTATGTTACCTGCTTCCTAAAGCATCAGGGAAAAAAAAAGAGCAAAAACTCAGAGCAAGAAGTAGTGGTACACAGCTACAGTCTAAGCATTCAGGAGACTAAGGCATGAGGATTGAGTTTGAGGCTGGCTTGAGCTACATAGTAAGATCCAGGCCAGCCAAGGTCGCATACAAGACCCTGTCTCAAAAACAAAACAAAGGCACTGGTAGCTCATGCCTATAATCCTAGCTCTACTCAGGAGGCTGGGAGCTGATGATTACAATTCAAAGCCAGACTGGACAGGAAAATCTATAAGACTCTTATTTCCAGGGGGGGAGGGGGGAGGCTGGGAAGGGATGTGAAGGGTAAACAAAGGAGGAGGCTGCAATGCTTGGTAAGAAATGTACGCATTATCCTGCCCATGTAATTGTAACTCCTCTGTACAGTATGTTCACAAATAAAATTAAATTAAATTAAAAAAAAAAAGACTCTTATTTCCAATAAACTACTCAGAAAAAGCCAGAAGTGGTGCTGTGACTCAAGTGGTAGAACACTAGTCTGGAGCACAAAGAATCTCAAGGACAGTGCCCATGCCCTGAGTTCAAGGCCTAAGACCAGGAAAAAAAAAAAAAAAAATTAGGCACAATGGTTACTATTTTCTTTTGACCTAAAATATTTCTAGTAAGTTGACCATTAGAGACAGAAAGTAACACCCGGGCACTATTAAAGACAAGTGAATTTCAGTTAAAAAAATGTTCAACTTTTCCTATTTGATATACACAGCAACTTTAGAAAAGTACAAAAGCAATAAATTGCTATCTGTACTTCAAAAAAAAATTTTTTTTTGGTCTGGTCGTGGGGCCTGAACTCTGGGCCTGGGCACTGTCCCTCAGCTCTTCAGCTCCACAGGACCACTTCCGGCTTTTTTTTTTTTTTTGCTTATGTGGTACTGAGGAATCGAACCCAGGGCCTCATGCATGCAAGGCAAGAGCTCTACCACTGAGCCACCTTCCCAGCCCCTCAAAAATTCTTTTTTTTGGCTTGCCAGTCCTGGGGCTTGAACTCAGGGCCTGGGTGCTATCCCTGATCTCCTTTTTCTGCTCAAGGCTAACACTCTACCACTTGAGCCACAGCACCACTTCCAGCTTTTTCTGCTTATGTGGTACTGAGGAATTGAATCCATGGCTTCAGGCATGTTAGGCAATCACTTTACCACTAAGCCACATTCCCAGCCCCTCAAATCTCACTTTAAATAGAAAAGGTGCATCTGTAATTCTGATTCCTAATGATATGTATCTTAAAATATAGAATCCCTATGTACTTTAATGACAATTCACATTCAATACCTGTATTCTTACTGGTAATACATATGACATAGAAGTTCTGGTCCCACTACTAGTGTGTTGGCTTAGGAGTAGGTCCTTTTTGATTTCTCTTCAATAAATATTAGAGAAATTATATACCCATATATCAAAGAATGAAATGACATATCAAGGTTAATAACTAAAACTGAAGATGAGATCTCAACAGCTTAATAACTTAAATGTGAGGTTTGAAACCATAAAATTCCTGTAGGGAATATGTTGGAAATGATCTGTTCAACTTGGAGGGGGTTTGAGGGAGGGAAGTAGAAGAAAAATGAGGGAAGGGATAACAAGTTTGACAAGAAATGTTCTTATTACCTTATTTATGTAACCTTGACAATAAAAAAAATAAAAAATTCCTATAGGGAAACAGATAAATACTCCTTAACACTGACATGAGTGATCTTTTGTAAACAAAGGCAATAATGACTCAAAACACAGGTAACCTTAACAACCAATGGAAATACTTTCTGTACAGCAAAGGAAATAAAGGGAAAGGCCACCTATCAGAGAGAAAGTATTTACAAAACATTTATCTAGGGGCTGAGAATGTAGCTTAGTGGTAGAGTGCTTGCCTAGCATTCATGAAGCCCTGGGTTCAATTCCTCAGTACCACATAAACACAAAAAGCTGGAAGTGGCACTGTGCCTCAAGTGGTAGAGTGCTACCCTTGAGCAAAAAACAACAACAACAACAAAAAACAGCCCAGGGACAGTGCGTAGGTTGATTTCAAGCCCCAGGACTGGCAAAAAAACAAACTAAGAAAACATTTATCTAGTAAACTTTTGTGTGTGTGTGTGTTGGTCCCTGGTGTTTGAACTCAGGGCCTGAACACATTCCCTTAGCTTCTTCACTCAAGGCTGGCGCTCTACCACTTGAACCACAACTTCACTTTTGGCTTTTTGGTGATTAATCTGTGATAAGTGTCTCATAGACTTTCCTGCCTGGGCTGATTTCAAACTGCAATGCTCAGTCTCTTGAGTAGCCACAGGCACCTGACTCATGATTTCATCCTTACCTTTAACCTCATCCCTTCTGCATGAGTATCTTTTTGCCTTTCAGATCCTGCTAAATCCACCAGATTTAGTAAGGAGGTCCGTATGTTCACGGTCTCATTACTCTTTTCCATTGACTCTATGGTGATGGTAAAGACTGCATGAGACCTAGAGGACTCTCTGTTCATTGATGTAGATGCAACACGTCTGTTCCTCCATCCTCCAGACAACACCTGGGTCAAAGGAACCACACAGGTACACTTAAGACAACTGAATCACAAAGTAAGCACCTTACAAGTGCTCGTTCTAACAAGAATATTTTAACAGTTAATGTTCTACTTTCATGTGTATGCAGGTCAGAAGACTTGAACTTCGAACTTCATAATCTCACTTAGTCTGTTGTGCTCAAAGCTGTCACTTGAGCCACAGAATCACTCTGGCTTTGTGCTGGTTAACTAAAGATAAAGGTCCCACAGACTTTCCTACCCGGGCTGGCTTCAAGCCACAATTCTCAGATCTTAGCCTCCTGAGCAGCTAGGATTGTAGGTGTGACCTATCAAGAGCTCTGTCAGTGGGTTTGTCTACCCTGAGCTGAAAATTCAGAAGCTGGCTTTTAGTGCCACACCACAAGCAAGCAGAGATAGAAAAAGAACAGCCACCTGGTAAAAGGTAAAAGGTTACCATACCCAGGGATCTCCTAAAATAAGGAGCTCCATGGGGAAAATCAACAGAAACATGCATGCTAATTCGATCATAAATAGTCAAACACATTTTTTTAGTTTTTTTTTTTTGTTTGTTTTGCTCAAAGCTAGTATCTTACCACTTGAGCCACAGCGCCACTTCCAGCTTCTTCTGCTTAGGTGGTATTGCGGAATGGAACCCAGGGCTTCATGTATGCTAGGCAAATACTCTACCACTAAATCATATTCCCAGCCCTCCATTGTTCCGTTGTTAAATTAAAAAAAAAATTATGGGCTGGAATGTGGTTTAGAGGTAGAGTGCTTGCCTAGCATGCATGAAGCCCTGGGTTCAATTCCTCAGTGCCACCTAAACAGAAGCTGGAGGTGGCACTGAACAGCACCCAGGCCCAGAGATCAAGCTCCAGGACCGACACACACACACACACACACACACACACACACACTCTCTCTCTCTCTCTCTCACACACACACACACACACACATACACTCTCTCTCTCTCTCTCTCTCTCTCTCTCACACATACACACACACACACACACACACACACAAAGGAACAATGGACTAGGAGGAAAGAGAAGACAAGGGTGGTTCACAAACCCAGAAGCACTCTACTTGCAGGGTAATTTATTTTAGGAGTATCTGATAAGGGGGAATAATAAACCAGGCGCTGGTGGCTCACGCCTGTAATCCTAGCTACTCAGGAGGCTGAGATCTGAATATCACAGTTCAAGGCAGCCCAGGAAGGAAAGCCTGTGAAACTCTTACCTCCAATAAACTACTTAGAAAAAGCCAGAAGTGGTACTTTAGCTGAAGTGGTAGATGCTGGCCTTGAGCAAAAGGAGCTTAGGGACAGTACCCAGGCCCAGAGTTCAAGCCCCAGGCCCGGGGGATAATAACACCCAAATGCTACAGTATCAAGTAACCCTAAGTTCCTTTTTTGGTGGGAGAGAAGTCAGAAAGAGTATCTTACTATATAGCCAAGAGTACCCTTGAACTCACAATCCTTTCACTTCACTCTCTTGAAAGCTGAGATTACAGGCAAGCACTACCATGCCTGGCCAAAGTTTGTTTTTTTTTTTTTTTTGTCTGTTGTGGGGCCAAAGTTTTATATTAACTAAGTTACTGACCATGAACATTTTGTGATATGACTTTATTAGTCTTGAGATTGAGATGCAATCACACGCATGTTTACTGCCTATGTATCAAACCAACAGTGCGCGATACCTGATAGGCCTCGGCAGCTGAGGTCACCACCTGCTCAGATGCACCCACAACAAAGACACCTTTCTTGATGTGCTCCCTCAAGTACAGGCCAGCTGCAGCAGAGTCCAGCAGGTCGTAGATCTGTTCATTGTAGACTTCGATGAAGGAACACTTACAAAGGAAACTCTTCCCATCTCCAGCCTGTGGAGGACAAGCCTTACTTAGATACATTCTGTTTACACGTTCACCCCCCAGCTTTCACCAGCACTCGTTTTCACAAGTTGTTAATTGCCCATAATAGGTTCCTTAAATACAAAATAAAGTGCCTAAAAAAATCCACATCTCTAGTCTCACCTTTCAGAACACAGAACTGTGCTCCTTTCGATTTCTAGATGTTTCCAGAGGTGCCAAAGACCACCATAATTTGATGACTGTAACTGTATTCTTTTTGTTTGGTTTGGGGCGGCTCCTGGGGCTTGAACTCAGGGCCTCGGTGCTGTCCTTTAGCCTTTTTGCTCAAGGCTTCACACTCTTACCACTTGAGTTACATCTCTAATTCTAGTTTTTTGGTAGGTAATTGAAGGCAAGTGTCTCATGTATTTTCCTGCCCAGGTTAGTTCTGACAGTGATCCATAGAACTCAGCCTCTTCACTAGCTAGGATTATAGGTGTGAACCCCTGGAACCAGGCAGACACTGGGCTTTTAAATGCATGGTGCTGAACTTAATTATTTCACTTACAAGTAATTTGTACGTCTTAACTGCAATGTTAGAAACAATATTATATATCAGTTGCCCTGATATATAAGGAATAAAACATAAACACTAAGGGTTAGTAAGCCTGGAATTCTCAAAGCTAACAAGAAAATACAATCACTAGAACAGAACACCTCAAGCTGTGAACCAGAGAGAAAGGGAAGAGCACACTGCAGGTTTTAGGGCCATAGCACACACACAGCCTGATCATGGTGAGTGGAAGGAAGCAAGGATGGAGTCCATCACTACAGGACATCAGGTGACATCCATGATCACCTGTGAGCTGAGGTACTGGTAGATGATGGGACGTGGCATATTAGAGTTTCTCTTTTTTTGGGTTGAGATTTTCTTTACACTTTGTATCTTGCAAAATCTTTTGAGAAGCTAAAACGCAGTACTGTTCTTTTCTGTAAGCCAAGCACACCAGTTAAAGGGTGATGCATGTTTTATACCTAAAACCTGAAATTGAAAACCCTCAGTTTTTATTTTATTTTATTTTACTTTTGTCGGTTGTGGGGCCTGGATGCTGTCCCTCAGCTCTTCAGCTGTAGACTAGCGCTCTATCACTTGAGCCTCAGACCCACTTCCGGCTTTTTCTGCTTTTTTGGTGCTGAGGAATCGAACTGAGGGCCTCATGCATGCAAGGCAAGCACTCTACCACTGAGCCACCTGCCCAGTCCCTAGAGTTTTTAAATTTATCTTGGGAACTGACAGGACATTTATACCACACTAGCCTATCTACTTTTCAGATTCATGAAAGGTCATGCTCATGAGATAACTTTATTACTAGCTAATGAACTCAAAATGACATTTCACAGAACCATTTTGTTTGTACATTCTTACCTTCTCTTTCTCACGATCAATTAAGGAAAACAAATATTCAAAACTTCGGGGGATTAGTCCTCTCAAGTTATGAGAAAAATGATCAGATTCAGATGGTCCTAAAAAGAAAAAAAAAAGGTAAAGATAATAAGAAGCCTTTTGAGTTTTATTCTAACCCCATGGCAACACTGAAAGCCAATTTGTAAATAAGATAACATATTGTACTATGTTCTACATGTTCTTCAAACAAGTTGTATTTAAGCTTGTGAAGATAGAGTAAGAAAACCTGCCTGTCAGTGGGTCTGCGTCAATGGCCCACAGAAGCCATCAAGCAGTATTTTAAAATAGCTATTGTTGGATGAGAAAACAACAACTTCAACAACAACAAAAAACCCATAGGTACTAGGTTAAGTTTTACAGGAAGGCATAGTAAAGGAAACAAACTAGTACAAACAGCAATAGGAGCTTAATGCAGAGAAGCCAGAAACAGAAGAATGGCTATAGTACAGTTTCATATGTGGAAGTACACAGCCAAACCAGCCTAATTAATGACAATAGGGGATGAAGCAGTAGTAGGAGTAGTTATTACCAAGAATCTTGATCTTGACAGAGTATACAGAGATATACTCATATATGAAAATCTACTAAACCCCACTAAAAAAAAACTGGTCTGTGCTAAGGACTGAGTAGGAGCCACTGCTACAAGCATGATTAACCAATGGATTTGCTATCCAGAATCTCAATATATGGCAGAAGTCTGGGGGGAGCACCGTTACTTAAATTTAGTCAACATCACATTTAAAATGTCTTCCACAAAATGTTCCCCTGCTGTCATCACAGAAAAAAATACAATAAGCCACAAACATTCACCTTTACTTACCCATCATAGTAAAAGTCTTCCCTGAGCCAGTCTGCCCACTGTAAAAAACAATGTGCTATTTAGTATTTTGACACACAAAAAAGAAAAATTGGAAAAAAAAAACAAACCCTCCTACCTTCTCTAGTTCAATATGGGCTACAAGTGTATAAAATGTCCCCGCAATTTTTTTTTTTTTTTTTTTTTTTTGTCAGTTGTGGGGCTTGAACTCAGAGCTTGGGTCCTGTCCTGAGCCTCTTTGTGCTCAAGGCTAGCATTCTAACACTTGAGCCACAGTGCCACTTACAGTTATTGAGTGGTTACACTGGAGATAAGTCTCATGGGGACTTTTCTGCCTGGGCTGGCTTCAAACCACAATCCTCAAATCTCAGCTTCCTGAGTAGCTAGGATTACAGGTGTGAGCCACTGGTACCTGGCTCTCTTTTAGAATTCTATGAGGTGAAAAAGGAATGATCTATTTGTTTTTCTTTCAGCCCCATAACCAAGAGTTAACTACAAACAAGTGCTTCAATATAATAAAAACACGGTCATCAGAATTTTCTTTTGCAAAAAGTGGACGGTATCTTTATTCTGGTCTGTAGTAGGCCTATACCTTAATTTTATATCAGACAATAAATACAAGCTTTCCTTCAGTTCTCAGCTCAGGGAGGCTAGGTGCTGGTGGCTCTGTGCCTATAACTTGAGCTAATAAGGAGGCTGAAATCTGAGGATTGCAACTCAAAGCCTGCATGGCAAGAAAGGCTGTGAGACTCTTTATCGGTTGTGGCACTTGAACTCAGGGCCTAGGCGCTGTCCCTGAGCTCTTTTGCTCAAAGCTTGTGTTCTACCACTTGAGCTAAAGTGCCACTTCCCATTTTATAGTGGCTAATTGAAGATAAGGAAAGTCCGTGAACCACTAGAAAACCAGAAGTGGTGCTGTGCCTCACAGTGATAGAGCACTGACTAAGCAAAAGAGCTCAGGGGACAGTGTCCAGACCATGAGTTCAATACCTATGACTGACAAAAAAAAAGAAAAAGAGCTGGGGAGAGTGTCTCACATGTTGGTGCTTCACTCCACTCTCACATGGTACAGTGCTTCCTTAGCAAGGCCAGAGCTGAGTTCAAACCCCAGAACTATTTAAAAAAAAAAAAAAAAATTCTTACAGATTTAAATTTTTTAAAATAAGATCTTATCTCCTTACATTATTCCACTTAAAAAGAAATCAGAGTAACAAAAACAAACAACGAAAGTTATATGTCACAGTAGATAGCAACTGAGTTTTCAAATGACTCAGATGCATAGCAAAAATATCAAATTCTGAATTTACTTTTTGACTAAAGGTTCCTGAAAAATCCGGGGAAAAAAATAGTCTACTTGCTTATGTCCTAGTAACACAGATTAACAGATTTTCCTGTTCAGGTTCCAGGGAGGAAAACAGCCCTGATTTTAGCTTAGAAAGACCCATATGTTGACTTTCTACCTTACAGAATTGTAGGATTATGTGTCTATATTGCTTTAAGCCACTACATTTGGTATAATTCATTAAAAACACAATAGGAAATTAATACAAGTGCTCACTCCTATACCATGAACACAGTGGACACTTACTATGCAAAAATGGTGCCGTTATAACCACACATGCACGACTCCACAATGCTTTTAGCCACAGTTGAGAACACCGACTCCTACAAATGTAAGCACCCAACATGTTCACATTTCAGAAAAAAGAAATACAATTTTTTAAAAAATGAGAGTGCTTAGACCTACTTGACAACATGAAGATTACATTGACTATAGAATAATGGTTAAAATATCTAAGATGCTAGAACTTCAACTAATGATAGGTGAGTTGTTACTCCTGTAATTCTAGCTACTCAAGAAGTTGAGATCTGAGGATCCTGGGTTGAAGACAGCAGAGGCAGCAAAGTCCATGAGACCCCTATTTCCACTTAACCATCAAAAGGGAAGTAGAGTTGTGGTTTAAATGTAGAGTGGCAGTCTTGAGTGAAATAACTAATGGACAGCATTCAGGCTGTTCAAGAGCAGCACACTTGCATTGCATGCATGCATGCATGCGAGCATGCGTGCACTCACATGCAAACGCACACGCGCGCACACACGCACATACACATGCGCGCGCGCGCGCGGCACACACACAATTAGCTCCATTTATCTTCTGTAGATGGCCATTTATTGTTTTTGACCAACAAGATGAGGTGCAGGTTAGGAACCAGACCATATGTAGCATCTAATCAAGCTAACTTAGTAACATTGTTTAAATGTTTTATTTCTACTGGCCAGTAGTGAACTAGATACTTAATTTTTTTTAAAAAAAAAGAGGGCTGGGAATGCTGTTAGTGGTAGAGTGCTTGTTTAACATGCATGAAGCTGTGGGTTCGATTCCTAGTACCACATAAACAGAAAAAGCTGGAAGTGGCACTGTGGTTCTTCAGGTGGTATAATGCTACCCTTGAGCAAAAGCTGCTCAGGGGCAGTGCCCAGGCCCTGAGTTCAAGCCTCAGGACTTGCAGAGAGAGAAAGAGAAAGGGGGGTGAGAGAAGGAGGGATGGAGAGAGAACTTGCCAAAAAGGTTCATGTGCATGAACAAGAGAATATTCCACCTAGGCATCAGTGGCTCATGCCTGTAAACCTAGCTACTAAGGCAGCTGGGATCTGACGATTATGGTTCAAAGCCAACATGGGTAGAAAAGACCCAATTAACTTATTGTCTTATTGTTTAACATATATATAATATATATTTAACTTATTGTTAACTTAGTATCTCCAATTAACCACTAAAAAACTGGGAGTGGAGGTGTGGCTCAAAGTAGTAGAGCCTTGAACAAAAGAGCTCAGGGACAGTTCCCAGGCCGATTTTAAGCTCCACAATCAACAAAAAATAAAAGAGAATATTCCAGACCAATGATGTCCAGTACAGTGGTCATTAGCTACTATGCAGCTATTTAAGATTAAATTAAACTTAGTTCAGACATACTACCCACAATAGAGGTAGACGTACCCATTTGTACAGATTTTAAATTTTATATAATATTAACTTAAAATTAAGTAGCAAAAGGTTAATGTAACAGACAGCTCAGACATAAAACATGTCCAAATTACCAAAAGTTGTATGAGATAGGACTAAGTTTCAATTATATTGACCTCAATTAGAAGAGTAGTTACTGGCAATAATACTAAAGCCATTAACTAGGCCATGAACTGTACTTATCACTTATCAAGTGTCTCTAAAGAGTATATATCCAGGCAAGTGCCAGTGGCTCATGCCTCTAATCCTAGGAGGCTCCAAACTATGGTTGGCAATTCAAAGCCAGCCCAGGCAGCAAAGTCCATGAGACACTTATCTCCAATTAATCTGCAAAAAGCCAGAAGTAGAGCTGTGGCTCAAGTTAGTAGAGTGTTAGCAGAAAAACTTCACCACAGTGCCCAGGCCCTGAGTTCAAGCCCCACACTGCCACCATTCACCTCCATCTCTGAGGTGAGGAGGAATAAAATGAACAAGGGTCATTCTGGTATAGTTCGATGAATAGAGAACAAAATTAACAAAATTAGATTTGAAATATTCATGGAATGTTTGTGATTGAGATCTCCCAAACTAAAACAGCCAGAAATGAAATCCTTACAAATCACCATGCCTTCCACTCTCCAAGAAGAAAATGTCAAGTTTCTAGTCATCATTACCTGAGTGGTGTTCATGTCTGCAACATAATCAAACATAAAGGTCTTGGGCTCTGGGTTAGAGTGTAGCCGCAGAGTAGTGGACGAGAGCACAGACAAGCACAAGTTCTGTTCTCCATCAGCAAATCTCCCGCCTTCTGCCGGTGGACGAATCCGCACAAAAACTTTGATGGCATCACCTTCATGACTAAAGACAACAAGCAAAAGTAACAGCAAAAAGTGGGGGTGTGGCTCAAGTGGCAGACCTTCACTGAAAAACCAAGTGAGAGCACAAGGCCCAGTACTATCACCAAAACAAAATAACAACAAATGACAACTGAAAAACACAAACAAGCAGGCCAATCCAAAGGAAAAAAATAAAGCTAATTGTACAAAGGAAAACTAAGCCAGGTGCTTGTGGCTCACATTTGTTATCCTAGCTACTCAGGAGGCTGAGATTTCAGAAGCACAGTTCCAAGCCAGCCCAGGCAGGAAAGTCTATGAGACACTTTATCTCCATTTAATCACAGAAAAAGCCCGAAGTGATACCATGGCTCAAGTGGCAGAATGCTGCTGGCCTTGAGCAAAAGCTGAGGCAAAGTGCCCAAGCCCTGAGTTCAAAGCCCAGGACCAGAAAAAAACAACAACTAGCTAAATGGGTCTGAGTCTTGTGTTGTCTATAATGTTTTATAATGTTTCTGCCAATAAGCATGAGATCTATCCCAACTTAACTTTTTTGCTTCAAATCACCCCAACCTTTTCTTGATGTTGATTTACTGCCTGATAGGTACATTCATGTGCTTTTCCAAAAATAAATTCAAAGACAGTTCATTTCAAAGAACTCCAAAAGCTATTTGTCCCTTATTTCCTTCTAATAATAATAAAGTAAGTACCTCAACAGGATAATTATACAATTTATAGGAGGGAGGAAAGGTAACTCATTTCCCCCATACATCTCCACTAGTTAAGGACAAGCAAAATTTTGAAGCAGGTGCCCCATTATGTTAAAGTTCTTTTAGAAATACCACATCACCAGTTCTTTGGGGCTGGACAAGATTTTTTTTCTTATTTTCTTACCTTGGCTGGTCAGACTGAGTTGTCAAATTTTGAAAATTAGCTAAAAGGAAAAAAAGATAAGAAGTCAGAAAAGGGGGTTAGTATTGCATAAATCTCCTTGACCTATAACACGTTGCTCAGGTGCTGCTTGGGCCTCTTCTATTGCCCAGACTCCTCAATCCACAGTGTTATGCCCAGCCCAGCACCATCTTGTCCATTTTATCCCTGTGTACTTTCTTGGTACTGATGAGATTTGGTTTCATGACTATATATTTTACACACACACATACACACACAGAAATGATCCCCAAATTTAACATTCCCACTAGTCTATCCTCCTCAAACTCAGACTCTTACACACTTGACCATTTAATACTGCCAGTGGATAATATCAAACCTAATGATTCCCAGACCAAATTCCTGATCCTCTCTGCCTACCCAAAAGTGTTACTTCAACTCAGTAAATGACAACTCATCTTTCCATTGGCACAGGCCAAAAACCACAGTCATCACTAAACCCGTTTTGTTTTGTTTTGGTTTTTTTTTTTTTGGTCAGATGTGGGACCTGGGTGCTGTCCCTCAGCTCTTCAGCTCAAGGCGAACGCTCTAGTACTTGAGCCACAGCACCATTTCCAGTTTTCTGGTGGTTAATTGGAGATCAGAGTCTCACGGACTTTCCTGCTTGGGCTGCCTTTGAACTTGATCCTCTGATCTTAGCCTCCTGAATAGCTAGGATTACAGGTGTGAGCCATTAGCACACGACACCCAACCCCATGCTTGCTCACACTTCATTCCATGTCGGTAAGTATAAGGTAAAAAATTATGAGCTGGGTGCCGGTGGCTCATGCCTGTAATCCTAGCTACTCAGGAAGTTGAGATCTGAGGATCATGGTTCCAAGCCAGGCAGAGCAGAAAAGTCCCTGTGAGACTCTGATCTCCAATTAGCCACTCAAAAACCAGAAGTGGTACTGTGGCTCAAGTGGTAGAACACTAGCACAAAGAGGCTCCAGGACAGCACCCAGGCCCTGAGTTCAAGCTCCACAACTGACAACAACAACAATAATAAGGTAAAATTTTGAAAGCTTGCCTGGCACCTGTAATCCTACTCAGGAGGCTAAGATGTGAGGATTTGAAGTTCAAGAACTGGCAAGCACAGGCACACACACAGAGTTCAGTTTCTTCAACCACAGGCCTGCCCTCATTCCATTAATAGACATCCCATCCAATAAGTTCATAAAATAGATGCAATGTAAGAGGTGCTAGATATACACAAAACCAGCAAATGACTAAGAATCTAGTGAAAATGGAGAGGCTTAGAACAAGCACAAATGGAGGAAAGAAAAAAAGGGGGGGGGCACGGAGATTTCAGGACAGATGCCCTTGAGTTTAAAACTGATTGTGAAAATACTGTGGTCCTCTCCCTTGTCTGCGACCTCTCTTTCCATGTTATCACCTATCAGCAGGAATCCAAAAGTACTAAACTTTTAAATGGAAAAATTGTTTAACAACATATTCAGTTTTAAATGCTGAGTAGCAAGATGCCATTGTGCTCCCCAAAACCTGGGGACAAATTCGTGTGGTACACACCTTTCCAATAGTCACTAAATAGCCAGCCTTGTCAATTGTCAAATCAACTAACAGTATGACAACTAACAGATTGTCACAAACAAACAGAATCAAGTATCCTTCTGTTCAGATAACCTTGTTGGCACTGATTGCCTGTATCATTCATCTCATCTGGGACAACCACAAAAGGATAAGTACAACACAGTATAATAATGTGACAAATATACATCGACAAAATGATGATTACAAAACATCCCAACCTCAGAAGCAAAGTCCTTGAGACTCTGATCTAGAATTAAGCACAAAAAAGGGAAGGAAGGAAGGAAGGAAGGAAGGAAGGAAGGAAGGAAGGAAGGAAGGAAGGAAAGGGGGAAGGAGGGGAGAAGGGAGGGGAGAAGGGAGGGAGGGGAGAAGGGAAGGGAAAGAAGGAAGGGAAGGAAGGAAGGAAAAAAGAAAGGCCAAAAGTGGTGCTGTGGCTCAAGTGATAGAAGACCAGTGTGAGTGGAAAAAACGAAGGGACAGAGCCCTGAGTTTAAACCCAGGAACTGCACAACACACACACACACATATCACACACACACACATATCATTTTCTTTTGACATTAGTTATTGTGCATCTCTAGCATAAACTTAATCATAGATTTTTTTAAAAATTTAAAGCAGTATCTATAGATTGTGTACTAAGGTATATTCAAGTAAGGGTTTGGATAAGGGGGAGGGTTGTGACTGGAGGGGCAAGTGTGTATGTGTTTATGGGGGGAGGGAGGGGGAAAGAGAGAAATCTGTAAATTCACCATCAGAGAAAGAGGAATCTTCCTTTTAAGAACATAACTCGTCGTAAAAAAACAAAAAAAGGTATGAAATGTGGAAACATATTAGGTGGCCGATAGGAAGGCAATAACGATAAAAGAAGGCTAAGTAAGAGCTCAGGGGCTGGTGGCTCAACACCTGTCAGGCTACACTGCTCAGGAAACAGATCCGAAGGTCGCGATTCGCAGCCCGCCAGCCAGCCAGCCTGCCTGCCCTGGGGCAGGACCTGGAGTTCGATGACACTCTTCTCTCTCCTAAACATCTCAGGAAAAGAAAGGGGGTGTAGGGAGGGAGAAGAAAAGAGAATTGAAGCTGGATTCAAGGAGTAGAACGCCAGGTAAAGCTTTCGGGGACAGTTTGCCCACAGGCCCGGAGGGGTTCAACCCCCAGGATCGGCACCGTCAACACACAATCGAATGAACGGAGCAGAGAGGCAACCCTCCTGGGGTGAGACCCGGATAGAGAAACACCTCAAGACTGAGAGTTGGGGGGAGGTGGGGTTCCCTCGGGATTGCGGTGGGGTGCCCCGGGGGGAAGACACGCGAGGCTCGGGGTCTCCGGCCCTACCGCTCCCCGGACCGGGTTTGAGACACCCCCGGAACGAAAAGGGATCGAACGAGCTGCCTCCTTCCCTCAGCGTCCCTGTCAGGGGAAAAGTCCGGGGAGACGCGCGCCCCGAGGCCGGGCCGGACGCCGGGCCGGGCCGGCGGCGTCGGTCACCTCGGGGGGGGGGGGGATGACCGCCGCGGGCCTCCGTCCTTCCAAGGCCTCCGCTCCCCACCCCGCATCGCCACTCCCACCGCCACCCCACGTTCGGCCCGCCACCCCGCGGCTCGTGACTTACTTCTGCAGACCGACGCCATAGCAACCCACGGGGGTCCCGGAGTGGAGACGAAAATGAGGACACACACACCCGCCTGCGGGGAAGCGCCCGGCCGCCACGCGCGACGCGGGCCCAGGTGGAGGGCGGGCGGGCGGGGTGGGCGGGGGAGGGTGCGTAAGAGTGGGATGGGCGGGCGAGGAGAGAGAGAGAGAGATTCGACGCTCTTCGTTCGCGCTCGCAAGATGGCCGCCGATTTGAATCTGGCGCGCTGGGCGGGCGGGTGACGTCACCGCAGGCCCCGCCCATCCCGCCTGCCCGCCCGCCTGCCTGCCTCCGGGGGGCGTGGTGGGAACAGGGGGCGTGGTCGCGGGTGACGTCATGAGAGCGCGCCGGCGACGCGGGCACGGGCGTTTCCACTCCGGTCGCCGCCGAGGCCATGAGCAAGCGGAATCAAGTGTCTTACGTGCGGCCGGCGGAGCCCGCGTTCCTGTCCCGCTTCAAGGAGCGGGTGGGCTACAAGGAAGGGCCCACCGTGGAGACCAAGGTGAGCCCGAGAGAGCGAGGCGCTTCGGCCGGGTGCTGACAGCTTCCTCTTCCCGCTGGAGTCTCATCTTCCCCATCGTCCATTACCCCCCCCCCACACACACACACCCCGCTTCGGATCGGCCTCGGATCCCAGGCGGATCCTCCAGCCAGCCTCTGAACGGCGAGGGGACGCGTCACTTTGCTTCATTCAACCCGGTCCTCGGGAAAGGAAGAAGGCTGTAGACCCACCCCGTTCCTGTCCCTGCTTCTCTCGTAACCCGCTCGCAGAGCGGGTGAGCGGGACTGAGGGGCGCGGCGGGTGCGGTCCCCGTTTTTCCAGGAACTTTTGAGGCGACGCGATCCTCCAGACAGGTTCCAGACTTGCGTCTGCTGCAGAAAGGGTCCCTTGCTGTTTTCCAGGTTAGGTGCTAGAATGGCAAGGTGGAACACCGGTATCACCCCCATAAAGGCCCGTGTCGAATGGAGACAAAATAATGTATTTATTTGCTATCTATGAGTCGGGCACAGTGTCCAGCAGAGCAGGTGAGGTGAGGTGAGGTTAGGCCGGCTAGAGGCTCCAAACCTTCGGAGGTTTACCTGAGTTGTAGTTGCCCAGTGAAGCTTGCTAGACACCGGGGAAATCTCAAGAGAACAGAAGGCTCCAAGGAATGGTTGTGTTTGTTTTTATTATTGTGTGTCGGTACTGGGGCTTGAACTCAGGGTCTACCCCATTCCTGAGCCTTTTCCGCTGAAGAATGGCACTCGACTGCTTACTTGAACCATAGCTCCACTTCTGGCGTTTTGCTGGTTAACGTGTCACCGCTTTTCTTGACTCAGCTACTTTGGAAGCTCAGGCAATAAATATGAATGCTTGAGACTGGTTTGGAAAAAATAAGATGTGCATTATCTCAAAGCATTGTGAGAAGACTTTGTGTCAATGAAGAGGTTAGGCAAGATGGTACAAGCCTGTAGTACCAGGTCTTCAGGAGAAAGGAACAAAGATTGGGAAGCGAAAGCCAACCTGAACAAATTTAGAGACTCATTATTTTAGCCAGTCCTGCGGCTTGAACTCAGGGCCAGAGCACTGTCCCTGTGCTGCTTCTTATTCAGGGCTAGCACGCTACCACTTAAGCCATAGTGCCACTTCTGGCCTTTTCTGTTTATATGGTGCTAAGGAATTGACCCCTGGGCTTCATGCATGCTAGACAAGCACTCTACCACTAAACCACATTCCCAGCAGAGACTCTCTCTTAAAATCAAAATAAAAGGGCTAGGTTTAGTCTCCAGTACTGAATTAAATGTTTTAAACACTTAAAAATGATAGCTTTTGGGCTGGGGATGTGACTTAGTGATAGAGTGCTTGTCTAGCATGCGTGAGGCTCTGAGTTCTACTCCTCAGTACTACATTAAAAAATAAATTTAAAAAATAATCATGTGCACAGCTTAGCTTTTTATTTACTTTTTTTGTGGGTCATGGGGCTTGAACGCTGGGCTTCAGCGCTATCTCTGAGCTCTTCAGCTCTCTACCACTTGAGCCACAGTGCCACTTCCGGTTTTCTGGTGGTTAATTGGAAATAAGAGTCTCACTCTTTTTCTGCCCGGGCTGGCTTTGAACTGAGATCCTCAGATCTCAGCCTCCTGAATAGCTATGAATATAGGCGTGAGCCACTGGCTTACTACCTGTCCAGGCCAAGTCATCAGGCAAAATGGTGTATTTATAGGTGTACAGTGAGTACACAGTTTGAGGTTTGAGAAAATTTTCTAATTAAAACCAAGAAGTCAGAAAAAAATATGTATTGTGTACAAAATGTTTTATGTAACTACGTATCTCTCTACCCATCAAACAAAAAAAGACACAAGGGATGAACAAAGGTAGTATAATGACCTGAGAGCAGGAACATCCACAGAGGCACAGTTAAAGGTGACAAGAGAGTTTTCTTTTTCTTTTTTTTTGTCAGTCTTGGGCCTTGAACTCTGGGCCTGGGCACTGACCCTGAGCTCTTCAGCTCAAGGCGAGCACTCTACCACTTGAGCCACAGTGCCACTTCCGATTTTCTAGTGGTTTATTGGAGATAAGTGTCTCACAGAGTTTCCTGCCCGGGCTGACTTTGAACCGTGATCCTCTGATCTCAGCCTCCAGAGTAGCTCGGATTACAGGCATGAGCCACTGGCGCCCGGCTAAGGGAGTTTTATTTACACCAAAATGTAGAGATGTTTTCACAATAACTGACTCTAAATGAATGTTCTGATGTGTCAATGTCACCAAGGTCCACCCCAGAGCCTAAGGGATGAATATCCATCCATCCTGCAGCTTTCTCCATCCAGAGGGGAGTGTCTCTAACTCTAAATCTTCTTTTGAATAACAAGGCATTTCTGGCAGCTCTGGTAGGGCTGTAATAACTAGTAGCTCTAGAGGCACCCCTAATTTCAGAATAGCCTCCTGAGCTGCCTGGTCAGCTCGGTTGTTTCCCTGAACCTCAGGGGTCTCTTCTTTTTAATGACACAATGAAAAACAGTCACTTTTGGGGGAAGCCAAATGGCATCCAGGAGGGCCAATAGTTCAACATTTTTTTATTTTCCTCCAGAATTTGAGTCCTCTCTCCTTGTATAGGGCCCCATGAACATCAGCTGTAGCAAAAGCATACCAGCTGTCTGTGTAAATATTAACTGTTTTCCTTTTGCCCACCTCAAGACTTGAGTGAGAGTGATTAGTTCAGCCCTCTGAGCTGAGGTCCCATGATTTAGGGCATGTGCCCAGATTACATTATCTGCTGACACCACGGCTGCCCCTTCATAACGAACTCCATCCTTGACAAAACTACTTCATCAGGAGTGGCCACGGGAATGTCTGTCAGGTCTCCCCAAAGTCCACTGATGTTCTGCAGGATTTCAGTGCAGTTGTGGATATTTTTCCCTGGGGTCATCTGGGAGAAGAGTAGCTGGTTGAGAGCGTTTATCTTCATGAAGTTGATTCTTGGCTGATTCATAGCTGGGCCTGGTACTGCATAACTCGGGCATTTGTTAGCCACCTTGCAGGAGTAGCTCTTATCAGGCTGCCACCCAGTGTGGCACAGTTACCTGCAGATCTTGTCTCAGAGTTAATCAGCCTCTTTACCAGGATAGCTGTCGCCACTATTGCTCTCAAACAAAATGGCCAGGTGGTTGCCACCGAGCCCAGTCTCTTGGAGAGGTAGGCTACTGGTTGTTTCCAAGGCCCCAAGGTCTGGATCAGAACCTGTGGATTGGCAATACCTGTGGATTCTGCCACAAAGAGCTAAAAAGGCTTCTAGAGGTCCAGCAAAGGCCAAGGCTGGAGCTGAAATCAAAACCTGTTTTAATGTCTCGAAGGCTGCCTGTTTGGTCTGTTCTCATTCCAAGGGCCCTACCTCTCCTGCTGTGCTGGAAAAGTGGTTTAGCGTATCTGCACACCCCAAGATCCACAGTCTGCAGGAACCCACAGCTCCCAGAAATTCCCTGACCTGCTTCGTGGTCTGAGGTGTCGGTATCCTCAAAATCCTGTTTAAGGAGAGCATACGCTTCCCTTTTTCCAGTTGGTAACCTAAATAGGTTGCTTTCTGGGTGCACAGTTGGGTCTTCTTGGCAGAAACTCGATACCCCACTTGCCACATGAGGGGGTCCTCTGTGGCCCGCCGACACTCCTCATGTGTCAGGGCTGCCAGCAGCAGGTCATTGACATATTGTAATAGAATCACTTTAGGATGTAACTACCTAAAACTTAACCAGTCCTAGCTCAAGGCGTCTTCAAATGAGGTGGGGGAGTTTTTAAAACCTTGTGGCAAGCTGGTCCAAGTCAGTTTTCCAGAAAATCTCCCTTCTGGATCTGTCCACTCAAAGGCAAATACATCTTGGCTTACCTTGGCCAGTGGCATTCCGAAGAAAGCATCCTTTAAATCCAACCTGGTGTAAATGTGCTGTTCTGGAAATAACATGCCGAGAAGAGAGTAAGGGTTAGGTACGATAGGGTAGATGGTCTCCACCTGCTTGTTTACTCCTCTCAAATCCTGCACAGGTTGTCATTGGTGCCTGGTTTATACACAGGTAGAAGAGGTATATTCCAAGGTGAATGGCAGGGAACAAGAATTCCATTTTCCCCCAGGCATTTAATGTGAGCCACCATCCCCTCCTTTGCCTCTGCTGATGTGGGATCTTGTCTCACTCTGACCAGCAGTGCCTGACTGGTAAATTGAGCAAGGATGGGCAGTCAGTCTAGGTGGGTTAGTCTCTGCCCAAACCTCATGAACTTTGTTTTGGAAGTAAGTCAGTAATGGTTGAAGCTCTTTGCTTTCTTCTGCGGGAAGCAACATATATTCTTCTCCAAGGGGACAGGTTACCAGCAGACAAATGATAATTTCACATCTTCCTCTTGGAAAGAAATTGTGGCTTTTATTCAATAAGTCTCATCCCAGGAGTGGATAAAGACATGTGGAATGAGGAGAAAGGAGTGGGTAATCGTTCCTTCTCCCAGTGGGTTATTCCAGCCAGGGACCGTGGATAGGATTCATTCATTCCAGTGGCTCCTTGGACATTTAGTCTTTGCTTAGTTATTGGTCTTTCTGGGTTTTTTTCAATACCAAATAGGCAGCTCCAGTATCCACAATGTTACCATGGGCTGAAAGTTCAGGGGGCTGGAACCCTGAGCCCATCATTCTTCATCCTCTCCCAGGTTTAGGATCTAAACCTCCTTTCTCCTCCTTGGACATTCTTTTTTCCAGTGTCCATTTTGCTTGCAATAGGCACATCGGTCTAGTTCTAGAGGTTCCCTACTGCCATTTACAAATGAGTTATACCATTGCAGCTGAGGGTTTCTTGATCCCTATCCTTGAATCGCCTTTTTTTTTTTTAAAAAACTTTTTCTTCCAGAGTAGTTCTGTTATCAAACACCTGCTGGGCAACCGCTATCAGCTTGAAGATCTGGGGCCAACTGGGTAATGAAGGCCATATTTAGGGCTCTTTGATTCTCTGGGGCCTCAGGATCTGTAGGTGTGTAGGTCCTGTAGGCCTCCAAGAGCCATTCCAGAAAAGCAGCTGGGGACACACTGGGGAGCTGCACAGTTTCACTCACCTTAGATAAATTAGTTGGCTTCCTAGCCGCTGCCCGTAACCCCGCTATGGAGTCTGACAATCATTGGTAAGCGCCTCCTTACCTTGATCGCTGTTGTAGTCCCATCTTGGGTGAGTCAGGGGAGAGACTCCCTCCAAACCGACTGGGTAATCAGTGGGGGAAGCATCTGTTCTAAGGACCACCTTCAAGGCACTGCACCAGGTTCACTCCCTTCCCTCCCAGGTGAAAAGCACCTGTAAAAGTTGCTGACAATCATCCTAGGTGGACTGCTGTGTGAAAAATACTGTCTCTAATACAGAGATGAGCCCCTGGGGTTTTTCAGAAGAGGATGGATTTTGTTGTTTCCAGTTATACAGGTCACGGGTTGTAAAGGGAGCATGCGTTATAGAAAGGTGGCTTGCCCACCATCTCCCCCAGGTGCATGTCTAGGAGATGCTGATGGCACAGAATAGGAGGAAGTGTGCACCGGTGGGTCTTCATGTAGGGGAGGAGAGTTTTCCTTTACAGTTTCACTTACAAGAACTTCAAGACATTTGTTTTCTCATCCTGGAAAAAAGGAGTGAGTAGAGGTATATACAGGACACAGAACTAGTAATAAACACAGACAAGTAGCCACAGACACTTAACCCACATGTCCCAGATGACTTCCTGAAGAAGTCCCAGATGGTCTCTGGAAGAGGTCCCAGATGGCTTCTTGATGAAGCCCCAGGAGGCATAGTAGATGTCTCATCCCAGCCTCCAACTCGGAGAAGTTACGCCTTCCACTGAGTTTCCCCAGATGCAGTCCGGCAAACCTGCCCAGACGCACCCCTGGAGAGTTTCCAAATGACCCCTGCCCATGTTGGTCCTCAGGAAACAGACGCTCAAGGGAGGCTTTCTCCCCTGAGGGCTGAGGCTCTCACCCACAAGGGGATTTCCTGAGGGCCAAGGCCCGATGCCATGCAGATGGATCATCTCACGGGGGCCTCCAAATATTATGACCTTGGAGTGAGAAAATCCACGGAGGCACGGTTAAAGGTGACAAAGGAGTTTGATTTACACTAAAAATGCTTATTTACATTAAAAATGGGGTCTGTGACTACTTTTCCTGGGCTAGCTACCCAGAACCAAGAGCAACCTTGACTTCCAAGCCTCCAGTGGCACCCCCAACCTTTATTAGTCAGTCTGCAAACCTCCTATTAGTTGGTCTTCAAACCACCAATTTGTAAGTCTACAAACTTCCAATTGGTCTGCAAAGCTCCAAAGGGGAGGGCTTTTCCTTTTCCTTCCTCCTTTGCAGGCCTCTCCACTCTCCACAGGCTTCTCCCTAGGCCTCTCTGTAAACCGCAGGCCTCTCCACAGGCCTGCCCTGCTCTGCTCCAGGAGCCACCTCGTGCCATCTCTCTCTCTACCTTCTCTCTACCCTATTGCTCCTTACAACACGCAGCCTATATATAGGCTGTGCCCCTCCCCCACTCCAACAGCTCCAACTGTTCCAACTGCCACTCAGGCCCCTCCCCCAAGCTGCCCACTGCCCAATGCCTCCTTGACACCCTGCCCCCCCCACCTCCCTGGAACAGGGCAATGATGTCAGTGCAGGGGCGGGCCTTCCTGCCCACTGGTTCTTATATTAGGACAACTAATATTTTGTTTTTTTGTCAGTTGTAAGGCTTGAACTCTGGGCTCTTCCACTCAAGCCTAGTGCTCTACCACTTGAGCCACAGCTCCACTTCTGGTTTCCTGGTGGAAAGTTTCATGGACATTCCTGCCCGGGCTGGCTTTGAATCATGATCCTCAGATCTCAGCCTCCTGAATAGCTAGGATGACAGGAGTGAGCCACCAGTGCCTGGCTGAGGACAACAAATGTTTTATGTGCTGCTTTTATTTTAGTCTAACTCTGAGAAGAAATGAAGGTCCAAGTGTTGATTAGGACCAAAGGGAATGGATACAGCTCAGCAGATTCCTGAATAGGCTGGGAATGATTGGTAGTACCCAAAGCAGAGAACCCCCAACTTGCTTAACTATCTATCATGGTAAGATGGAACTGAATCCTTGGGTGATCTGCTGATAGTCATTTTCCTTATGTAGCAATTGGGAGCTCTGGGAATTGAAAATTGACCTCCTTCTACAATTAGTTGATAGTTGTTCTTCTCTTACTGTTATCATTGAATTGCTTACAGAGGCAGTGGTTATATTTGGTTCACAAGATCAGCCACTTACCAGGTTATTTGCACATTTTCCTCTAGAAAATCCAGCCACAGATCCCAGACGAAGATGGTGAGCACAGTGACAAAGATGACGAACAGCCCCAAGTGGTCGTTTTGAAAAAGGGAGACCTGACCGCCGAAGAAGTAATGAAAATTAAAGCAGAAATAAAGGCTGCCAAAGCCGGTATGTCTGAAAGTAATCTGTTTTGTTGGGAGTTTTTCCCTAGCAATGTAAATAATGTAGATTATGCATCACTTTCTATAATTGTACCCTTCATTTGCAGGGGGCGGCCCTTGGTTCCATCTTCAGTGTTGAAACCATATGTAGAACATTGTGCCAGTTTTTTCTATCTCAGAGTATCAGTTACCTCATCGTTAAAAGGGAGACAATAAGTATACCTGCCACACTGGCAGTTTAAGTAAACTTGCCACACTGGCAAGTTTAAGTAAATGCATTCTATTAAAAAGTAGGTGGAGCCAGGAACCAGTGGCTCACACCTGTAATCCTTGCTATTCAGGAGGCTGATATCTGAGGATTGTGGTTTGAAGCCAGTTCCAGCAGGAAATTCTTTGAGACTCTTATCCCCAATAAACTATTTTTTTTTAAGCCAATAAGCTGGGCACCAGTGGCTCGAGCCTGTCATCCTAGCTACTCAGAAGGCTGAGATCTAAGGATCACTGTTCAAAGCCAATCCCAGGCAGGTTGTGAGACTCTATTTCTAATTAACCACCAGTAAACCGGAAATGGTGCTATGGCTCAAAGGAGCAGAACGCTAGCCTTGAGCACAGGGATAGTACCCAGGCCCTGAGTTCAAATCCCACAACCAACAAAAAAAAAAGTGGTTAAATGGTCGCTGGTGGCTCATAACTGTCATCCTGCTACTCAGAAGGCTGAGATCTAAGGAACGTAGTTAAAAACTAGCTTGAGCAGGAAAGTCTGTGAGACCCAAAAAGCTGAAAACACACACACACACACACACACACACACACACACACACACACACACACACACACACCCCTTAGGTATTTAAGCTAACAAAGTAATTGACGAGGGTCTAGGTAACTGGTACTTATTTCCATAGATTGGCCTCAAGCTGCTATCTTTCTGACCTCTGCCTTCAATCTGCAGGATCGTAGGTGTGAGCCACTGTGCATGGCTACAAGACAATTCTTAAATTTTTGGTTTGTTACAGATGAAGAACCAGCTCCAGCTGATGGGAGAATCATGTATCGAAAACCAGAGAAGCGCACCGCAGGCGAAAAATACTCAGGTTTAACGGCAAGCTCAAAAAAGAAGAAAACAAATGAAAATGAAATAAATACGCAGGACTCAGTTAAAAAGAATTCACAAAAGCAAATCAAAAACAGTAGCCTCCTTTCTTTCGGCCATGAAGAAGAAAATGAGTAAGTGTAAATGTTTGGACTTAAAGTCTCCTTTGAAATTATATGAGGTATTTTTTTCAAATAACATTTTTCCTGTCACTTTTAAGGTAGCATTTTTTTCCTATTATACTACAAGTTAGTTATAGAATATTTAGAAAAAAACAGGAAAACTTTTGATAAAACTGATCAGTACCCCCACTGGAAATTCCAATTTTGTAGATGCTAACTACTATTATTACAGTGTTTTGTTAGTTCTGTCTCTGGGGGTCCGTATATGTAAACTGTGTTTTTAAGCAAAGCTGAGATTGTACTATGTACATTCGTCTCACATCCCACTTAATATTATAAGTGATTTGCAAGATACATTTTATAAATCTAACATAACGGTACAGAAAATATGTGTTCTTTTGCTGCTGGTACTAGACTTCAACTCAGGGCTGTGTTTTCTCTTAGCTTTTTTGCTCAAGGCTGCTACTCTACTCCTTGACCCACCCTACCACTTCTGGATTTTAGGGGTAAATTGGAGATAACAGTTTCATGTACTTTCCTGCCCAGGCTGGCTTTGAACCATAATCTTCAGACCTCTGTCTACTGAGTAGCTACGATTACAGGCACAAGCCACCAACACCCTGATAGAAATGTACTCTTTAACTGATTTGTGTAACTGTAACCCCTCTGTACATCACCTTTATAATTTTTTTTTAAAAAATATTTTTTTAAAGAAATATACTCACCGATGGGGCTCAGAATATGGCTCAGTGGTAGAGCACTTGCCTTGCATGCATAAGGCCCTGGGTTCAATTCCTCAGCACCACATAAGCAAAAAGAAAAAAGTCAGAAGGGGCACTGTGGCTCAAGTAGTAGAGCGCTAGCCTTGAGCTGAAGAGCTGAGGGACAGCGCCGAGGCCCAGAGTTCAGGCCCCATGACCGGACCCACAAAAAAAAAAAACCAAACAAAAGAAATATACTCACTGAGCACTGGTGGCTCATGCCTGTAATCCTACTCAGGAGGCTGAGATCTGAGATTCTCGGTTCAAAGCCACCCCAGTCAGGAAAGTCCATGAGACTTTTATCTCCATTTAACCAGAAAACCACAAGTGGCGCTGTGGCTCAAGTGGTAGAGCACTTGCCTTGAGCTGAAGACTCAGGCACAGCGCCTAAGCCCAGAGTTCAAGCCCCATGACTGACAAAGCAAAAAAAGAAGTATATTCAACACCTGTCATTCTAGCTATTCGGAGGCTGAGATCTGGGGATTGCAGTTCAAAGCCAGCCTGGTAAGGAAAAGTCCAAGAGACTCATATCCAATTAACAAAAAGCCAGAAGTGGCACTGTGGCTCAAGTGGTAGAGTGCTAGCTTTGAGTGTTAAAAATCTGGGATAGTGTCCCAGTCCTGAGTTCAAGCCCCTCAACCAACAACAACAACAAACCTCTACACAAACTGCCAGCACAATTCCTGGATGTTTCCCAGGTAACTGGAAGTAACCATTAAATCTCCACCTTTGTGACATCATATACCTGTGCCACTGTTGAGAACCTGTTGGTAGGGTAGGGTTTAGCAGTTTCGTCTCCATGGTTCCTCCTAACAGTAGCCAAGATTCTAGGCAGGAACCCTGAACTTAACTGCAGGGACTATAGACAGAACCAACACAACCACCTCAGTGTGAGTTCCTGGATTCTGAAAGAAGGTTGAACACAAGGAGCTCAGTGTCATTTCCTCCTGGATTCCCATCACGTTATCGCCCCATGTCACTTTCCTTGGATAATTGTCAAGCCTTTCATCAGCTAGACTCACTAATATCCTCTTGCCAGAAAGATCGACATACCTCATCATGAACACCAGATGATCGTTTCTCAACAAGTGACCAAAAGAACAAGATCTCTGCTTTAGGTTCAAATCCTAGATTCTCAAGGCATGAATCTGGGTTTGTCGTCTGTGCATACTAGTATTTTGTGCCATTCCTGGGCAGTGAACTCATGAAGGTGCTTTTTTGTTCAAGGCTAATGCTTTACTACTACTTAGCTACAGCTCTACTTTTGACTTTTTGGTGGTTTATTGGAGAAAAGATTCTCATAGATTTTCCTGCCTGGGCTGGATTTTTTTTTTTTTCGTGGGTCTTGCACTCTGGGCTTGGGCACTGCCCCTCAGTTATTCAGCTCAAGGCGAGCCCTCTACCACTTGAGCCACAGCACCCCTTCCAATTTTCTGGTGGTTCATTGGAGATAAGAGTCTCATGGACTTTCCTGCCTGAGCTGGCTTTGATCCGTGATCCTCAGATCTCAGCCTCCTGAGTAGCTTGGATTACAGGTGTGAGCCACCAGCACCCGGCAAGTTTACTTTATTGTTATTATAAAGGTGATGTGCAAAGGGTTTAGTAACAAATCAGGTAAAGTGTACATTTCTTTTTGGACAATGTCACTTCTTTCTTCCCATGCTGGTTTTCAACCTCGATCCTCAGATCTCAGCCTCCTGAGCAGCTGGGATGACAGGCATGAGCCACATCACCCAGCAGTGCCTACTTTACTTGTAAAAATCATGATACCAAAGATTAAATGAGGGTAATACTTGTAAATATCAAATAATGATAACAGGTTGATAGGTTGGCCATCTGTAATAATGACTTGAGAGGCTGAGAACAAGAGAATCACAGTTCAAGGCCAGCCTCGGCCCATCTCAACTTATAGCTGGATGCCTGCCATCCTACCCTATGTGCGAGGCTGAGATTAGGAAAAAGGCTTTTCACAGAAGGTGGTCATCCCTGTGATTTCAGCAAAGAAGAGAAACCTCAGAGTGGGAGTATGGCAGTTCAGGCACACCCCCAGTTGGGAAGCAAGCCCCTATTCGAAAAGCCACTGTCCCTGAACTGCTTTTTCTCAAGGCTAGCTCTCTACTACTTGAGCCACAGCACCACTTCCAGCTTTTTCTGTTCATGTGGGACTGAGGAATCAACCCAGGGCTTCATGCATGCTAAGCAATCACAGTACCTCTAAGCCACATTCCCAGCCCGCTCAATGGCATCTTGTAACCTAGCATGCATGAGGTCCTTAGTTCAAATCTCAGGAGCACAAGAAATGTTCAGGTTGGAAATGTAGCTGAGTGAGGCCATGAGTTCAATACCCAACACCGAAACAACAGACCAAGAGTAAATGTTTGGACTGCAGTCTCAGTTGTTCTCCAGTGACTTTACAGCCCTGACGTTGATCTCTCCCTTCTGCAAAGCTTCCAGGATGGTACTCATTCAGCAAGTACGGGCACATCCTCCTCATCTCCACATTTACTGCAGGGATGAAGCATTAGGAGAGCAGCAGCTGGCTTCCTGCTAGCAGGATAGTGGGACTGTGGGAGACATTATATCCCTAAGCTGCAGCATGCAATAGTTGGTATAAATGAATGGCATGCAGCAGAGAACATGATTCACATTAAAATTCCCAGATAGGCTGTTTTCCACCAATAAAGGGTCTTTTTCAGGAAATGACAACACTGGCTCATGCCTGTCATCCCAGTTGCTCAGAAAGCTAAGCTCTGAGGATCAGGATTCAAAACCATCCCAGGCAGGAAAGTCTGTGAGACTTCCAGACAAAGCTGGAAGTGGAGCTGAGGTTCAAGTGGTAGAGCGCCAGCATTGAGAGAAGAAACAAAACTTAGAAAGTGCCCGTGAAGTACAAAATGCAAGCCAGACGCTGGTGGCTCACACCTGTCATCCTAGCTACTCAGGAAGCTGAGATCTGAGATTCCTGGTTCAATGTCAGCAGGAAAGTTGGTGCGACTCTTAGCTCCAATTAACCACCAAAGACTGGAAGTGGAGCTGTGGCTTAAGTGGTAGAGCACTAGCCTTGAGTACCAAAAGCTCAGAGACAATCCCCAAGCCCTGAATTCAAGCCCCAGGACCTACACACACACACACACACACACACACACACACACACACACACACACACACACACACACACACATGCACATGTACGCACGCACAAACTCCCAATCTTTCCACACACACACACACACACACACACACACACACACACACACACACACATGCACATGTACGCACGCACAAACTCCCAATCTTTCCAACATTCTCTCTCTCTTCCTAGGCACAGTCCTAGTGACTCACTGTATTCGCCACTGTGAAGTTTCTGAAGTCTGGAAAGCATTGAACTCTTCCATCGTCCAAGCCCTTGTGGGGCTTTTCACGGTGTGAATTTGCTTATGCTCACTCAGTTATGCATACTTACAGAAGGCTTTTTCACACTTACTACATGTACAGTTTTTCACCAGTGTGAGTTCTGTGATGTTTGGTAAAAGACGAGCTGTGAGCGAAGGCCTTCCTACATTGTTCACACTCAGAAGGCCATACCGCTGTGTGAGTTCTCGTAGGCTGAGGTAGGGATTCTGATTTGAGCACTTGCCATATCAGTGTGGCATCTCTAGTGCTGAAAAAAGAATGAAGGCTTTCCCACTCTCGCTGCATTTGTAGGGCTGTGATCCGTGTGCATCCTCTGAAGTTTAGTACGTGGTGTTCTGTACACAAAAGCTTTGCCAAAACCTCTTACATTTATAGGGCTGGGATAAATCATCGGTGCATGGTTAGGGATGGAATCTGAGAAAAGGTTTGGCCATGTTCTTTACACCTATAGGCTTTCTCTCCAGTATGAATTCTCTGAGGCTGACTGGAGTCTATCTTCAGAAATATTTCCCATACTCGCTGCATTTATGATGCTTTGCCCCAGTGTGAATCCTCTGGTGTCAGGTGAGATTTGACTGTGGGCCAAAAAGCAGAGCCACAGTGGTTGCATGAATAAGGCTTGTCCCCACTGTGAATTCTCTGAGGATGGATGAGGTGTGTGTTCTGGTGGAATAACCTGTGTTGGGGGGGTCTCTGATGCTGAGAAAGGAATGAGCAACATTGCACTGCTCCCGCAGGTAAGATTTCACTCCGATGTGAACGCTTTCCTGTTGAACATGGAATGAGCTATGATGAAAAGTTTGCCCACACTTGCACACGCATCGGGTCTTCCTCCAGTATGAGTTCTCTTGTGCTGGGTAAGGGGTGAGCTCTGAATAATATTTCCCTCTTCTTAGCTTTGCATGGGGGCCGCTGGTCCAAAATCTCATTGCTGTGTTACCTTACCTGCTTCCCACTCAGGCAGGCTTTTTTTCTGTAGAAACTCTTTAAGATGTGTAACTATGCTGGAGGTCAAAATCAAGCTTTTTCTGTTAGATTCTTGACTACTCATTTCAGGGTGGGGAGGGGAGAATGAAGGTTATTCCCTCAAACCCTCCTTCACTGAAAAAGGCAAGGCCTAGCAATCTCTTTGAGAGAGATTTCTTTTGTGTTCTCACGTGAGTGGTTTTCTTCAAATAGAGAGTCCTAGTATTCATTCTTTTGACATCTTCTTCCTGGAAGTCTTGGTGAATTTCAGAGTCACCATGCTAATTCTTCCAAGCTGAAAGAAAACATCCTAGTGAATCTCTTGCATGGAGCAAAGTAGAACCCTGTAAGCTGCAAGACTCTTCTTCTAAAGGTCTCAGAAGCCATAAAAACAAGCTGACCAGTCACCAATGGGTTTGTTCCTTTAATCTTAGTAACTCAGCAGAATGAGATCTGAGGATCACGGTTGGAAGCCAGTAGTCCTGGCAGGCAAGTCTTTAAAGTGGAGCTGTGGCTCAAGTGGGAGAATACTAGCTTTGAGCAACAACAACAACAAAAGCTCAGGGATAAAGCCCAGGCCCTGAGTTCAAGCCCCAAGACCAGGACCAAAAAAAGAAAGAAAGAAAGATTAAAAAGTAATTCAGACTTACAAGTGGTGGAAGAGATTCACATAGGGTGATGTGATCATTGTTCATGAGGGATTTGCTGGCAAGTCCAGCAACAGACACACAGGAAGGAAACAGAAACAAATGGAAACCCACCACCACCATCCAAGCTGAGCTGAGGGGAAAGCATGCAATACTTGTGGTTTATATTCAAGGCGTGAATGTTAGGAGTCTCTAAAAAGACTAATTCCAGGAATGACAGAAAAATGAGTGTCATAATAAAGTAGTCTCCACCTATGCCCACCCATACTTGTCCCCAACATCCCTGGAAGATACAGCAATTGATTGCTTTTAAAATTTCCAGCCACGTATGGTGGCACACATCTCTAATCCCTGCTATTTGGAAAGCAGTGGAAGGAAGATCACAATCCAACACTGGCCAAAGGTAAAAGCTCCATAGCCTAGCGATAAAAGAAACTAAAAGAAAGAGCTGGACATTTATGACTCAAGTAGGATAGAGTGTTTACCTAGTAAGCACAAGGCCGAGTTCAAGCCTGAATATTATTATCCACTACCTTCAAAAATGTCCAAGGCAGCCGGGCGCTGGTGGCTCATGCCTGTAATCCTAGCTACTCAGGAGGCTGAGATCTGAGGATCGCGGTTCAAAGCCAGCCCGGGCAGGAAAGACCGTGAGACTCCTATCTCCAGTAAACCACCAGAAAACCGGAAGTGGCGCTGTAGCTCAAGTGGTAGAGTGCTCGCCTTGAGCTGAAGAGCTGAGGGACAGCGCCCAGGCCCAGAGTTCAAGCCCCACGACTGTCAAAAAAAAAAAAAATGTCCAAGAGGCGCTGGGAAGGTGGCTCAGTGGTAGAGTGCTTGCCTTGCATGCCTGAGGTCCTGGGTTCGATTCCTCAGCACCACATAAGCAAAAAGAAAAAAGCCGGAAGTGGCGCTATGGCTCAAGTGGTAGAGCGCTAGCCTTGAGCTGAAGGGCTGAGGGACAGCGCCCAGACCCAGAGTTCAGGCCCCATGACCGGACCCCAAAAAAAAACAAAAACAAACAAAAATGTCCAAGTCATTCTACTGGCTATTTCCCACATACTTTCTCCAGCTCACTTACTTAGATAAGTCTCACTTCCAATCTCTATCTTCTTTTGTATTGAATATCGACAAGGCTCTTTCATTAGAAAACCATTCAAGCACTGCCGTGAGAGGAGGGGTTAAGGTAGAGAGATGGATCAATTGTCCCAGTGGACAGAAAAAGAGACAGCTTTTGTCTAGGGAAATTAACAATTTACACCATAATTCTTGGGATGAGAATGTGAGGAAAAAAGCAGGCTAGTCCATTTCCATGTTGTAGTGGTTGATAAGAGCTAAGAGGCTCACAGACTTCCTGCAGAGGCTGGCTTTGAACTGCATGCAATCCTCAGATCTCAGTTTCCTGAGTAGCTAGGATTACAGGTGTGATCCACCCAGTGCCCAGCCTGCCTTTTTTTTTTTTTTTTTTCCTGAGCACAACTCAAAACTGAGAGCACAGGTAACATTCAAAATACAGTGATAATCATTGTAATTATTCAAGGTACCGGGTGGTTCATGCCTATAATTCTAGCTATTTAAGAGACTGAGATCTGGGAAATGATGTTTAAAAGCCAGCCTGGGGAGAAAAGTCTGCAAGACTCCAGTCTCCAAAATAACTAGCAAAAAAGCCAGGCTGGAGATGTGCCTCAAGTGGTAAAACATAAGCCAAGTAGGCCTGTGGCTCGTGTTAAAGCACCAAGCAAGCAAGCTGGGAGATTGAGAAGCTCTTGAGTTCAAACCCCAGTGGCACCAAAAAATAAGATAGAAAACAAAAAGGCAATACACATCTACACATGTAGTCCATTTTTTGTTTTGTTTTGGTTGGTCATGTGGCTTGAACTCTGGGCCTGGGCGCTGTCTGAGCCTTCTTTACTCAAGTCTACCGCTCAAGCAACTGTGTGGCCTTTTTGCAAGAGGTTCTGTGTGCATGCGTAAAATACCCTAGCAAGTCGATGGAACATGGGGATGGGGCAACTTCCCCCAAGATAACTATGAATCTAGCTCCACCTGGTTCCTAAGGTCTCATTAAAATCAATGCTGGAAGCCAGACCTGGGTACCAGCCTGCCATCGTAGCTTCTCAGGAGGCTGAGATCTGAGGATAGAGGTCCAAAAGCCAGCCCAGGCAGGAAAGTGTGACGCCTATCTTCAATAAACTGTCAAAAACTGGAGCTGGAGCCAGGTGCCGATGGCTCATACCTGTCATTCTAGCTCTTCAGGAGGCTGAGATCTGAGGATCACGGTTCAAAGCCAACCTGGGCAGGAAAGTCCATGAGACTCTTATCTCCAATGAACCACCAGAAAACCAGAAGTGGCGCTGTGGCTCAAGTTGTAGAGCGCTCACCTTGAGCTGAAGAGCTGAGGGACAGCACCCAGGCCCAGAGTACAAGCCCACTGACTGACAAAAAAGAAAAACCTCAGGGTCAGCACCCAGGCCCTGAGTTTAAGCCCCAGGACAAGAAAGAAAAAGGGGGGCGGGGAGGGAGAAAAAGGATAAAAGAAAGTTACTACAATGGCAAAGAATTGGATCAACTATTCAAAAGTATACTCACATTTTTTCCCATTGCCTTTTAGACATTAAACATGTTACAATGCCTCTAGTTAGGTCCAAGAATAGAAAATAAGTGGGGATTTTTTGTGGCAAATCTGTGACCAGGAAAATAAAGAACTAGACATCTATGTCACAAGACTTTTGACTCTAAGGTCCACCCAGACTTTGTCTCCTGCTTAGGTGACAGTGTCAACACAGGGGAACTAGGAAGTTGCTAGGCAACCACAACCTCTGTGACCAGCAATGAAGTGGCCCCCACCATACCCAGCTTCACCCAGTGAGGGAACATAAACACCACTGAGCTCTGGGCTCCAACTTCTTGACAGCTTACCACAACAGTACTTACTGCTAGGTTGTTCTGAGTGCTGTTACCCACGTGCCTCCATCACTGGATTACTTTGAAGTTTATTATTCTTATTACTTTGAAGGGACCTCCCCTTTCTAGTGTAAGACCCAGGCCAGAAGGGTCTTTTCTTCTTTTTTTTCCTTTGTCAGTCATGGGGCTTGAACTCTGGGCCTAGGCACTGTCTCCAAGCTCTTCAGCTCAAAGCAAGTGCTCTAATGCTTGAGCCACAGTGCCACTTCTAGTTTTCTGGTTGGTTCATTGGAGGAGATAAAAGTCTTACGGACTTTCCTGCCCAGCCTGGCTTTGAACCTCGATCCTCAGATCTCAGCCTCTTCAGTAGCTAGGATCACAGGTGTGAGCCACCAGTGCTCAGCACGAGGTCTTTTCTTCTTGAGAGATTTCTTTTTCCAAATACCCTCCCACCACCCAGCTTCCCCACCCTAGACAGAACAATGTCACCATCCTACATGCCTTGATTGAACTCTTTGCCTGGCGTTATTAGGGTCCTGATAAACTGTGGCCGTATTTCTCTAGACCCTACCTGACCCATGTGACAACCGGCAGGGCAGGAAGTCCCGCCCTACTCTGACATCACCTTGCCCATGGATCTGGCCCTGGGGGGGACGGGGGGTTGGGCATCAAGAAGTGGTTGAGCAGTTGGGCTGCAGAGTCTGGTGGGAGGGGGGGGAACATCACAAGGCAGTTGGAGCGGGGGTAGGGCACCACACACACACACACACACACACACACACACACACACACACACAGAAGGCAGTTGGAGCAGGGGTAGGGCACCACACACACACACACACACACACACACACACACACACCACACACACACACACACAGAAGGCAGTTGGAGCAGGGGTAGGGCACCACACACACACACACACACCACACACACACACACAGAAGGCAGTTGGAGCGGAGGGC
This sequence comes from Dipodomys merriami, assembly GCF_024711535.1. Lineage (NCBI taxonomy): Eukaryota > Metazoa > Chordata > Mammalia > Rodentia > Heteromyidae > Dipodomys > Dipodomys merriami. Next base: position 1,400,622 of record NW_027202549.1, read on the forward strand.
ACCACACACACACACACACCCTGGGCTGCAGGGGGCTGTGTGGGGAACTGGTCACACACACACACACACACCCCAGCCACACACACACACACACACACACACACACCCCACACACACACAGGCTGCAGGGGGCTGTGTGGGGAACTGGTAACACACACACACACACAGGCTGCAGGGGGCTGTGTGGGAACTGGTACCACACACACACACACACACACACACACAGGCTGCAGGGGGCTGTGTGGGGAACTGGTGGGAACAGCCACCAGGATCACCTACCCAAGACTGTTGCCGGTCCAGGCCTCCCAGGAAAAGCAGCAGAGAGCAGGAGGAGACAGAGGCTCACCTCCTTGGAGGTTTGGTGGTGGAGGCTACTCTGGGTTCTGGGTATCCAGCCCAGGACAATGTCGTTGTCGGAGGCCCCCTTTCTAGTGTAAGTAAAACTCCTTTGTCACCTCTAGCCGTGCCTCGGTGGATTTTCTCACTGAGGTCATTACATTCACACACCACAACAAATCCTTGCTAATTTGATCTCTTTTAATATTTGCTTTCCTAATCCCAAAAGTCAGGCTGACACAGGACAATTTAACCACTGTAAACACTTAATCTCTTGATTTCCCTTTAGTCTCTCCTATGCATTTACATTTAACAAAAATGTTATAGATATATGGCTCTGAAGAGCTTTATTATCCATTCAATGTTCCTATTAGCCTGTGGCTATTTTAGGGTTTATACTACAATGTTGCATGCAGTCATAACTTTCTAATCAGTCACTTGGGTTAATATTTTTGTAAAATAGTAACACCAAGTATACATTGTCTAACTATTCATTTAAATAGTTTCCTTAAAATGGTAATACTGTAACCAAGATATATATGCAGTTCTACAAATGGTGCACACATTGAGTGCCACGGTTCATGCCTGTAATCCTAGCTACTGAGGAAGCTGAGATCTAAAGATCAAGGTGCAAAGGCAGCCTGGGAGGACAAATCGGAGAAACCCCATAACCAGTAAAAAGTTCGAAGTGGTGCTGTGGCTCAAGAACAGCACCTATATCCTGAGTTCAAGCACATTAAAAAAAAAAATCTGACTAGATTCAGTTATCTCGTTGGTAACAATGGATCCAAACACTAAATGGAAATCATGAAATTCTGGGGATAAACTGCCACCTAGAATTCCAGATTCAAACTACCAATCAAGCACAAGGCCAGAGAGAAATGTTTAGGTAGGTTAAGTGCTAAACAGTTTTGCTCTCTCTGTTCTCCTTGGTAAGTAATGTCAAGCTATGCTGCAGTGAAAGAAAGACTAAAGTAATTGATTCAGGAAGCAATGGAACCAAGTATAACAGGATAACAGACAAGGGGCAACAAAAACAGACTAGAGGGGCTGGGAATGTGATTTAGTGATAGAGTGCTTGCCTAGCATACATGAAGCTCTGGGTTCGATTCCTCAGTATCACATAAAAAGAAAAAGTCAGAAGTGGCTCAAGTGGTAGAGTATTAGTGTTGTAGCCAAAAAAGCTCAGGGACAGTGCCCAGACCCCAGAAGTTAAAAACAAAAACAAAAACTCAGACTAGAGCAGGAGCTAGAGGTACCTGGAAGAGAAATATATAGGGGAAAATGGAGAGAGTACATTGGGTAGACAACTTGGAAATGACTGAAGATGTGCTATAAAGTTACATGCTTCATACAAGGTAAAGCCAAAAGCAACTAAAACCTATAGTGAAAAAAAGCAAACAGCTGTTCCCCAAAAGAAATACAAATACAAAAGCTACGATCTGCGGTGAACAGTATTCAAATGGCTATCAGTGTTCATGCCATTTATTTTCAACTTTTAGCCAAAGCAGAAAACAAATCATACAACAATATGGTTATAGAATAGCAGTTAAAAAAATTATCAGACTTAACAATGTCAGAGGTGGGGAAGAGAAAAGAGGGGATAATATTCAACAGCTTAAGGTGAACTGAGACACTGGTTCAGTTAATTCAATAAAACTAAATACGTAAATAAATAATTTATTATTGATTATAAAATTCTTGCTCTTCATAGAAAATATGAAAACTACTAAAAAAAAAAAGTTTAGCTGGGCCTGCGTGGCTTACACCTTTAATCCTAGCTACTCAGGAGGATTGAGATTCAAAGGCAGTCTGGACAGGACAGTCCGTAAGACTCTTACCTCCAATTACCCACTAAAACCCAGAAATGGCACTGTGGCTCAGGCCTGAGTTCAAGCCCCACAACAGACAAAAAAAAAAAAAGTTTCATTACCCATAATCTTATTATGCAGAATAACTTCAAATCTAAGCTCTAGAATTTACCATCTAATCAATCAGCTGTGAACAAGTTGATTTACCATTTACAACATTTCATATTTCTCTCAGGTAATTTGTTCACATACTTTAATACTAAAAAGTTAGTATATGCAACAGCAACCATATATGCAAATTGTGCTGCATATATAATTTTCAAGCAAGATTTTTTTTTTAATAGCCAAAGGAAAACTAGATATACATCATGGTTTTATATTTCTCAGTATGCCCTTGGGCTGCTAGGTAGAGGTTCCCTAGAGATGAGCCCTGAACCAAAGCTTAAAAGGTTAGGTGATAGGGCCAGTGTGGAGACTGGTGGGCACGTACATAGTCCAGGCACTGAAGCAGGTGTGAACAAAGGCACAGAGGGAGCAGGGTGTGCCTCCGATGTGGTAGGAGGAACGTTGAGAATGGGGTTGGAGGCCTGGCCAATGAGATTACCAATCTGTCTCACTGGCCAATGAGATTGGAAGAGCTGTGTAGAGCGTGGGGGAAATTCCTGACAAGTTTTCCCAGCGGAGAGGCGAGAGAGAGAGAGAGAGGGGTTAGTAGAACTAGTTTGCTCTGGCACTCCCAGAACCTAGCACATTTACCACAGGGAACTATTTTCATCGTGAAGGGTGATACGCAACCAGTCTAATCCAAGGGTTTTCAGGTGGCAGTGAAGGGAATGAAGCAAGGTTTCCATTTTGTCTTTGATGTTTTGCCAGCCCTGAGTTTGAACTCGGGGCCCAGGTGCCAGCTGCTTACCACTGGGGCCTTCCATTACTTTGGCCTGTTGGGTTTTGTAGGACTGCAGTGGCTCCTACTTTGGCTACATATTGCAATGCCCTATAGAACTGTTTTACAATATTGGGGGCAGGGGGTTGGGAGGGCAAGGATGGTAAGGGGAAACAGAGGAGGAGGCAACAAGGCTTGATAAGAAACTCATTACCTTGCTCATGTAATTGTAACCCCTCTGTATGGTATTTTCACATACATATTGAGGCTTGAAAATGCTTTAAAAATCCCCCTAGGTGGCGAGATTCTGGGGGCTGACACCTGTCACTGTAGCTACTCAGGAGGCTGAGATCAGATGACCCAGGCTCAAAGCCAGCTTGACCAGGCAAGTGTAAGGCTCTTAAGCTGATCATTGGTGGCTCATGCCTGTCATCCTAGCTACTCAGGAGGCTGAGATCTGAGGACTGCAGTTCAAAGCCAGCCTGGGCAGGAAAGTCTGTGAGCCTCTAACCGCCAATAAACTATTCAGAAAAAGCCAGAAGTGGCGCTGTGGCTCAAATGGTAGAGTGCTAGCCTTGAGCACAAAGAGGCTCAGGGACAGTGCCTAGGCCCTGAGTTCAAGTCCCAGGACTGAGCAAAATAATAATAATAATAATAATAAAAATAATAACCCTCAGGGACAGCACTCAGGCCCGGAGTTCAAGCCCTAGTATTGACACAAAAACTAATAGAAAGTGAGTAAATGATCGAACCTCTCTGCAATGTATTACAGGTGATGGGTGATGGAAAAGTGCACAAGTTAATGGCCAAGTACTGCTTTCTATGCATGAAGTACAAAAAGATCTAGAAAGATCCAAGGCATTATTCCTCAAAAACTGAACCTATTGCATAGTTTTATGAATCTCTTTGTTCATGGGAATGAAGGGCCTGTGGTAACAAAAATATCTTAGTCTGTATCTTCATCCTTTGACAAGTTTTCACTTTCCAACATCCTGGACTTTCTCCAAAACCAATACAAGGAGCCAGGCTCTGGTGGCTCACACTTGACTGCTCAAGAGACGGAGATCTGAGGATCACGGTTCAAGCCAGCCCAGGCAGACAAATCCAAGAGACTCATCTCCAATGAACCACCAGAAAACGGCAAGGTGAGGCTCAAAGTGTTAGCCTCAAGCAGAAAAGCTCAGGGACACCACCCAGACCCTGAGTTCAAGCCCCGCAACTGACAAAAAGAAAAAAGGAAGGGGCTGGCAATGTGGCTTAGTGGTAGAGTGCAAGAGCACTTGCCTAGTATGCATGAAGCCCTGGGTTCAATTCCTCACTACTACATACACAGGAAAAGCAGGAAATGGCGCTCTGGCTCAAGTGGTAGAGTGCTAGCCTTGAGCACAGAGCGGTTCAGGGACAGAGAGATCCCAGGCCCTGAGTTCCAGCCCCAGGACCAGCAAAAAAACAAAAGGGGGGGGGGGAGGAAGGCCTTAATTATCCTATTCTTCCTCCTCCTCTCCACTCCTTTGGCCCTTCTCAGAATTGGAAGAGCTCTAAATACCATCTAGGTTGCTAGAATGAAAAGCCACAGTAAATGGCATCTACCCTCACCCTCAGGTGGGCCTGGGAGGGCTGACAGTGGAAACTTCCTGCCTATATCTCCAAGGAAGTTCATTTTTGATTCCTCAAACCAGCGACAGTAGTTACACCTCACCCAGAAAGAAATGTGATGGCAATTTGGGGGAATGGAGGTATTGATTTTAGCAAATGAATATGACTGGTATATAGAAACATCTCAGTTAATTCTGAAGGGCTAGGTCATGCAGACTATGGGGGGGGGGGATTCAGCACAGAATTGCCAGGGGTCCCCAAGACAGTAAGGGAGAGGCTGTTTCCTATTTCTATTTGGGGAGAAATAAATGGTTAATAGTTTTATTTTAGGGATAGCAATGATAAAACGTTATCTGCAATCCCCACTCTTCAGGAGTAGAGGAAGGAAGATCATGGTTCGAGGCTGGCCTGGGCAAAGTTGGCATTTATAACGAGACCTTATTTCATAAACAAGACAAAAACGCAAGTGCTAGGGGCATGGCTCAAGTGGTAGAGTGCTTTTCTAGCATGAGAGACATGTTGGGATCAATCTCGAGTACCACAAAAAGGGGTGGGAGGAAGCAATTGTTTTAAAAACAAAATTAGACCCGACACTGGTGGCCCACACCTGTAATCCTAGCTACACAGGAGAACTGTGGTTTGAAGCCAGCCCAGGCAGGAAAATTGGTAAGACTCTTAGCTCCACTGAGCTACAAAAAAAAAAGCTGTAAGGGGAGCTATGATTCAAGTGGTAAGAGAACTAGCTTTGAGAAAGAGAGGCTCAAGGATACTGCACAGGCCCTGAGTTCAAGCCCCAAGATCAGCCAAAAAAAAAAAAGCAGGCAAAAATCCCCTTTCCCCAAATAAGCTTATTAGCAGTTAGCTTAGTCTGACCCTTTCCCCAAAATGCCACATTCCCTTTCAGAAAACACGAATGCTTCGGATACAGGTGAAACAAAAACCCTTGCTTTTAGGGGCAGAGTTTTTTTCTTCCAACTTGGCTTCTTAAATGATGGTCTCATGTTTGTACTGCCTTTTACTTAGTTGTTTAGGTTAGTCGTGGGACTGGAAATCAGGGCATTATCCCTGAGCCCTTTTGCTCAAGGCTAGTGCTTGACCACTTGAGCCATAGCTCCACTTCCAGTTTTCCGGTGATTCACTGGAGATAAAAAGACTCTTGATGGATTTTCCTGCCTGGTGGCCTCGAACTGCGATCCTCCTATCTCAGTCTCCAAATGAGCTAGGATGACAGGTGTGAGCCACCAGTCGCTGGCCATCCTGCCTTCCTATAAACTAACTCAAAAGGAGAAAGAGGAATAAAAACCCAACAACACAAGTGCTTCACGTTAGGGAGAGAAGAGGCTCGGTCCTTCTCGTCCCTTTCCTTGTTATTCTACAAGATGGGTCCTGTGGTGTCGCATGAGGTGCGAGTTCGAAATGAAGGCCGCACTACACTTGGCACACTCATAGGGTTTCTCGCCGGTGTGGGTTCGCTGGTGCACCGTGAGGCTGGATCTCTGCCTGAAGGCCTTCCCACACTCGTGGCACGTGTAAGGCTTCTCCCCGTTGTGAATCCGCTGGTGGATGAGCAGGTAGGAGCTGCAGGTGAAGGCTTTCCCACACTGGCCGCACACGTAAGGCAGGTCTCCGCTGTGGATCCTCTGGTGGACGATCAGACACGACAGCTGGCTGAAGGCCTTCCCACACTCGCTGCAGTCGTACGGCTTCTCGGCGGTGTGTATCCTCTGATGCACGATCAGGTGGGAGAAGCAACTGAAGGCTTTGCCGCACTCCTTACACTCGTACGGCTTCTCGCCCGTGTGGCTGCGCTGGTGCACGATCAGGTTGGCGCTCTGCGTGAAGGCTTTGCCGCAGTCATTGCATGCGAAAGGTTTCTCCCCGGTGTGGATCCGCTGGTGGACGATGAGGTTGGAGCTCCGCGTGAAGGTTTTGCCACACTCGTTGCACTCGTAGCATTTCTCCGTGATGTGCACTTTTTGGTGGCGGGCAAGCTGGGAGCTGTAGCTGAAGGCTTTGTCGCAGTCGCTGCACTTAAAGGTTTTCTCGAGCGAGTGGATTTTCTGATGCACGGTCAGATTTGAGCTCTGCGTGAAGGCTTTGCCGCATTTGGCACACACGTAGGGCTTCTGGCCCGTGTGAATTCGCTGGTGCACCACGAGGTTTGCACTCTGGATGAAGGCCTTGCCACACGCGTGACACTCAAAGGGTTTCTCGCCCGTGTGGATTCTCTGGTGCACAACAAGATTGGCACTCTGACTAAAGCTTTTGCCACACACACTGCAAGTGAAAGGCTTTAACCCGGGCTGTATTTTTTTATTTTTCACAGCGCCAGAACTGAGGTTATCGGTCCCCTTCGATTTCTTATGTTTCTGGCCTTCTTCTTCTTTAAAACTTCCAGAAAAGTGATAGTCTTGTATGGTTACTTTTCGGAAATCTTTCTTCTCCCTCTTTCTTCTCTGCCTCTTCAGCATGGTTCCATTCTCACAGATTTCTTCTAACTCCGGCCCCTGAGGGCCAGCTTTCTGTTTTCTTCCTGGTAGGATGGGGTGGTTTTCGGCTTCATGATATGGCTCAGGTTTTGGAACGAGCAACTGTAGGGCCTTGGTTTCAGCATCTGAACCAAGAGGACAGACAACACAAGAAAATGTGGTATATGGATACAATGGAAGTTTACTCATCTGCTAGAATGATCTTTTTTTTTTTCTTTGGTCGGTCGTGGGGCTTGAACTCTGGGCCTGGGCGCTGTCCCTCAGCTCTTGAGCTCAAGGCGAGCACTCTACCACTTGAGCTACAGCGCCACTTCCGGTTTTCTGGTGGTTTATTGGAGATAGGAGTCTCATGGTCTCTCCTGCCCGGGCTGGCTTTGAACCTCAATCCTCAGATCTCAGCCTCCTGAGTAGCTAGGATGACAGGCGTGAGCCACCAGCACCCGGCGCTTGAATCATTTGCAAAAGATCTGGAAAGAATTATGCTCAGGGAAGGGAATCAGGCCCATAGAGAAAGAGAAAAAGGTTGCACGTTTCATATGGGTAAGATAGAATTAGTGTGTGAGTAAATAAATAAAATACTTCAGGTACTGCGCAAGTATACACAAATGTATTAACTGAAATACAGAAAAGACAGAACTCAAAACTGAAATTCCTCAATAAAAGAAACACTAGGAAACAAGTACTAGAAATGGGTAGGATGGGATCAAGAGGAAGGGAATATATGAAGACAACTAGAGAATAAAGTTGAGAATGTAATGTAAATCCTGCAAAATAAAGAAGTATGAGAGGTGTGGGTGAGGAAGGAGGAAAAGGTGAGAATGTGGAAAGAGGTAACATCGATTAAGACACATTATACTGTCAGGTGCCGGTGGCTCACACCTGTCATCCTAGCTACTCAGGAGGCTGAGATCTGAGGACTGTGGTTTGAAGCCAGCCCAGCTGGGCAGGAAAGTCCGTGAGACTCTTAAATCTAATTAATCACAGAAAAAGTCAGAAGGGTGCTGTGGCTCAAGTGGTAGAGTGCTAGCCTTGAGCAAAAGAAGCTCAGGGACAGCGCCCAGGCCCTGAGTTCAAACCCCAGGACTGGCAAAAAAAAAAAAAAATCACTAGAGTGGACCCTTCTTCCCTTAGCTAGCTAATTCTGGGAGGCTCATGATACCCACAAAGCCCAAGAAGGCATCTGTCTTTGTGGGTACTTAGACAGAAAACTCAGCGAACAATACGTTTGAATAAAATGCAGACTGGTGTTAGAAGTATGGCTTGGTTGGCAGCGCACCACAATTAGTGAAAGTACCAGTCCCGAATTTTGAGTCCTGGTCTTGGGCCAAAAAATAAAAGATAAAACTGGGAGTATACTTCTGTTTATCTGCTAACTTGAGAAGATATACAAAAGAAGCCACTTCTTGGGCCTGGTCCAGTGGCTCAGTTGTATTCTTAGGTACTGGGGAGGCAGAGATCAGGAGGATTGTGGTTTGAGCCCAGTCCAGGCAAAAAAGAAAAATCCAGCTGGGCACCAGGGGTTCAGACCTGTAATCCTAGCTACTCAGGAGGCTGAGATCTGAGGATCACAGTTCAAAGCCAGCCCGGGCAGAAAAATCCGTGAGACTCTAATCTCCAATAAACCACTCAGAAAACCAGAAGTGGCGCTATGGCTCAAGTGGAAGAGTGCTGGACTTGAGCTGAAGAGCTGAGGGACAGCGCCCAGGCCCAGACTTCAGGCCCCACGACCAACAAAAAAAAAAAAAAGGAAGAAAGAAAAGACTGAGAAACCCCAGGGTCAACTGGGAGATCAGGAAGTTGACCTTACCTAGAGAAGTCAGGTTCCTGTGAGACTCCAGCAGCTCGCTCTTTGCCAGGGCCCCCGGCCAGGAACAATTGCCAGGAGCCTCCTGTGTTGTTAGGACTACTGCCATGTTCCAGAAGGTGTTCTGAACCTAGACACAAGCAAGCAGAGCTGGTTTTATGATGGCGGGGGCAGTGTGATCACAGGATGGAGGATGAGCATGTTTGTTTCTGAAATCTACAAAACATTAAAGAATAAATGAATAAATAAATAAATGGAATAGGAAGCCAGAATCTACCCAAGCCCAGCAACTATGGGAAACGGAGCAGAGAAATGAGGCTGCCATTTTTATTTTATCTCCAGTGAATCTGATGGGAGAAAAGCACATGGGAGTCACTGGTGGCCTGTCATCCTAGCTACTCAGGAGGCTGAGATCTGAGAATTGAGGTTAAAGGCCAATCTAAACCAGAAAGGCTAGGAAACTCCAATTAACCACACAAAAACCAGAAACAGAGCTGTGGCTCTAGAAGCAATGCATGAACCTTGAGCAAAAAAGCTCAAGGAGAGCCCAGTGCTGGTGACTCACGCCTGTCATCCTAGCTACTCAGAGAGGCTGAGATCTGAGAATATCGTAGTTCGATGATAGCTGGGACAAGAAAGTCCCTTGAGACTCTTGGTGCTGTGGCTCAAAGTGGTAGAGAGCTAGCCTTGAGCACAAAGAGCACCAGAACAGTGCCCAGACCCTAAATACCAGCCCCACAACCAACAAAAAACAAAACCAGAAAAACTCAAAGAGTCTTGACTAGGAAACAAGATGCTAGATTCAGAATCAGAGGATCAGAGTCCTCCTTGAAATGAGGTAAGAGGCCATCACTTACCTTTTGCTCCTCTTCTGATATATTCAGGTCTGTCTGAGGGCCAGCCCCGGGGACCCACACATGTTTGCTGGCTGCCTGACTTAGGGTAGGTTCATCCTCTTCCTCTTCTTTTTTCACCTTTATGGGGCCCCAGGGAGCTAGGGCCATGGTAGCTCTCAATCCTGCAGGCACGCCTCTTCTCAGCCAGGGAGGGCCAATAGCTAGAGGTTGCCCAGCACAGATCAAGCCCCATTTAATCTGTACTTTGAAAAGCCTCTTCTTGACTTTCCAAGGCCAAGAGAAATACCTATTAAAAAAAAAAAAAAAAAAACAATATTGGACTGGTTGCCAATGGCTCAGCCTGTAGCTACTCAGGAGGCTAGGCCGGGCAGGAAAGTCTGTGAGACTCTTATCTCCAATGAACCACCAGAAAACCAGAAGTGGCACTGTGGCTCAAGTGGTAGAGCACTCACCGTGAGCTGAAGAGCTGAGGGAGAGAGCCCAGGCCCAGAGTTCAAGCCCCACAACCGACCAAAAAAAAAAAAAAAAACAATATTGGCACTGATTACAGATATGTCCAGATGCCACGTGGCCAACGGCCAATTTCTCTAGGGCCTGGCCAGTAGGCACGGTAGCCCAGTGAATGTTTCGTCCTCTCTCATAAGATGAAAGATGATGCTAGGTAACAGTGGCTCACGCCTATAATCCTATTTACTCAGGAGGCTGCATAGGAGGATCTTAATTTGAACCAGCCAGGGAAGACAAATATGAGAGATTCATGTATCCACTTTTAGCATCACTCCCTTTTTTTTTTTTTTTTGCTAGCCCTGAGGCTTGAACTCAGGGCCTGGGCACTGTCCCTGAGCTTCTCTTGCTCAAGGTTAGCACTCTACCACTTGAGCCACGGTGCCACTTCGAGTTTTTTCTGTGTATGTGGTACTAAAGAATTAAACCCACGGCTTCATGCAGGCTAGGTGAGCACTCTACCACTGAGCCACCTTCCCAGCCCCTGCTGTTTTCCTCTAAAAGTTAACATATTACCTGAGTACCGGTGGGTCACACTTATAATCAGGGCTACTCAGGAGGCTGAGTTCTGAGGTTTGAGTTCCAGGTTCGAGGTTCAAAGTCAACCTAAGCAGGAAAAAGTCCGTGCGACTCTCTAATTAACCACCCATTGGAAGGGGTGCTGTGGCTCAAGTGGTTATAGAGCGCTAAGCTTCAGCACAGAGAGGTTCAGGGACAGAGCCTAGGCCCTGAGTTCAATTCCTAGGCCTGACAAGCAAAAAATAAATTTTTTTAAATAAGCCATGGCAGAACTAATTGACAATACTGTCACCAGACTTGTGATTGAGATCTTAAACAGAACTGGAGGGATTCCAACCCACTCCTGAGGGCGTTCCCATCCCATCCACCCACCCATCCCACCCATCCACCCACCCACCCATCCCTCAATCCACCCACCCATCCATCCATCCATCCACCCAGCCATCCATCCACCCATCCATCCATCCATTCACCCACCCACCCACCCAGCCAGCCAGCCATCCAAAACAGAACTGGAGGGATTCGAACCCACTCCTGAGGGTGTTCCCATCCCACCCACCCACCCATCCATCCATCCACCCATCCACCCACCCATCCATCCATCCCTCCATCCACCCACCCATCCATCCATCCATCCATCCATCCACCCACCCAGCCAGCCAGCCAGCCAGCCAGCCATCCAAAACAGAACTGGAGGGATTCGAACCCACTCCTGAGGGCGTTCCCATCCCATCCACCCACCCATCCACCCACCCATCCATCCATCCATCCACCCACCCAGCCAGCCAGCCAGCCAGCCATCCAAAACAGAACTGGAGGGATTCGAACCCACTCCTGAGGGCGTTCCCATCTCATCCACCCACCCACCCACCCATCCATCCATCCATCCACCCATCCACCCAGCCAGCCATCCAAAACAGAACTGGAGGGATTCGAACCCACTCCTGAGGGCGTTCCCATCCCATCCCATCCACCCATCCACCCACCCATCCATCCCTCAATCCATCCATCCACCCATCCATCCACCCATCCACCCACCCATCCATCCCTCAATCCATCCACCCATCCATCCATCCATCCAAAACAGAACTGGAGGGATTCGAACCCACTCCTGAGGGCGATCCCATCCACCCACCCATCCATCCCATGTCCTCTCCCTCATTTTCAGGGCCCTTTCGGGCAGCAGGCGGATCCCAGGCCAGCCCCGAGTCCTGGGGCACAGTCACCACCCTGGACAGGGAACCCCCCCCAAGCGGAGGACACGCCCAGGGCGGTCCTTCCTCCCCCCCCCGAACCCCTCGGCATCCCCATCCACCCACGCGACACGGCGCGCTCACCTGGACGCCCAGCCCGGGACGGCGGAGGTCACCGGCACCCGCTACTCCCGCCCGCGCGAGAACAATGACCGGACAGGAAGTACCTCTGGCTCCAACTTCCGGTTCTCCTCGACGGGCCCGCCCCCACCTCCACACCATCCAGTCTCTCTAGGAATCTCAGAGGTGGTTTCCTCTCGATGGTTACCTCCCCCCTCCTTACCAAAACCACCAGTGGGTGCTGTGGAGCCAGTTTACTGTGTGGAATTGAATCTCTCTGTTCTGAGCTGGGCACAAAAGGGGACAGGAATGATAGGGTGGAGAGGCATGGAGGTCAGGCTAAAACAGAAACAAAAATCAAGCCCAGGCCCTAGTGGCTTACCCCTGTCATCCTAGCTACTCAGGAGGCTGAGATCTGAGGATCGAGGTTCAAAGCCAGCCTTGTTAGGAAAGTCCATGAGACTCTGATCTCCAATAAACCTCCTAGAAAACAGAAGTGGCGCTGTGGCTCAAGTGATAGAGCCCTTGCCTTGAGCTGAAGAGTTCAGGGACAGCGCCCAGGCTCAGAGTTCAAGCCTCACAACTGACAAAAATAAATAAAAATTTTAAAAAATCAGTTTGTGAGTCTACTTCTAGGTATCTTTTAAGTTCTTCCAAACACTACTCCATTCACTCTTTGTACGTGTGTGTGTGTGTGTGTATGTGTGTGTGTGTGTGTGTATGATGGTTCTGGTGTTTGAACTCAGGCCCTGAGCTTGCTCAAGACTAATGCTCTACCACTTTGAGCCACAGCTCCATTTCCAGCCTTTTGCCAGTTCATTGGTGATGAGTCTCATATTTTCTGCCTGGACTAGTTTTGAACCTCAATCCTCAGATCTCAGCCTCCTGAGTAGCTAGGACTTTAAGCATGAGCTCCACTTCTGGTTTTTCTGGTAGTTCATTGGAAGCAACAGTCTCACAGACTTTCCTGACCAGGCTGACTTGGAGTCGTAATCCTCAAATCTCAGCTTCCTGAGGAGCTAGGATTACAGGTGTGAGCTACTGGTGCTTGGGTTTCATGTGGCTATTTATCATGTTTCTCTACTGTTTTCTGTTCCTATAAACTGGTGATTAATTAGGTCTACAAAACCTAAGTTGAAGGCAAATTTTTCGGCTCATTGCATCACATATCACATCACATATTATGTGGGCTTTTATCATTCTACATTTTTGTTAATTGGTTAATGAGGTAAATGCCAGCTTTCTCCATTACATAATCTGGGTTGATTCTGTGTGTGTGCTAGTACCAGGGTTTGAGGCTTGAAGGCATTTCACTCTTAAATAGCATCTTTCACTCAAAGTTAGCACTCTGACACTTGAGCCATTTCTTCCATTCTGGCATTCTGCTGGTTAACTGGAGAAAAGAGTCTCTTAGAGGGCTGGGAAGCTGGCTCAGTGGTAGAGTTCTTACCTAGCATGCATGAAGCCCTGGGTTCGATTCCTCAGTACCACACACACAGAAAAAACTGGAAGTGGCTCTGTGATTTAAGTGATAAAGTGCTATCCTTGAGCAAAAGAAGCTCAGGGACAGTGCCCAGGCCAGGAGTTCAAGCCCCAGAACTGGCAGAAAAAAAAAGGAAACTAAGAAATGATTTGTCCCACGTAAGGGGAAGAATTAATACTTTAAGATCTTCAGGCTCTTCAGCTTTTCCCTCACTGTAGGATACTTCCTAATCTAATGAAGAACTAGCCTTCAGTAGCCTTAGGGTTGACATACTAACATTTATTATAATAATCAATAATCGAGTAGTTTGTTAGTTTATTATAACAACATACTATCAACCAGTCAGAAGATGCAATCCTGATACACAGGTATTTGTAGTCCTCAAGCATTATAGGACAAATGAAACTTACAAATGAGCAGTGTTTCACACCTGTCATCCTAGCTACTCAGGAGGCTGAGATCTGAGGACTGCAGTTCAAAGCCAGCCTGGGCAGGAAAGTTAGTGAGACTCTTATCTTCGATGAACCAGCAAAATAAGCTTAAAGTGGTGGTGTGGCTCAAGTGGTAGAGCACTAGCCTTTGAGGGCAAAAGCTCAGGCCCTGAGTTCAAGCCCTAGACCTGGGAGGGGGCGGGAGAAAATATCTAAGATGAATGGAATTCTTCATTCTTTATAAATGGAATTAATGAGCCTGCATAATACCATGTTCTACACTTTGGGCAAACCTCTTTTAGGGAACTTTATTGACAAACCAATTCATAAAGTACTTCTGTAAATATTTTCACTGAGCTCCCACAACAACCCTGTGAGGTAGATATGTGTCCACATTTGACTGACGAGGAACCAGACTAAGTGGTGGATTTAATAATGTCGTGTAACCTGGGTTCCATTCCTCAGCACCACATAAGCAAAAAGAAAAAAGCCAGAAGTGGCGCTGTGACTCAAGTGGTAGAGCGCTAGCCTTGAGCTGAAGAGCTGAGGGACAGCACCCAGGCCCAGAGTTCAGGTCCCACGACCGGACCCAAAAAATAATAATAATAATGTCATGTAATAAGGCAAAGAGTCAGAACTGGAACCCATGTCTTGGGATTCTAAATCCAGCGAGCTTCTTAGGTTGTTTTCAAACACTAGACTCTTATGCACTCAATCGCTATGATCTGTTTATATGGACAGATCACACTGTCCATATAGATTCTCTGTCGCAGTGACATTTTCTTTAAGATGTTCAATATATGTATTTTCAGAAACAGCGGCTTCTTAATCCAAACGCTATTTTTGCCGTCATTGACAAGGACACCATTACATTTTGTAAGACACAAGCTGTTTCCTCAGGGTTTTCAGCTGCTCTCTTTCCCAGTGTCACAGTAAAGGGCCTGTAATAAATATCCTTTAACCAGGCCGGGTGTCTGTGGCTCACGCCTGTCATCCTAGCTACTCAGGAGGTTGAGACCTGAGGATCCTGGTTCAAAGACAGCACAGTCAGCAAAGTCCATGAGACTCTTATCTCTAATGAACCACCCAAGAAAGCCAGGAGAGCTGTGGCTCAAGTGATAGAAAGCTAGCCTTGAGTGGATAAAGCTCCAAAACAGAACCTAGGCCCTGAGGCACTATATATATACATATATATATGTATATATATTGTATATATATATATATACAATATATGTATGTACAATATATATACATACATATACATATATATACACTATATGTATGTACAATATATATACATATATATATATATAAAACCACAATTTGGATTGTATTTTCCAAGATAATGAAGTCTACATCACTTCCTCCAATTTGTCTATCAATAAGTTGATTGGTTGGACGTCAGTGGTTCACACCTGTAATCCTAGCTACTCAGGAGGCTGAGATCTGAGGATTGCGGTTCAAAGCCAGCCTGGGCAGGAAAGTCCATGAGACTCTTATCTCCAATGAATCACCAGAAAACCAGAAGTGGTGCTGTGGCTCAAGTATTTGCCTTGAGCTGAAGAGCTGAGGGACAGCACCCAGGTCCAGAGTTCAAGCCCCATGACCAAAAAAAAAAAAGTTGATTGCATTTTTTTTCCTTTTGGAACTAAATATCACTTCACCAACAGTAAATAAAGCAGGGTATATTTCATTTTACATATAACACTAGATCCTTCTTTTTTTTTGTGGTGCTGAGGATCAAACCTCAGGACCTTGTACATTCTGGGCAAGTATATTCTACCACTGAGCTACATACCCATCCCTACACTAGATTTTCTGAATATCTACCTTAGATTCACTGGCATTTTGTAGCCAAGAGATTTCCTCCACAGTATGGCTTTTCGCTTGCAGATGGACATTGGAAGTCTGAGAGAACACATTAGCAGAGTTACCGCACCCACGAGG